>NW_008794836.1:2124756-2187222 GCF_000699145.1 Aptenodytes forsteri | reverse complement strand
AGGTGTGGGGGGGGGGGAAGTGAGTGAGTGGCTGTCTGGTGCTCAGTTGCCCACTGAGGTTAAACCATGACAAGCTGGCTTGCCAAAATGTACAGACAGTAGAAAATTAATTCAACAGAAAAGCAGGAGGGTTTTATCTTTTTTTTTCCTTCCTTTTTCATCTTCTTTAAACCTTAGGTGGACCTATTTAGTCATGTGTTTGCAAGACTTTATACATAGCTGAAATGTTCATATGTGAAACCATGTGGTAGTAGGGACCTTGAAATTTGAGTTATGGACAGTTTCTGCATTAGTGGGAAAAAATCAAAACTTTGATCTGTCAAAGCTACTTATCTATACAAAACATTTATATAACTTTTTTTTTATAATTATTGTGGCAATGCATTAAAATGTTTTAATAGGTGTGAACCTTATAAAATGTTTGAAAAACAAACATAACTCGAAAAACAGCTAGCATGTCTGGGCCTGCCATGCTATGGAAATGGTCAACAAGGGAAATGGGTCTGATGTACGTGAAAAGGTATCAAACCAACAGCAGTGAAAACCAGGGTTGGCAGCAGAATGACATGAGCAAACAGTAACAGTGTGATGTCTGTGAAGATTTTGCTAGATTAATAATAAATAGGTATACATAAATAATTATAGTTTTTGACAGTTTTAATGACAAGTCATCCAAGGAAAAAAAATCTGCATATTTGGAATTGAAAAATGTCAAGTTTGAGATGACAAGGGGAAAGAGTTGGTTGGGAACAGAGACAGGCAGCTTGTCTAAATATGTGTAATACTAAATACAGGTGTGATTATATTATTTGAAATTAAAAATAAGCCGTGATTCAGTTATTTTTAAATTGTTAGGCCTCCTCAGCTGCAAATTTCACCAGGTGCTAGGAGCAGTTGTAACAACAAGCATGTATTACTTAAAAATAACATTCCTAGGCATCAGTGGATATCTTTCCACTAAAGGAAAGCTGTTTAGTGTGGTGAGAAGCAAATTCCTTTTTTCTCTTTTCCCCATATAATTTAAGATAGATTCTAAAACTGTCTAATTCAGAAGCAATAGCAAAGATCTGAAAAGGTTGCCTTTTTGAAATTAATATATGGATGAATTAGGCAACTGCTGTATATGCTATGGATATTTTTCTTGTGGGTTACATCTAAAGCTGAATGAAGAAGTACCCCTTTTGGCTTGTAAACCATATTTTTAAATGTGATAGCTTAAAGTACTATGGAAATCAATAGGCAAAAATAGAAACCTGTACTTTTATTTTTGTTACAGCAATGTGTCAACACTACATACGTGTAGAACACTTCAAATATGTAAAAACCCCTTTGCTTTTCCCTTGTTGGCCTGTACCGGTGGGATAAATTGGTCACCATTCAACAGCTAAGTCAGGAGAAGCCTCAGAAGTCTGACAGTAAATGAAGTTATGCTGCTCTGCAGGTCCAGTGTCCATGCTTTCCTGGAGCCAGAAGAGACTGGTGTTGGAGCAGTGGTGGTGGTTGTAACTGCATCTGCTTCTCATGACATGCAGTATAATGCAGGCTCACCGTAGAGCAATCCGCAAGGTGTGCCAAACCTTACTGGGGCCAGCGTGAGTCCAACAAACAAGAAGGAAGACATTATTGGTATCTGGAAGATTACCATACCACCTAACTTTCTCTGTCTCTTGTTTCAGAAGATGATAGTAAGAGTCCTCTTCCAAATTTATTACTAAGGTGAATATGTCTTTCTTTTAGGCTCTTGGCAGTGAAAAGATAGAGAAGGCTTATTAGGTTTATATTAAAATAAATAAAGAATATCTTATAAATACTTACAAACTTCAAAAAAAGTAGCTTTTAAGTAAAGATGGGTCAATTCATTATCACAGTATGATGCAGTATCTCAGGATCTCATCTTAAGATGCTAGTCTCAGTTTTGATTGGCAGTAAATATAAAGGTCTAATATACCATTTGCAAACTATTTATTGTTTGTAATTTTTAGTAATGGTTAGACAAAGCTCAGCTCAGATAAGCTTATTTAGTTGTCATACATGTCAGGCCTTCAGTTAGCACAGGATTTGCTAAAGAGGTATGTTGCTTTAGTTAGATGCGTCAAAAAATAAAAGCATTGAGATGATACTTAACCAACATCCATAAATTTTATCATGTTTTATTTTCATGTCTTGATTTGAAATTTTATATGGTAAATGTTAAACTTAGAAAGAAAACCTGAGCTCCCTTTTAATCTTTTTGAATTTAAATGCTGTCACCTTTCAAAAAGCAGAAATGGATAAATCTGTGTATGCATTTTGGTGTGATGCTGATGTTACTATGATTGTCACTAAACTGAGAAAGTTTTTTCAGTGCTACAGAGATCTTGGAATACTAATGTAAACCTTCAAGTGTCAGATCTAGTACGTTTTCAAGAGCACCTCTGAAATATTGTGTGTGCATGTTCATCTGGCTGCGTCTGAATATACATGAGCTGTTTTATAGTCTTAAATCATACAGTATGTTTCCAAATGTATTTGACAAAAATGTGAAAGCTTTGATCCAATACTTCAATTTTATCATACATTTGATCTTTTGATAATTGCAATTACTTTCTAGTATACTCATATCCATATTGTGTATAGATGAAAGAAGTACATTGTGTTTGGAAAAGAATAACAGCACAAAAATGGCCTTGTATCTCTGAAGAAGATTATGCAAAATATAAGGAGCTAATTATTCGCAAAATTGTATTTCTAAATAATCCTGATTGCTTTTAAGTAATTGCTGGAGCAAGTTTTTTATGTTTAGAAAGTGAGTTACATGTAGCTCAAATACAAAACTTGCAACTTTCAGTTGATTTCAACTAGAGTTGAGTTACAGAGTTTCTATTTTATCTCTATGTTGATTTGTCCTGCCACCTTGTAAAAACTAGTTGAATTGTCCAGAGAATGTGTTTAGCTAAATAATGAGTTTACATTTATTGCTCTGTCATTACTCAATCACTAACTTCTTGTTTCCTAAGAAGATCACCAAGATGAAGCTAGTTTGTCATGGCCCACAGCAGGCTGTGGCTTTTGGTACCCAATCATACATACCTCAGCCCTGCTTGAGGTTTCCTGTTTCTCAGGGCGGTGGTCCATCAACCCTACTGACGCTATACTTAATGGATTTTGAATATCATATGAAATAGGATAGTTCTTCCATTGAATATCTTTATTGGTGTTTTACTAGGTTTCTTGCATGGGTGAGAGAGTTAATACATTTATAATGGCAAATACCTGTTATTTACTCAGAAAAAAAAAATCCAATGTTTAATGTTTGACAGAAAATACTCAGTAGTTAATGAAAAAACTGCATCCTTGCTACTTGTTACCACAAAAATTAGTATTACAAGCAAATGAAATCAATAGTTAAGTTATGCTTGACCCAAGATGAGATGCTAAGCGATGTCATCCACTTTGGAAGAGCATTGGCATGTGGAAAGTTGTGTGAAGAATGTCACTGTTCAGCCTTTTGTGGAGGATATAAGTTATCTAGGATAACCAAAATGATGTTCATTTATCTTTAAATCACCGAAGTTTTCATTAAGGTTAATTGCACTGGAAGTTTGAAGAGTCTGTACAAAGACAATTAGAAAAGAAATAAATCTCTCAGCAATTTTTTGCAGTCTTATAAAGAACTCACTTCAGTTAGTTAAATGATTTCTTAAATACTTAATTGACTAGAAAGTTTTCAGGAATTAACCTGCTATTGTCACATGATTTTTTGTATATAAACAGCTGGATTCTGGCTTTAGGTGTACACCCCAACCTTAATTCTAGATTTTCTACAATTGAAGCCCACATAACACAGAATATTTTCTGTTTCAACTTTCACATAGATTGCCTCATCTGTTGAGTAGGTAATTTTTCTGTCTTTTGCACTGAACAGGTGTTTACAAAAAGTACCCCAGTGCTTTCATGACTACTTGAACTGCCACTTTGCTTTATGCGAAGTTTAGGTTTACAGATTGCTACCTGTAAAAAAAATAAATGTCTAGTTTTGACCTAAGTTACAGCAGAGAGGAAGAGCTATGTGCCTTGCTGTGACATGTTTATGTATTGGTTTTGCTGCATAGCTTATACCTTTCTGCTATAGTTTTACTAATAGTAGGACAACTTGTCTTATCTGGTCTGGATGTTGAGCATTATTGTAAGACGGTGTAGCTAGAAGATGGTTAGAAGCAACAAAATCTGAAAATCCTAACCTTTAAGATTATGGGGGGGTTGTGGGTTTTTTTTGTTTGTTTGCTATTAAAACCTGAAATGTTAGTCTTTAACACTGTGCATATATTTATTTTTAGATAAACGTAGTCATGCAAAACTCAAAGGAACTACCTGTGTCCTTAGAATTAAATATACACATCTCCGCTGTTCTTTTGAAATGCTCAATAATTATTAATACTGACCTTTGTAAAATGATTTTCATTTTCTTTTAAGAAAATAGACATATTTGGCTTAAGCTACTTCATGTGTCCTTTCATTTGAAAAGCTAATTGCATATCTTTGGAAGTGGGATTTATCATGATGGCAATAATAAGATTAACTGTAGAAGTCCAACTGAATGCCACTACAATTGGGAATGAAGCTATTTACTTCCTAGGCATGTATTCCCAAGCACCGCATGCTATTTAGTGTGCATGTATCTTCCTTCAGTGAAATTAGACAAGCTAATTGTAGTATTTACTTAATAATTTACATGTAGCACACACAGAGAAGTACTAGATAGCCAAAAATACCAAGCAATTAAAAATTCATTGTCATCAAGAGAAAGAATTTGGAAATACCAGAAGAGCGTGAAATCTCTGAGGATAACTTAAAAAGTAGGGTGGCGAGTATCTGAAAGAAAGAGGATCGAGGGGGTGTGTACAGTGAGATGAGCATGTGAGGGGGAATGGGAAAGCTGGAAAACAGAATGAGGCAAAAAGAACAGGGGCAGGAAAAAAGGAAACATAAGAAGAAAAAGAATCCATTTTCAACATTTTTTGCCTTACCTGTATGTTAGTAGTACTGCATTACTACAGAGCGTTATGTTTGCTGCTTTTAAACAGAACAACTCTATGCATAATAATCATCTTTGAATAAGCAGTAACCGTTGCTGCTCATGTCACTTTTGGATAGTTTTCAGAGAAGTCATGAAATGCACCTCTCCTCTCTCAAAAGTAACAGTGACGCAATTTTGTATTATCGAAAAAATATTTTATTGTTGGCAAATTTGCCTATTTTTCACTTCTCCAAAGAAGGAAAAAAGTAAAATTAGTGATTTGCGCCCCCCCCCCAAAAAAAAAAAAAAAAAAAGGAGTCACACTAAGGCACACAACCAACGTAAAAACTTAGGTTAAGATGACTGAAGTTTACCCAACACTGTGGGACTTCCACTTCTGATCAGGGCCTTTGGAATTATAAGGCTTTTATACAATGCTCCAATTGATAATTGTGTGGACAATTCTTTATTTCTCAGGAATTTTAGTGTATAGTTATCCCATACTATACCACTGTAATTACTGTGCCAGTAGCATAGTAAATTTGATTGATAATCTTTACATTTTGAGTATATTTCTAACTGGCTACACTTACTTATGTTCAGATTTCCTGTATAGTCCCATATACATTTGAAAGTAACAACCCAGTGTAGAATTAATTTTTTTTTTTTGAGATTTAGTTCAGTTTTTCAATTGAAATACGATTTCATTTAGTCAGGAGCAATCATGAAACAGCAATTGTTTTGGCTATCAATATTTTACAAGACAGTCTCAAGGTCACTTTAAGCGTGTAAACCATTTTACTCACTATTTTTGACTAATGACTACAATTTGCTGTCACATTAATAGTCTGACACTGGGAAATCACAAAAGCATAACGTTGGAAAATACAGTTGCTTAGAAGATTTTTCACTGTGATGCTGATATAATTTGAAGCACTTGCTGAAAGAAGTTGCATTTTTGTGGGTCTCTAAATTACACTTTTGTATTGTAGCTGTTTTTAAAGGAGTGAATCTTATTTAAAACAATAAAAAAAAGTAGCTTCTGTTAATAATATTGCAGCAACGAAAACAATATAGCATATACTAGAACCTTGCAAACCTTTTCTTTGCTGGTGCGTGGTTTTGTCGTTTGCCCTTATGGAAACTGGATGTAGAGAGATACACTTCATGGTTTGGTTTTGTAGTAGAAATGTGATGTATTTCATTAAACTACACGATAATGGTAAACAAATATTTTAAACGCTATTGGTATTGATTTTCAATTGCTTGCTTAGGAAAGAGCTTAGAGAGTGTTTTATACTGCTGCCATGAGTTTTACATGTTCTAAAGTTAAGTAAGCCTTATCCTTGCTAGCTTAGTTTCAAAACATTACTACTTTGGAATGTAAACTGGGGGAGATCACAATTATACTGGTACTGACCACATTTGAAGGACTTCTTACATATAGTATTAAACATGTTATAAGAATTAAATAGACGGTTTATGGGTGCAGAGTTGGTCACCTGATGCATCGGGAAAGTTCCACAGCCAGCAGCCACTGGCAGAAATTAGTCCTATTTCAGGACGAATAGGGCCAAGTTTTGTGCTCAAATGGATTTCCTGTTAAAGTGAGATGTTCAGGTCTTTCTCCCCATAAGTATTTTATTTGCTTAATGACTCTCGGACCTTCAGCCATACATTTCCTCCGCAGTCTTTTCTTAAACGGTGAGACAGGGAGGACCTGATCTCAGTCTAGACTTGCAGTCATGTACTTAGGTCCTAGAACATGAGATGTATCAGATCGAACCTCGCTAGTGTAAAGACTGGCTATTATCCTGCATGAGTATTTAAAATTCTGATATGAAAAATGTTATGTACTCTTTAGATTGTTACAACACTGTTATGTACTCTCTTAGAAAAGTGGAAAGCCTGTTCAAATAAGCAGTTGCGCTCTAGAAAAACATAAAAAGAAAACTGCTTCATCTAAACCTTGGATGCATACAAGAGCTTACAATGACATTTAAGAGATGCTGTGATATAAAATTTTATTAGGTTATCCATAGTGAGCCTGTCTAACCTTCTAGGCATTATAGTATTTTAAAGTTTTTGCTGAAGGACCTCTGGAAGAGAACTGAGTTTTTATATTTGTACAATGAAGAATGGCAGGGGTGTAACAGAAGCGGTTTTTATAGTCCTCTGCACACCACTAGCAGTGACCGCAGTTCTTGTGGATTATGCAAAGCGCCTAGGTATCCTACTTAGTCAGTCTGGATGGCTTTGCACCTCACTGTCAGTTAAGCAGTCTGGATCTAGCCCTCAGGGTATTAAAGTGAGATTTGCGTGATGCATCAGTGGCCGTCCATGCACTGAAATGTAGCAGAGCATCACTAGTGTCACCCTTGAGGCAATAGCTGGGACACTTTGGGGTTTTGAGAGTTGTATTTCTGAAGAACTGTATTTTAGATTGCTTATGGTTATGACTGTACACATTGTCTAGGTACTGAAAGATACACAAAAATCTTAACAGAAGGTGATGACTATTAGCAGAATTCAAGAGCCTGAGTAATTCAAAGTACTTTCTGTACCAACATTAAAAAACAAAGTAAATCGCGTGTCAGAAACATTATTTACGTGGACGTTTTTGCCATTTTAAAGCTACTATGGAAAAATCATGTTGCTTGTAAATTTTCTTCACTCATGTAGAGTACTAGCAAGTAGTTAGGTTTTTTAATTTATGTTCGGTTTCTAACAACTTCCATTTTATTACATCTTTTGTAGTTTAAGTCATTGGCAAAATCTCCCAAATTTGAAAAGGCATAGCCTTTCCTAAAGCTGATGCAACTTTTCTTTAATATAATACAGGAAAATATTAGCTTCCTTGGTTAAGGTGCCACTTCATTTGCTTTTATTGGGTTTTTCCCTATTTATTTTAAACATTTGAGATCTGAGCCTTTTTTTTTTTTTAATGAATGTGGCTTATGAATATACTTGGATGAAGAAACCTTTTATTCTGATATTCATCATTGTTTTCCATTCACACTACTCAATAATAAATGCTGAATTCTTTAAACCTTTAGAAGAACATACCATTGTTGATATTTATTTGGCATTACCTAAAGCATAGTACGTTCACTATTCTGTTAAACAGAGAGTAAGATAAAAAAATATATAAATAACGCCAGTTCAGAAAAGTTGTCTAATTTTATTGGGCAAAACGTTGGATCTCCTACCAGGCTTCACGGGAAACCTTGAAAGCGATTATGGTAGTCACAAAAGTTAATTAGTTTTGTAACTGTGTTCTGTTAAAACTTTGCTTTAGGCAGTGTATTTGGAACACAGAATCTTTATCCATTTTGGTTTTAGAAGATTTTGAGATTCCTCTTGTGGTAGCAGAAAAGTACCATATCAGCTCTACAGATGAACAAACTGGTTGGATTTTACACAAATGCAACTTCTACCTAACTGCTGTTTTGTGACCCACCTCACTATGTGAAATATTTCCAGCTCCTTCCTTTTAACTTGGATTTAAAGATAAAGTATTTTATTTCAAAAATTTCATAAACATAGAAGATTATTGCATCCATTACAAACTAATACTGTCTTCTTCCTCCCCATACAAAGAGTGCTTATGCATTTTCTTCTTTTTCCTAGGTGAGTAACTGAAGGTTAACAGAATTCCTGGTTGTCAAGTATGCTTAATGCTTTTCTGTAGTGTGCTGTGGGTAAGTAAGAAAAATAATAGGTTTTTTTGTGTTGTTTTTTTTTTTTTTTAAATGAGCACATAATCAAAAATGAATAATTAGTAATAACTTCTGCAGTGGTGTTTTAATCGGCGTCATAATTGGCTACTGTGTTAACACTATGTAAAAACCTGCAACAGATTTGAAAAGGTGTTTTATACAGAGATGCTTGGACGGTAGGCGTTATTCAGACGAGCTACATTTTTAAATTATAGCTGCCTCAAAAAGTTTCTACAGGAATGACGTCTTCTGACATCTTGATTAATTATATCAGCTTTGTTTACATGCTAAAATTATTCTTCATATCTTTCTTTGAGTAGGCTTGTGTTACTACGGCAGTAATGGAAAACACTTGCTTTTGTAAATATTGGAGACATTTTATTGCGCTGTTTTTTAAGGGGGGGGGGAGGGGGGGAAGTTGTAGCTTCCATTTTTGTAGCCAGGTTGGTATTTCTTTTTTGGTTCACATAAAACTTGATATGAATTCTTCATTGGTTTATAGTTAAAACTGATTAGATCTTCACTTCTATAAGAACAAATCAGAGCATATCCATCCTTCCATCCTTCTGTTCCTCCTCTCCCCACTCCCCCGGCCTGTTGAGATTGTCTCATGGTGTTACTTGAATCATAAACTGCCTGAATCTAAAAATAACTGCTGAAAACAAGAGCATTTTCCCAAATCTTTTCATGAACAGGTTTAAAATTCAGCTGACACAAAAGCAGGCATTGCACTTCCTATCAAAACCCAGAGGCATTGCATTCATGCTGTCTTTCCTGCAGCTACAAAATCAAGGTACAAACTACACAATTTCTGAAGTACCTCAACAATTCGAGCAGTCAGGACCATGTCTAATGAAAAAGGTGTGTTTAAAATATAGCTTGATAAAGGATTTTCCCTCATCTGCAGGTAACTAATACTTCGTTATTTGCCCCAGTTTGAGATAAAATTTGAATTTAGTAGGCTTTTGAGCACTATGACTGTGCCTCGGTTTATTCTGGTTGAAGGTAGAATAAACTAAAGAAATAAATAGTCCAGTGTTTCGATAACCTGTTACTTATAATTTTCCCTTTGGAGCTGTGTTTTGGTGTGATTTTTTGGTGTGTTTTTGGTTTTGGTTGTTTTTTTGTTTTTTTTTTTCCTTTTTCCTTCCAGATGAACATGCATTCCTCATTTAAAACAAAGGCTGTTTCTTACCCTTTTATTCCTAGGGCAAATAAATCCTTTAGAATGTCTGCATTGTACTTCAAAGTGAGACAATAAAATAGGAAGTCTAACACCTGAGACTTGATAGATTTAAGTTTCTTGTATATGGAAGAGTGGAGCATTTTTGAGATCTCACCAATTACAAATCAAGTCATTTATTTAATAATATCTGCAAATCTTGTGAAACTAAGATCAATTTGAAGCTTGTCAATTTATACACTTTGGCACCAGTTATGGAACTATCTTTAGCATCCCAAAACAAAAGCTGTTCTTTTGTTGTTTTCTTTAAATGCTTTTTTGGTAATATCTACATACTCAGAAGGAGGTCTGTGTAATGTGCTTAAAATCACAGATTTTGTTCCTATCAGTTGCTGGTTTGTGTATCAAGTGTGGTTTTCTTCTTTGAATTCTTTTTTATTACCTTGATAAATTTTCTGTGTACGCTAGATAGACTCTAGTATCAATGGTAATTCACAGTGTGGATTAACACACCTCAAATTTCAGATGACTTTGTAGCGTTCCATTGAAAGGTGACAAGTTAGCCTTTACAGTGGCAAGTTAAGTGGCACGGAGACTGCATTAAAATGAGGCAGACTACCTGTTTGTGTGTATGTGAAAATGATTCTATTCAGGTTTTCCTGTGCATGTTATCTGCTATTACGTAGATGACTTGAGGGCAACCCAGGGAGGAATGGAAAACAAAGAGTAGAACAGCCAAGTATGGCAGATCGGGGTGAACAAAAACTTAGGAAGAATCATTTAGTCAAGCTGAAAATCTGAAGTGGAGGCAATAGCAACGGAAAACGCATATGCATCAGCTGACAGACAAGACTCGGGCCTGGAAAGCTGGGAGGTCCATAACGGCAGCATTAGGAATGGGAACAAGCGAGGCTGGAAGAGCATCAGCAGCTGAGTTAGTAACAGGAGTGGGCACTGGGGCTGGATGGGGCAGGGCTGAGGGTAAAAGTACAGAGGAGGGGTGAAGGGAGAAGCTTATGTGTAAACCGGGGAATAAGGCAGCTTCGCATACCTGGTGGGCTGGGAATGCAAGCCGACATGCACAGGAGTGGTGTTTGCCCTCCACTACCGTGGAAGGTTGATTTTGGCCAGCGGCATGGGATGAGCTGCGCCTTGTTGGCCGAGTGGGCCAGGCAGGGGCAAAGAGCATGCAGAGTTCAAGTTTAAAGAGAAGAATATACGGCATGGAGTTTATGATAGCTCTGCTGAAAGAGTTCACGTTTATTGCTAGCAGCTTTGCACATTGGTATACAACACTAAGTATTTTTCCATATCAAAGCTACCACGTAATGACAGCCTGCATTAAGTAGAGTAATTACTAAGAGAAACTTCACAAAGATTTGTCATGTCTACAGCATATTTCTATGCAGTGAATGGATGCTGTTGCTAGGGGCACGATGTACTTTGTCTATGATCCACAATTTAATTGAACATCTTGTTATGTTTTTGTTTTATTACTTATAGCACAGAAAAAATGCTGTGTGACTTCCAATAGAAATAAAATATATTATCCTTCATTCAGCTTGCAAGATACAGTGCTGTGCTGGAGTAAGTTGATGATAAGGAGAAGACAGGGAGGGAACATAAGCTCACTGAGATGGTATTCACTGGGAGATAAAACTGTGTTGATATAAAGACTCTTGATTTGATGTTAAAGGAATAAAATAAGTAAAAAACTTTGGGTTTTTTTACTTCAGAAGATATACATCTTCCAGAAGACAGAAGGTAACGTTCTACCTGGGTTAGCTCAGGAAAGGCAGCTGAGCAATTGAGCTGCCGCAGAATATCTTGAAGTTGCTTGTCGTTCTTGCAGATAAATTCTAGTCCAGTGTGTACTATGCAGGAATCGGGATAGAATGAAAACTACTAATTTATGAAGTTGCCAGTTTGGACAGCCTCTCTGGCTACCTGGATGCTCTTTTCCATGATGCTTATACATTTTTTCAGTGGAGACAAGTACAAAGCAAAACTGGCTGACTTACAGAACTGTGCTAGTTAAGTGCCCATTTCAGTAACGGTGACTTTTGTGAGTGAGCTATTGTTTCTCCCCACATTCCTCACCCCAGGCTCTTTCTGTTCTGCTATTTTATAGCTTTCTTCTAGTAAAGCCCATTTTCTTCCTTCTCAGCTGCCTCCCATGCCTTACTTTATATGGATTATTTAGTTCTTTTTTTTTTTTGAAAAGGAAGGAAGCACAAATTAATCTCTTCTGCAAGGAATGAGAGAAGACTTATTCTGGTTATTTCTGTCCAGGAATTTCTGTGTCAGTCTCCTCTTTTTTGTATAAACAATTAAAATGTGCGAGGCCACACAGAAAGATGGATCAGGTAAATAATTTAGTAGTTTCCTTATTTGCACTGCGTGTGGAAACTTTGAGGCAAATACTGTTTTAGGAAGTGCCAAGTGCTTCAACAGGAAACAAAGAGGCTTTCTGGAGAATAGTCAGTAGTAGCAGGCAACTTGTGTGTATATGGAGACCTGAGATTCAAGTGCTGCTTCTATGTCAAACAGAAGAGGAGCCAAAACATGGTTTTTCAAAATGCAAGGTGAGGATCGTAAGCAATGTGCTGTTAATGTTGATGTGGTGTAGTGTTCTCAGTGCTTTTAAAAATTATATTAGACTTTGATAAATGGTACTTTTTGTTCTCAGAATTGTTTTTTTTTTTCTGGAAAACTCATGATTGATTCCACTCTCATGTTTCAACAACTCTAGTAAAATTCTACATGGAGCTTCATCTTCCTTCATATCCTACTATAATATAGATACAGTATGTCCAGTATTGTATATCTCTTAGTTTTTTAACATTAGAACAGTTCTTAAATATTTTTGACTATAAAAATATTTTAGACTTTTCCATAACATCTGCAGTTACCTACATTGGATTTATTTTTTAAAGGCTTGCAAGCTAAAAGTAGAAAACTATAAGCAACTTAATTTTGTTGGGTCAGTGTCATTCAGGTCCCTGATTTCGTTTTCATAATCTCTTCTAACAGGCAGTAAGATAGTTAGCGTCTTATCCTAAGTACCTTGTTAAAGTCTGTCTAGTAAGCATGTCTGTAAAACCATAGTCAATGAGATGAGCTTTAATTTATCGTCAAATCAATGACATATTTGTGTTGTTATCTAAGTTACTGTGTAGGTCTATATAGCTTCCAGGAAATGAGAAAAATGAGAATCACTATCCAATATTAAGAAAAAGGAGAGGCCTACACTTTTTATTTATGTGTAACAAACCTGGTTAAGGTTCAGAGTTTTTCTTTGATATAGGTTTGCTTGGGTTGTGTGGGGTTTTTTTTTTTCCTTTTCTTCTACTGTGCCAGGTGCTTTTACTGACTTTTTTTTTCCCCTACTAAGCAAGCTGGATGAATGGGAATGTTTCACTTACTGCTATTTTAGGGAGGTAATAATGGGTTTCAGACATGAATGTGGTCTCTCTAATATACTCTATTAAACAGAATCAAAACCAATGCCCTTTTTGATGATATTATGTATGGTTTATTAATAAAATGTTACCCTCTGATTGTGAATATATTCAGGCAAATTGTTTTGAACTCAGTCTGGTTGACTAAAAGCACTGACATTACAGTTGGATGCATTTACTGAACTGGAATCAGCATAAGGAACGTCTGAGGTTTTTATGGGAGATACATGCAAAAAGCTAAGTAAGTGACCCCATGTAGATCTAGTTTGTTGTTATTTTGTATACTTATAAATTTTATTAGTTGGAGGGGGTATTTTTCTAAGTGAATTAGTATTACCCCTCCTTGTAAGGTAAATTATGCTAGTTATAGACTGTTTCATTGCTCTTCATTAGACATTTACCATTTCTTTCTTGTCCTTAAAATGAAATTACTGCACTTGATGCAGTATTGTAAATTTATATAATACAATTATACTTTCTTGCACATGCTGTAGCTTCTTAATCCAGGGCCCATAATCTATCAATAGGAACCCTTAATGGGAAAATTATATTTGATTGAACATATTTTCTGCTTTTGCTGTCTTTTCTCTCTACAAATTCTGACATGTTCTTTTCTAGTTTTATGGTTTTCTTCTTTCCATTTCATCTTTTAGGCTTTGTAACAATTCTCTTTCTACTATTTATTCCTCATTGTTCTCACTGCAAATTTTAATTTTCCTCTCTCCTTTTCTATACGTGTTAGCTTTATTTTCTTGACTGCTTTGTAGCTTCACTGGACAGTAGGAAAAAGTAATTGAGACTTTGATCCTACAGTAAGCAATTCTCTCATTCTTTGAGGGCAGAAGTGACTCACAGTACAGAATAAAGCTGTATAATATTACACTTATTTCATGGACTAAGTAGTGCTAAAGTGTTAACCATGTTAATGCTAAATAATTAAGAAGTTAAAAGTGATCTTAACTTGCTTGGTCCAATGGCAACAGCCATTAGTCTTTTTTTTTTTAATTTATTTAAGCTGCAACTAAAATATTAGGACACTTGACAAGTCAAGTAAAGTCTAATTTGAAAAGTTTCTCCTATTACTTTTGGATGTAGAAGTGATAATTTTCTGGTTTTGATTGTTCTTTAATATAGGAAAAGTCTTGCTTGAAGATCTTTCAGATGGAAAACGTTAGTCAAAATGAGCTAAAAACTGTTATTACTACTGCTTCTGATGAATAATTTCATTTCCTTGAAGGTAAAATAAGACAAATTCATAAAAAGTAGAAAAGTAAAACTAGAAAGTGTACCTTTTTTTTATGCACTGACCTATTTGCAGATGTTGTGCTGGAGTAGCAAAAGCTTAGCACAGGGCGTTTGCTACACAGTAGGTTTTACTACCTACTAAAAGCCAAGGCACACACAAGCCATTTTAGGGTACAGACTATTTCTCTAGTAGTAAATGTAGTTGTTGAAAATGGTTGCCACCTTACCTAGTGATTACCACCTTGGCAGCTGAATTAATGGGTTATCTGAATGTTGTTCTTCACATCACAGTATGGCTCCTAGCAAATCCAAATAACTTCGTGCTGAAATGACCAAACAGAGTCAATAATGAGCATCCGGTGCAGTAAGTTTTCAATTATTCCAGCTAGCTGTGTCAGAATTCATCTTTCTATGCCCTTAGTCATTGATTTTGTGGGGCTTTTTGCTCATTGACTCATGACAATGTTGCAAAAGAAAGTCTTGACTAGCTAAATCAAAATCCTTTTCAGAAACGTAGTTGAGGAATGAAAAGATGAAAAAGAAAGATAGAAGAAAAAGGAATAAATCAAGGAAAACCTGAGAAAGGGCAAAAATGCTGGTGTCAAACTCCAGATCATTTTCAGAAAGCAGCAGAAATCAATAGAAGCTTTAAGTGCTTTGAAAACCTCTGTATCCCTCTCTGTGGTTTGTTTGATGTGGACTAGGACAGAAGTGTCAAAGACAAAACAATTATTCCTCAAATCCTAAAAGCTGACCGAATGGCAAGAAGGGTCTTATTCCTTCCTAATTTTAGTTCTGTTTTCATGGATGCCAGTGTGGAGTAATTTTTTCTGTTTAAATCTAGTTTAAAATGCCAAATTCACAGTTTGCAAACCAGCCTACTCTTTCATCCCTTGATTCACTACTTAGGCTGCATTTTTTGCACAGTTCGATCATGGATTTCTCCTAGTATGCTGTTTTTGTTACCATCACTATTTTATCATCTTGAACTCAATGGTTTCAATAGAATAATTCAGTCTATTGGGTTTTTTTTCTGATTGTTATGGAGAATTTTGAGTAATACCAACTTGAATAGTGCAGGCTAACAGTAGCAGTGCCAGAGCTCTGGCTCTGCAAAGTGACGTTCTCTACCAGCTTTGACAACACATGATCATGCTGTGCATTCATTTCATGTGACATCCCAGAGAGAAATTATACCTTTCTCTTGCCTTCCTTTTCTTTTAAATTAAGATTTATTCTCCAAATAAAAAAGTCAAAGGAGGCTGATGCTTTCCATGCCATAGCGAACTCTTTCAGCAGATTATTCTCTTATGCTGCAGTAATCTGTTCTGGATGAGACATTTGGTAACAATTCCCTAAAGCAACATACAGTAGTTGGTAATGTCAAGAGACTTTTCAGCTGTTTGGTTTGTGTTGTTTTTTTTTATATTGGGATGTTTTTATAGTAAAAGTGAACTAGTTGTAAGACATTGAATATTCTTTTTATAATGAAGACATGATTCATTCTTAAATTTTGTGTGAATGTTTTCTATACATTTGCATGCTCCTATATTCTGTTCTGAATGTATAACTACTAGCTCTCACTGGAAGATCTCAAAGAACTTTCTGGTACCTTTTTACTTAGCAATTCCAGTAGATCTGGAAATGTAAGGGAAACTGGTATTCTTAATTCAGGTAATTGTCAAATTTAGCCTGTCCATGACCGATAGAAAGATCGCCAGGTGTGGTTTTTTGCCTTTTTTTTTTGTTACTTTTGAACACATGTACATACACATAATGAATTATATGAAGCATATTTTTTGAAGGGCGCTTTTTTAGTCTCTTCTTTTTCACTCCTAATTTGTTGTTGTAAATTTACACTAGCAGCTACCAAAACAGCTCTTCTATTGTTTGTTGTTTTGTTTTTTTGGGTTTGTTTTGTTTTTTGTTTTTTTCTTTCTTTTTTTTTTAATAAAGGAGAAAGAGGGAAGTTGGATGGTTTTGCAAATACTGTATTGAAAAGATTGAAGGAAAAAAAAAGTTCTAACTTTCTTTTGTAATTTAACGTTGCAAAATTCAGCAGTTGTACTTCTACTCTGCCGCATTAAAGAATTGCTGTCCGCTGCATGCATGGACTTTTCAGTTTCCTAAAAAGCTGAGAATACAATTACCGGCTGGCTTTCTTCTGTAAATCACTTCCATGCACTACACCCAGGGAGGTTGCTTAGCAAACGATGACTGCTGCAGTTGCTTGCAGACCTCTTCCTTTAATGTGTAGGCACAAACAAACATGCGGTTTGACACATCCATCTGTAATTAAAATTTTATATACAAATATATGGCAGAGACCTCTTAGTGACTTCAGCATACATTTAGTTTTGAACGAATTGGTGCTATTTTATTCTAAAAGATGTTGCATTATTTGCAATACCCACGAAAGGACTTGTATGCTGATGGTGGAAAATATACTTCACCGCTTTTTCCCTAATAATCTGAAAGAAAGTTACTTCAAAGACAGGAGATCCTTCTGATTTATAGATTCTAGATGCCTGGGGAGTCCTTTAGTATCAAGGTCATTATACTTCAGTGGCCTATGGTTCAGCTTATCAAAAGAAAGGGGATATTAGGACAGCCTAAGGTCTGCTGACTCTGTTTCCTGAATAGGCTTTGTTACAGTATTTGGGAGATAAAATCATTTGGAAAAATGCCTCATAAAATGTCAAAGACACAACAAAAGGATTAATCTGAAAATTGATGGTCTGGCCCCCAAGACTGATGCTTGCCCTTGCAAGGATGGGAAAACAAACCAAATTAATATTATTCTTCTGGAGTAATTTATTAAAGAATAGCAAAGCTTGGGTATATAGGGAAATTAATTTTCAAGTGAGAAACTTCTCAAGAAGTATTTACCTCTGCTGGCTACTGAATGGTAGTTTTAAGCTCCTAAGAGGTACTATATTGTAAATAATTGTTCTTAAAGAAGAGGTTATTGGAGTATAGGTAAGAATTTCCGATAAAACATAGAAAGAATGCTCTCAGCCACTTTATTAAAGAATAATGTTTTTATTGAATAATGAAAATGATCTCTCTACACAGATAGTATGCAAGACTCTTTCATCTACTCTTTCTCTGTTTCTTTGAGATCCATGTATCAGTGGTCTTTTTTAGCAGTCCACATTTTCATCAATACGAAAGACAAAGGAAAACTTCCAATCACCGTGTGTCTATAGGAGCTGGCTGGTATGTGAGACATACAAAGCTTTTATGAGCAGTGGAAATTTTGGCTGAGGGGTAGTGCCTGCAGGAAATAAGGGCTCCTCCAGAATGGGTTGACAGCTTGCAACGCAGAGAGCAGTAGTCTGAGTTGGAGGGGAAGGTGACTTGGAGACTAGCACCACTGACTGGTTCTCTCGCTTAGCTAACGCATTTCTGCACCTGTACCAGGTGAAGAAGTTTTATGCAGAAAAGTCCCCAGAAGACTTACAATTCCTGAATGATCTAACATTGGCTTCACTCTGGTAGCCTCTTGGGAAATCTAATTGCTAGCAGCTGCTGAGGTCAATATTATAGATTGCTTTTTACAGAAAGATCAAGGAAAAGATCAAGCTGTACTTCCTGTTTGAAGATGGGAGGGAGGAAGGACAGGTAGGAAAGGGCAGGGAGCTCAATAAGAGAATGTGATCTGCACACTGGGGCACTGAAACAACTTTTCATCGTAACCTGGTATTTAATGATCGTGTTCCAGAAATAAAGCCCAAAGATTAAAACAAAATGGAATAATTAAACGCTAGCCACCTCTAGGAGCACCAGCCCTGTTAAACAAATAATTTCCCGTGGAGAAGTTGTCATGTTTGGTTATACAAGAAAATTTTATTTTTGTTTATTTTCTGAGTCCAACCTATATTTTGAAGCTCAGTTATATATATTTTTAAATTAAAATCAATTTAGATCCTGTTAGTTTTTGAGGAAGTAACTCTACCAAATAAGTCCTGTGTTTGATGTGACAAATATGACATACATATGTGTACTGAACACTTTTATTGAAAACAACGATGACAGCAAAAACGAACCTAAAATGAATCTATTTCTTTATACAATTATGATAAATACCTTCTTCCATAAATCAGACATTGAGTATGTGTCTTATTTTCTTGTATTTCTTCTTTCATCTCTTTTGAGTTTTTCAGTCCAGTTACTGTGTGAGTGAGTGCTTTAAGTAACCAACATGAGTTGAATACTTAGGATATTAGGCAGTACTGGTAAGTCAATAGAGTATGCAGTGTAGATAAAATGAGGCCACAGGTTAGTGTTTTTTGGAGATGCTTTGTTCATGAGTGCCTTCACTTCCCATTGTCTGAGGCTGTATTAAAGGTAAACAAAGTAGAAAGCAGTTGCTTTGCAGAATCTGTTGGCTGATGAGCAGATTAAGTATTTCAATTTATATATTTATATAATCAAAGTTCCAAAGGAATCTTCTACTCATTAAAAAAAAAAATTTGATACCTAAAGCCTAAGTTCTTTGAGCTCTTCAACATGACCAGGCAAGCTTTCAGTTGTATTTCTGTACAAAATGTCTGCAGAATACTAGAAAAATTGAGTTTCTAAACTCTATTTTCTGTCTGAAAATTAGTACTTGTAGAGTGGCTTGATAGAACATAGAGAAGAGGAAGAGGCTTGTGCTACATTTTTTTAGCTTTTATAATGAGATAATAAGCTTTTATAATGAGAAGTGGATATAAATTTAGTTCACATTTAAGGGGGATAATTTAATCTAAAGAGGTCTGTTTTATTGACCATTCAAGAAAGCACTGGGCAACACAGCAACAACACTGCAGTATTATAACTCTAAAAGTATGTTTTATTATCACCTAATAATTTTGATTGTCACTGCAGTTTTGAGATAACTGCAGTGCTAATCCTGGCCCTAAATTGCCACTGTCTGGCAGCATCTAGTCTTTTACTCCTTGTTCCTTTTTTCCACAGTCCAACCTGGAGTAATTACAGCAGCAGCTTCTCATTTGCAAAAATGAGGGGGTCAGCGAGAGGCTGGTGATGGATACCATGCTCTCACATCATTGCCTGCCTGTGGCTGTTGTTGCAGTGTCTTTTCCACAGTGCCATGTCGCACTAAAGCTGTCATGTGTTTATAGGACTGGCGACTCGTGGGGGTGGGAGGGGGGAAAGGAGAGGAGGTGGGTTGGAATAGGGGATGTGGTGGTGAAGGAGAGGTGAGTGGTAGGAAAGATTCCCAGCTCTACTTTTCAGTCCAGCGTTTGGTGAAGCCTTTACCTTCATCACTCCTTTTCTGCTGCCTAGTGAGACCTGAAGGGGGGTTAGAGACACATCCCATGCTCCCCCAGAACTTCTGCAGAAGATTTCTTAATATCAAGATGTACAATTCAAAATTGTGAGCTATTATGAATTAAAAAAAAATTGAAGAAGTATAATTTTTCAGTTTGCACAAACTTTGATTCGGGAACCTTAAGTCCTCAAGGGACTCATAATGAGCAAACATAAAAGGTGACAGGTTTAAAAGGGTTGACGGAACATGTAACCGGGCAATACCACAGCTCATCAGCACTCTACAATGAACTTTGTGTCTCCATTAAAGCCTGAAAGCCAGAAATGTAATGGGACAGCAAGGAGAAAACGAGTAAAAAAGACCATTGTTGGTATCTTGGGTCCCTGCAGAAACAGGATCTGTGTTAGGTAAATCAGAGATCATCTCAGGAAGGACCAAACACCGCGCTGCAGGGGAGGATCAGTTCTGCCAGAACCACCTGGCTGAAGGCAGGGAACTCCCCTTTTCTATACTGTTTGAGTGCTTTCCTGGATGTTTGGTATACTTTGATTTTACAATTAGCAGTGTGTTGTCTTACTGGCTGAGGCTTGATAAAATCCTGTTTAGTTGAATGAATGTTTTTCTATTTGTCATTTTGTTCCAATTATCTTTGAGCAATGCATCTTAAATAATGCTTCTCTGTAAGACAAATATTTTGCAGTTACAATGATCAGTCAAAAAACACTAGGATGTTATACTATAAATTTTGTCACAGATGCCTTACATACTGACTTAACTAGATTAGCATTTATTGTCCTGTAATGATTTGTTTTTCTGCTTGTCCAAATAAGCTTTTATATTTTACGCATGTATGTTTTGACTGACAGTGGATATTTACGCTAATATGCATTTTAATAAAGTATAGAACAATTAAAAGAAAAGGAAGATGACACTTATGAGGGAAGATGAGAAGTTTTCACTAGACTTTATCATTTATCATTTTTCTTTTATATTAGGAAAAGATAGAAAAGCTGTATACAGTTCTAGAGTGAAGGCAGTGGAGTGTAGAACCGCATGCCCCTGTCAAATTGATAGAGTGAAGATGTTGAGGGAGATAATGGAAACTTTTTATTCAGTGAGGAGTGGAATAAAGAAACCATTTCTAGTCATTCATCAGCATTGATTGCCTTCATGCTTTAGGCTTAGATCAGAACTTGCACATGATAAAGAGAAAGTTGAACAAATATGGAGATCCACTTTGGAAAATGTAGTTAGGTGAAGCTTATCCTTTGGTGCAGAGAAATCACTAAAATATTTAACATGGAAATTAACTGTAGGTGATAACTGAAGTGGTGATATACAAAGGAATAAACTGCAGGCAGTAGCTCTGATGAAAAGTAAAACATTTGGTGTGTAGTGGAATAAATGGTCACGTATAAAACATACGGTTCCACATTTCTCATTTGACCTTATTGCAGGGAGACAAATGCAATAAGATAAACCTACATTTTAGTTGTAGTAGTTCATACTGTTCTTTGGGACATATCAGGGTTCACTTAAATTTTCTTCACACCTGGCTGTATCAGTCAGAAGACACTTATGTATTCTACACCTGTTAGTACCTTGCCTCTGCAATCATTGTTGCAACAATTAATATATTAAATTAATCATTTAGGAATTTTATTATGTAACTTTCTGAAGTTTTAACATACTGTAATTTTAAAGTAGTGTCATTATGGTTGTGTGCTGGGAATTTTTCTATACAATTTTCATGATGCTTTGGTATTCATTACTTATAGTTTAGAGTTGTCCAAAAGACTGGATTTTGCGAGCTTTGTTACAAGAATGTAGGATCACTGACTTAGAGTCACAATAACTGAAAGCAAATGACATACAAGAAAGTAATCAGAACAGCTGCCGTTGTAACATATACAAGAATTTGCTGTTCCTGCATCAAAAACTGCAATAAAAATAATATAAACATTGAGCATTTTTCCATCTGCTTCCATTATTTCCAAAATATTAAGTTGCTATTAATTGACAGTGTTTTTATTAGCCTGGGGGTCAGAAACGTTCATGATAGTAAAAGCAGTGGTGACTGCTGTAGCTGAGAATAAATTAAAATTTCTGTGAGTCACAGGTTTCAGATATTCATCAGTTTCAGACATTTTTGCTGTAGAAGAATGAATGTGTAAGTCGGTGTATAAATAGAACAGAAAGCCACCTCAGTATTATGAAAAACAAGCAAACAAAAATAAAACCCCCCAACCAACAACAACAAAAAAACAAAACCCCACTTCATTTACCTTTTTTTTTACTAAGGAGTGGAGGGCAGAAGCAAGATTAGAAGACAAGATTGCAGGTAGTAGGAAAAGAGAGACATTTTTACACCAAAAACTGGATTTAAACTGAGAAGGTTGTAAACTGTAAAAGAAAAAATCCACACATGGGAAATTTTCATCAGTGATACTACTCTGAGGGCTAAATATCCATTGAAATAATTCAGATTTCCTAATTTATTCTGGACTGTTTCTTTTAGTGTAAACAGTTCAGGTGTTTTTTTATGGTCTTTCTTTTCCTTTTCTCTCATCGTTCTTCTCTTATGGGTGAAAAGATTTAAAAAAATTGTAGAAGATACCAAAATTTTCTGTAATTAAGTTTGTTAGTATGTTCACTAGTAGATCTATTTGTATGCTGTTTGTTTCACTCTGAAACTGGAAGAAGTAAGCTAGAGAAGTGGATGGTCAGAGGAGTTTCATGACTGTCTTCTCTGCTTTAGCCAACTACTTAATGGGAAAACTTTGTTATTTGAGTCAATCTGATTTTGATAACATGCTTCAAACTATTGTTGCCGATCTAAAGATGAAATAGCGAGTATCCATTTGCGTAATTTTAGGTACAGTTGGCTTTAATCGTGGCTTTAAGTCAGAAAGATTTGGGCTCTGTCTCATTTGTATACTGTTCTTTTCTGTATAACTGTCAATATTTGTTCTTCAGCTTTGCAAGGTTTGTTTTCATGTTTTCATGTTTTGACTTCTAGGGTTCTTTCTCTTAATTTTAATTGAAAATTATAATGTTTCTGATAAGATTCAGGCTAAAGCAAACAAGCAGTATTTACAATATAGCCTGTAAATGCAAATGTCAGAAGGAAGGCATTTTCCATTAAAATCTCTGATTTTTACAGAACTGGTTGTATTATATTATGATAGAAAAACTGTTTCCCAACATTCTTTTCATTGTCTCAGAACTGAAGACAATATTTAAAGGTTGTTCTCTATATCTAAATGGAGCCAGAATTTAAAAAAAAAAAAAAAAAACCAACAGCTGTTTCTTTCTATATTTGTAGGGGTTGAAAGAAAATAGAATTATTACAGTGATAGTTAAGATCATACTGAATATACAGATGATACGTTCTCAGGAGCTACACTGGAATTTAGTGCAAGGTAATACATGCTTTGTATCACAGTGGCTAACCTGACTGGTTGTAATTCACACTGATAAGTATAAACAACTTACTATGACATTTCTTTTGTGTGAATAGAATTTGTGTATGTCCTTACACATTTGTTTAAATTTTTCAGATCTCTTAAATCATTGCATAGATATAACCATTATGTATAAAAAAATTTATTCACCATATAGTTCCATTAATTAGTATTTTGTTGTATGCTAGTGTATCTGTATATATATGTTTGTGGATGCATGTGGAATTAAAGAAATTAGTAGCTTAAATATAATTAGTTACTGTATCTAACATCTACTCGAGAAGAAATTACTGAAAGTGTAAAAAAAGCGCTGAGAAGCAGAAGCCTTTATAGCACTGTAATGAATCATGGCTATGAAACAAAACATTAGTTGAAGATGTGATATGAATGCTAAAGAAGTGGCAATATAGTAATGGTAACTAGTATATTAGCCAGGAGTATCCACTGTCTTTCAGTTGGTTTTTTGTTTTTGTTTTTTGTTTTTTTTAAATATCTTCTTACGTTTCAGGGGTTTTGGTGGGTTTGTTTGTTTGTTTGTTTGTTTTGTTTCAGTAAGTTGTCCCTTCTACAGTAAAGGCTACTCTGCAGGAGATTCATAAGGTTCATCTTTATCTAAGCCTAATTTGTGGAAAAGGTATTCGTTGCTCATTAAATATAGTCAGGAATACTAGATAGTTCATATTTCAGTTGTTTTTATTGAATAGCTTCCCTGAAATGTTTCATAAACTTTCCATCAATGTTGTCAGTTACTATTGTTGAAGTACTGAGATACGCTGAAGGGTAAAGCATAATAGAAAAATAATGTTGGAGGAGATACTTGACCTGATGTTGATCAACTAGAAATACAAAGAATCAACTTACTGGAATTTTTCAGTGTGCAAGCAACAACTGAGGTGACTTGCCATTTTTAATAGCCATTCAGGAATTACTTTAGTTGCTAACAGTAAGAAAGAAACAGCTATTTACTTCTCCATTCTTACTCCATATTTTCTTTTGTTAATTTTAAACACTAGATAAATCCGGAGAATATTAGAATTAAAAGCTCTTATTAAATAACTGAACACAAGTGAAATGAAAACAGTACGTTAATCCATTTTGTGATATTGTGCTACTAGATTTGTTAAATAACAAGTGCGTCTTATTTTCAAGGGCAATCACAAAATTGCAACCCTGTAGCGTTGTTCAGATAAGGCATCCATGTAATGAAATGAGTTTCATATTGTGAAGAAGTAAAATGACAAAGGTTATGCAAAGTCATTAAAATTAATTAGTTCCAAATATTTAAATGTGAACAGCTCTTCATACCAAATACTGAACCTCCTTTCCAAAAGACTTCTCCCTTCTTGATTTCTTGTAAATTACTTAATTACCTGATTGGGGGGGGGTAGGAGGGAGAAGTAAGACTAACTTTTTTTTAGCAGCAATATTAGCTTTTTCATCATTTTAATGACTTTCATTGGCAGACATAATGTGTTGTGGTAGAGTCTGAATACAATGCGTCTGTTATTTGTAATGACCACAAACAGAATCATGCTCTTAAAGTAAACCTGAATTGGGAAACTAAATGAAATATGCTTTGTATAGGTAAAAAGAAAAAAAAAAAAAAAGGTTTGAAATACAGAAAAAGGAAGACAGACTTATCAAATTCTCCATTGTGCCTGGTTTTGCCTGGAGGAGGGGAGTACTGAGTTCATGTTAGGTGGTTTGTTTTTTTTTTTTCCCCAGAGGTTAGCAAAGGTCTATTAGCAGTTACAGAATCTATCCTTAAAATCTGTTGTTGAGAGGGTTAACAACTTGATACCAAGAGTGTTTCTTACTGCTAAAACACCTCCTCTTCCTTGGTTTGAGGGAAGGTCCCTCTGACAATCATTTCATTCTTTGAGATTTGTGAACTTTATCTGTTTGTAAGGCACGAATTGGGTGAAAAATACATTTGTTGCCTTAGCAGATGACCTCCACTAACCAACATCTCCTTTGTTTTTTTCTTTGTGGTCACTTGGCTTGTTTTGATGTTTTTTAACTGTGAGTATTTTTTTATTAGACTATCTTCTTCTACTAGACTATCTTCTTTTATTAGACTCTTATTAGACTACTATTATCTTTATTAGACTATCTGATCCTTAGCCTGAACGTTTCAGTCCTGCTAAGGAAGCTAGGGAGACGGCATGGGAAACAATGTTTTAGCAGGCTGAAAAGATCTGTCTCTGTCCTTATCTGTCGGACTCTCCTGGGGCAGTAGATCAAAAGAAAGCTGTTTATGTGAGCTTAGGGTTTGGAGAGAGCTATCTGCGTCTTAGCAATAAACAGCAGGTATAATGATTTCCTGACAAACGATGAGAAGATGGTAAAAGGAAATTACTGAAGTTCAACTCTCTGATTTTCAGTGGAGTATGTTGTCAGGTCTTGTGCTTCTTTTGACTTGCACAAGTCACAAGTGCTCCTTGCCACTGTGTCTTGGTGTGCGTTGAACTTCTCTTTCTGGGGAGTGTCTTGTCAGCATGGTCCACATACTTGTTATTCGGAGATTAGACTAGCAGAATACTCTCTTCATAGGACTTTAAGTGTTCTTTTTTTATTAGTTTACATAAAGACTGATTACCTAAAAATTTGCTGCTCTACTTATCATGTATTTCTGGACCTCGTATCGGCAGAGATGGCTGAGATACAGCCCTCTTTAAATAACTAGAAAGATGCTGATAGCAGGATGCAATTGTGTGGGACATCTGACTTAGAGCTTTTTCCTGTCATTACTCTGCCAGCATCCAAATTGGTTAAGCTGCCAGAACACTACAAAAATCACTCTCTCCCTTCTCTTCCCCCCGTTTTCTCCTGCCCAGCACATGTACATACTCTTTTCACTTGCTATTGAGGAACAAGTGGGTTGAGAACATCCATTGTCGTAGACAAATTGCTTTGTGTTTCTACTCGTTTAATATAGTATAGACACGTATTTTATGGCCCTTTTTAATGGATGTGGGTAACAATATAAACTTCTGAAGAAGGGAAGGACTGACTCCTTTCAATGAAAGGAATAGATACTTCGGATTCAGGAGGAGGGAAAACAGTGACTTTCATCTCTGTGCTGTCAATCTGATTACATTTTCAGTAGGTAATGAATGACAGTTGTTACCAGCTGATGGCTGTATGGTGACCTGTGTGAAAGCAATTGCAATCTTGTTCCATTTCATGGTCTACAGGTGTCTACACTGCAGAATAAACCAACAAAACTGGCAGTAATTGACACTGCTTTCAGCAGTCTCTGGAAGAGGTCAAGGACAATCCAGCATTACAGAACACTGCTGAGGCATTATGGAGTCATCGTCTGAGGAAACTTCTGCGGTTTCCCAAGCTCTAGCTGCCCTGAGGATCAAGAGAGGGTTTTGGTTTCCAGGAATGTCAGTTTCATAGTCTTCAGCAGGACTGTCTTTCCTTTTCAAAAAATAAACAGTGAAAGGGGGGCAAGATAACTATCTAGTTATGAAAATAATAATTCCTTCATCAAAATACCCACTTGGAAGAATATCTTCCACATTTCTTTAAATAAAATTGGAAATTACCTTTTAATAGTGGTTTTGATTTAAGTTTTAATTAAGAATAATAAGGGGGGAAAAATAGTTATTTTTGTGAACATGTGCATATGTATACACGTGTATATATGCAAACACACATGGGTTTTATGTAAACCTATTAAGCACAACATATTGTGTGTAGTTGGTGATTTATGACAGAAAGTGGCACGA
Source organism: Aptenodytes forsteri (assembly GCF_000699145.1). Lineage (NCBI taxonomy): Eukaryota > Metazoa > Chordata > Aves > Sphenisciformes > Spheniscidae > Aptenodytes > Aptenodytes forsteri. The sequence continues at coordinate 2,160,133 of NW_008794836.1, read as the reverse complement.
TTAATGACAATTAAATGCCAATAAATCCGTAATTGCACCTTATGCTCTATATAGTTGTGCAATTATTTCCTTTTGTATTTACATAAGAGTCATCTATCAAAAGATGAACCCCTGTATTTTGTGGGTATAAAGTGATTTTGGGGTTTTGTTTATTTTTTGGGTGGAGGGGCTCTTGCTCTGAGTTTTAGTTCTGAAAGAAGATTTATTGGTTCTGTTTTGATTAGAGGATAGTTTATTGTTTTTCCCTCACCCTCATTATCTTGCTTGGTGATAGTTAAAGAATTGATAACAGAAGTGTACCAGTTTCAAATTGATATTTAAATATAGCTACCTTGGAGTTCTGGCAAGGACAGCCAGAAGAGACTCATCAGGTGTCTGATGTATCGTTCTGCTATCAAATCCTTCTCTTCTTCTTTGGAGAGAAGACAGTGGAGAGAGGAATAAGGAATTTCCTCCCCTCCAGTATAAACCAAAGTGAATGACTGTGTCGAGGTATACACCGGCTGGTATATGCTAGCTAGCCTCTCGGAAGATAAAGGCTGGAATCATTTCTGCTGAGAACAGTCCTCCTCTTTTCCACACTTCTGGATTAGGTTTGATCCTAATGGTGACAGTCCTCCCTGTTCGTACAAGATGGTTAAGTTCTAACCATGCAATTGTGTGCCCATTCCTTGCTTCCAGAATTTTACCTAACAAAATTCATATAAACATTTTAAAAACATCAACAAAATAGATATTAATTCATTATTCACTTGTATTTTCCTTTTTAGTACTCTGAGTACCACAAATATTTAAATAGCTAGCTGTAAGTGCTCCTTAAATCAAAACTTGTGCCAACTCTTAGAAATCAGAACATACTCTAGAAAAGAAAAAAAAAAAACACCATTGTAAATATAAGTTAAATCTATCATAATGTTTATCCTTTTTGATTTGTCTTTTCTCCACAATTTTGGATCCCACAGGTTACTGCTAACTCAGCAAATGTTTTTAATCCTTCTATGTTTAAGAAATGGATTCATGTCTGTCTGTCTGCTATTATTAGATATATTTCATGCATTTTTCTCATTACAGAAGTTTAAAGTATTAACTTTAATGTTTAGCAAAATAATTATGTAATTGTAAATAAAAGGATCAATACATAGTGCTAAAACATTAAGGTTTTCTAAACCAACATTTAACTCTGAAGAGAGTTTGATGTTTAACTCCTTCAGGTCCCTTGGATAAACCTTAGTGTAACTGTGTATTAACTTGGAATCAGTAACTTAAATTTTCTTCCTGTTTCTTCCTTCTCCCAGATCTTTTCCTTCTTTGTCTTCCTTCTTTTCCCTTCCCACTTTTTTTTTTTTTTTTTTTGACTGGGACACAGAAACAGGACATTTTATTGGTGTGCTTTTGTCATGAAATAGTCTCATAATATGGGGCTTTATTCATTTTTAATCCCATGGCAGAGGAACTTGTTATTTCTGTCCTATACTGCAATTGAACCAATAAAACAATTTGAGCACAGTTTGCATGTTTACTTAAAATTCATGGTAAGTTAAGGAAGGTATTTTTTGTTACTTTGTACTATTTAGGATGAAAACATAATGCATTCAAATACTTTTCTGCATTATAGTGTTCACTGAAGAAGTATAAATAGTTAGAGGTTGTCAATGTTATTAAGTTATTGATGCATCTAACCTAAGTCATTCACATCAGTATTATATTTCATTCTTACTTCCAGAGCAACATCTTATTTTTATTAATGCACATTTACATAGAACCAATAAATGCCTTTTAAAAGTATATTAGCGCTGTGGTTTTGAAAGATACTTGAAGTAATGGTAGAATTTGCTCCATCCCGTCACAAACAGCTTATAAGCAAAACAAAAGAGGTGCATGATAGAGGTAATAATGACAAGAGGAAATATTTCTCTAAGAGATCTATTTTAAGAGATCTGAGATTGACCCTAGGGGGCAAGTGGGAAAGGAGAAATGAGTTGATGAATGAGGATAGAGATACTTGTAGAAACATAGAACAATGCTCTTAAGGCAAAATAGGTAAAGAAAATGGAACGTTTGGGAAATAAGAAAAGCATGGAAAGAAAGTTATTCGAGATGCCAGTGTGGTACAGTCCACGTGCAGAACATAGGTGACAATGAAAAACTCCATTTCATGGATTAAGAAGAGGTAACGGGAAGCTAGGGAGAGATTCAAAAGTGGATTGCATGATTTGGATGGTGGAATACAAGATTCATTCAATAATAGCATTTTGAGAAGGGAATAAGCAAGATTTGTTTCAATTGTTTTACTTAAAATAATATATTCAGAAGTCTGTTCCAAGCCTGAATAGCTTACCCAACAAGAGAGCTTAAGGCATGTTAATCTTCTACAAGGACTATCAAAGAAGACAGTGGTATGATCATCCTTTGATATCTACAGTTCAAATGACCAAGCTCTCATTCATATCTGCATTAAAAAGGAACACCTTTTCACATAGGTTCGGAGCAAGGCTGATGCATGACTGACTTTGTGTTGAGATGCATTAACTGTATATTAATGATATAAAAATTAAGTTTAAAGGTAAACCAAATTTATTGCAGCCCATTTCTAATTGAATTGTATTTGCGGAAATTTTGGTCACTAAAGAAGAAGCACTCTTCTGATTATAAAGTGGCATGTTATAAACATATTATGGACCAATAAAAAGTAATACACAATATAATTTGTCTAAATGTGTGCCAAATGAATCGTTACCTCTAAGTGTATTAAAAGAGGGCATCTGTCTTTGCCTAAACATTTGCCCTCTATTTTATTTTTGTCTTGAAAATTAAAAAATATTTGTTTTACTATTGTGTAAGCTCCTTACTCTGATACTTAAGATATTATTTTCTTTTTTTTTTTTAAGTTGTGTTTCTGTATTAGGAATTCATTTTTGAGTCTTTAACAGGTTTTCCCAATCTTTTTCCTGTTTCTGACCAGCTGATTTGCTACATAGTTTGTATTGCTACATATTTCACTTGGGCTGGAGGAAACCCAAGTGAAACGCATTTTGCTGCTTGCATGACAGATGCATTTTGATTCTTGTTATGTTCCTAGAATGAAATGTATGTTTTTCTCTACTTGAATTTGATGCTACTTTTTACTGTATCATTTATAGATTATTTGAGAAATCTTTGATCAGTGTCAATTTTGTTCCCTTGCGGATGGAGCCAAAAAAGTCCATAGTATTTAAATGTATGCTGGTTGTTTATTGATCTGTTATATAAACTTGCTTACCATTGTTCAGCATAGTGTACTGTGTTTTTAAGTATGTGACTGCCATTAAGTGCCATGAGTCATATAGGTAAAATCCTATGTGGTGATTTAAAACCGCATAATTTAGATATTACATGTGGTATTTACATCTGCAGTGTTTATCGTGCTGCTGGTTTAGGATAAGAAGGTGAGTCTTACTCATTGTAGCGCTCTTTGAGATTCTTGAGTGAAAGGTGGCAGGAGTATGAAATACCACAGACGTTCATTTTCTCTAAGACAATAGTATATGATGAATCTATAAGTATGCGTGAGCAAATGCAAGTTTCAGAAGCTGGAAATAATTGTTCAATTACCAATGTATTAGTAGATAATTCAGATGAAACAGGGTGACATCTTTCTCCTGACACACAGCTTGTTTATGATGTTAGGTAAATTACTGAGGGCCAGATTTTACAAAAGAATCAAACTCTTCTGGTTTTTATTTTTAAAACTTGCTTAATTTTTGTGTGTTAGTTTTCCCCTTGTGCTAGGAGAGTAAAATTGTTCCAAATATAAACACGGGGTGAGTGAGTTGCTCTAGCAGTAGAGTGCTTGCATGTGTGTGAAAGCTCCTAACATAGATTAAGAATACATTGATAATGTTTAGTGCAGGTTTTTGATGTTGTACTTAACTCCATATTTGGAGAATATGAGTGGCACCCTTTCTACCCAGAGCATTAATTTTGTTATAAATTATAAGGGACGAAATAGTTTGTCAGGTTTTGGGAAACTGGAAATCAAGTGCTTTAAAATAAATGTCATAACACTACGGAACAAAAAATAAGAATCCAGACCTTGATCAGAGCAGACAGTGGGGAAGAAAGAGGAGCAGGAGCCTGTTAACTACACGATGACACATATTTGCTTAACTACACAAGCAAATGCTTGTGACAGACCAAGAAAGAGGGTTTTGCAATATTTATAGTCAAGAAACTAACTTTAGATAATGTTGAAATTCGGTATATTTTGAGAGTTCAAGAAAAGGCTTGTTGTTAGTTCCCTGAATTACAAGTCTTTAAACAGAGTGGATTCCACCTTCCCTGAATGTACGACTAAGTCAATCATTTAGTTAAATTCTTTTTGGTTTTCATTTTATAATGAGGGAAAATTGACTTAGTCAAGTAAGTTTGAATGTCATCAGGTCTCTGTCTCCATTGTGACAATGGAGGACTTCTTTTTGCCCCCCTTTATTCATATATATTTTGATGATTCTGGAAAAAAAAAATTATTGTGGAATAAGTAGGGTCTAAGATTATGACTAAGAAGTTTTTAACTTGGATGGTTTTATTTCCCGACATAACATTCAGTCAAGCAACTAGAAGCACTTCTTGTTAAATCTGTCTCTCATATTATGGTAGAAATTAAACAAAGTTATATTTTTAAATAAACAGATTTTGCTGGGTTGATTGAAGTAATCTAGCCTCTGGTTCCAGTCACCCACTGTTTCGTGGTCTCTGGAGGGAGTGAGGAGGTAGGTATCCCTTGTTCAGTTGCCACTAGGGCAGAAGAACTGCTGAACAGCCCAGTAGTATTTTGAAGTATCTTTGAGTTTTAGTTGCTTGCTATTTTACCCATGCTATGGTTTAGGAATTGGCTGCTATTTATTTTTTCTTTTACACAAATAGTTTGATTACAAAGGTCTAAATGGTGGAGGGTTGGAGAGATGAGAGAGAATACCTGTCCTTCTTACCGAGTTTCTGCAGTTATATTGGACTTCAGGAGATGTAGCATGTCTGTGCTGTTAGGCAGCTTCCTTAGGAGAAAAGCCAGACTTCTGGAATCCATTGACTTCTTGTCCAAGGTTTTCCTTTTAATTTGATAAACCTATACGTTTGACTTTTACTTAGAATGAAATCTCACATGAGAACTTTATGACAATCCCTCGTCTTTTTTTTATTACAGTGTGAAAGATTTCAAATTGATTTACAGCAAGAAAATAGATCTAAGCTACAGGGGTTTGTTAGGTTTCTTCATACAATGTTTGAAGAAAGAAGAAAAGAAAAAATGCATTAAAACAGTCTCAAAATTATTTTGAATCATTTGCTCTTTGCGCTGTTTATAAAGTTATTTTCTGCATATGCATAGACATGTGTCTGAATGTATATACAAGCATACAGATACGTATTGTTTCCTACTGCCCAAATAGCTGACAGGCTATAGAAGAAAGTATTTTTTTTAACCTCAAATAAAATGTGTCTTCAGAACATGTGAAGATGATCGTGGAACTATTCCTTATATAATTTGTGCATTTGTGCTGTTGACTATAGCATCTTATGTGTAAGGCCCTAGATCATCTTCAGTGATATAAGATATGTTAAAGATTTAGGAACTAACTCTCCAAAAGCAATGTCACTTAAACATGAAATATCCAGCAGATACATTGTTCATTAGTCATTATTATTTTCAGATGTTACCATCTTTTAACTGTAGCAACACTCAACAGTCTGAAAAATGTTTTCTCTTTCGTGTTAAATTGAAGGTAATAATTCATATTACTCAAATCAATATTTAATTATTAGTCATGCAGTCTTCTCTGGATTTCTGGACGATCAGATTTCAAAGCAGATATTGGGGTTATGCATATATCTTTCCTTTTTTTGTTTGTTTTTGTTTTGCTTTTGTTTTTGGAAAGGCACAATCTTCTATTATTTCAGATGTTAGTATTAGCAAGATACTAAACTTCAAACCATATGTCCGAATACCTGTGTTTTAAAGCTTTCACACATTAAATTGGATGGTTGACTTTACTTACCTGGCACCACCTTATTCTTAAAGAAATTTAGCATTTACTCCTTGAAATAGGATCAGAAATAAGATGTTAGAATGTCTTAAGTCTTCATCCTGATATTGATGAATTTTTAAGCCTAATTTTAGTGTGTTTTGATGCAGAGATAAACTGTGAACCAACACACTTAATATGTGTATAGATTATTGTTCAGATATGTAGTGGGTTTTGATAACTTCTGAGAAAATAAATACAAATTTTAAATAGACTTTTTAAAAAGTTGCGTACCATTAAATCTAAAATACTGTTGCAAAGAAATATATTGATGAATTTTTAAGCCTAATTTTAGTGTGTTTTGATGCAGAGATAAACTGTGAACCAACACACTTAATATGTGTATAGATTATTGTTCAGATATGTAGTGGGTTTTGATAACTTCTGAGAAAATAAATACAAATTTTAAATAGACTTTTTAAAAAGTTGCGTACCATTAAATCTAAAATACTGTTGCAAAGAAATCTGAGGTTGTATAGATAAATGAAGCTGGTTTTGCCTCAAATTCTAGTTTACACAGTACAGTCATCAATAATTTTTTGTTTATCACCCTCTTTCAGTAAAGTTTATTGTGACATGTTTACCGGGATGTCTTAGTGTTGGTTGGTTTCATGCCCTACTTGTGAGATAATATATTCTACTGCTCTGAAGATTTTTAGATTGAATGTTATCAAATGTTAGCTTATGTTGAAAAATTTCTTCTTTTAATTTCCATTTTTAATGTCAGTGCTTGATACTCTGATGGCTAGAAATGGCTGTTCATAGGAGCGAACACTGCACTTTGGTTCGTTTCAAAATGCAGCCCTCTTAACTTCCCAATATGACTACAGTCACCCCTGCTGGGAGCGCAGTTTGGACCAGGTGACTTCTGACGGTCCCTTCCAACTTAATTAGTCTACGATTCTAAACTTCTCCGTGGTCAGATGGTTGCCAAAATTCTTAGGGAATTTAAGCTTGTAGGCACTCCTGTCAGTAAAAGCAAGGCAAATAGCTTACACTTGCAGGAATGCTTCATCTAGTCCATGTAAGAACTTGCTTACTTTTACTTCTAGTTTTTTTCCAAATTCTATGGAATAACATAGTTTAACGCATAAAACTGTTTGCACACTAGTAGCTGCAGCCTTCTTTAGATGTCTAGCATTTCAACTTCCATTCTCTGTTGTATTTGTCAGGACACCCCAGATTTCTGGGGGGCTGTTGTTTCACTGCTGTGATTTTTGTTTCATTGCTTGTTGGTTGTTGTTTCATTGCTGTGACTGTGTGTATGACTCTGAGGATAAGCTTGAAAACATGAGGTAATACATATCTTTGTGCATGTGTATGCATACAACTCTTTCCTCTCTCCTAATAATTTGTGAAACTTGAAACAAAAAATTCCTGGTCCAAATTTTAAATTTATTTTATGATGCTTAATTTTGTATCTTTTTTTCTCATTATCTTCTATTTACAGAGTGGTTAATATAGCAGCTGTAATATGCTAGGCTACCTCTTAACTGATGTATGAGATTTGAAACTTATGATTTTCTTCATGTACCATTTTAAAATAAAGTCTGTTGGAAGATATGACGGTCACTGGAGTTTCTTTTTGACAAATAATACTTACTGTAATGAGCCTAGAGGTCATTACGTGTGAGGTACAGTGCTATATAAATGTCTACTATTTTTTTTTTTTACTAAGTAATTTACAATTCCCTTGTTAGTCAGTGACCCATGTATGAACATTTCTGTATACCAGTCAAAACAGGTCTTTTCTTTCACAGAAAAAAAATCAAGTCCTCATCGCATTACAATATTCTCTGACAAAAGACGTTATCATGAGATAATTGATTGTGCTGGAGAATTACAAATGTTGCAGCACCACCAAGGTCATCTAACCCTCACCAATGTCGGTTACCCTGTGATAAGAGTGCTTTGTTCAGAAATATTGCTATTGCAAAATGGTTTAATAGTAACACAAAGAAGATGTTCAGAATTTGAAAATGCCGTATTTTGAGAGAGAAATGCTAGCCAGAAGCAAAACCCATCCTGACAGTGGTAACAGTTTAGTGGTACGCTATGGATGATAAAAATGCTAACGGTTAGAAATCAAGTATCCTATACCAAGTTCACGCAGTTTGCAGTACGATCTTTACTTTTTGAAACACCTTGGATTTATTAAGAGCCGAAGCTGTATACCAAGGTGTTCTAGATGCGGGATGCCTGCTTAAACTTTCTAAATCTCAAATATTGAAATCCAGGGTGTCAATGATTCCAATAATAATCTGATGACACTTACGAGGTCAAAGTAATTTTGTATAATTGGCAGGATTTCTGTCATCCCTGAGTAGATAATTTACTCTAAGTATATTGTAACAGCAATTCAAGCTGTGGCAGATTCATCTCTCTGTTTATGGCCACAGAGAGCCTGATGATTGATTTTAGTTGTGTCATTAGGATATAGAGATAAAAAGTTCTAACTAGGACAAACCTTGGGTGAAAAAGCATATGTCACAGAAAACCAGAGGAGGTTTGGAGAGGTGCTCCAATTCATTTGTTTCTCCATTGAAGAGACGATTCACCTGCATTCCATATACTTACACTCCCAGATCAGATCAGATTGAAAAGAATATCCTTCTATGTAACTAATACTGCTACTGCAATGAATATGTCTTTAGTGGGCTCCTCATTAATGTAAAAAGACCTTAGCATCAAGAAGTTACTGCAATAAAGTTATACCGATAGATGGTACTTTTATTCCATACTTTGTGCAGTAGCTGCTTCAGCAGTTTTGAAGTCAAGTATTTATACATAATATTTGTTAGGGTCCTTATTTATGCACTTAATGCTCCTACATTGATCTTATGTGTCTAGCAATTACTCATTTTCATAGACCGACTTTCAAGTTGAGTTCTGAATGTATGTTTTAGAGCATATATTTTCACCTTTAAAGATCTGAAAATGGCTTCTCATGAGTACATAACCTGCAGAAAGATCTATGCTATTCTTGATTAACAGAGATGGTACAACTTTGTAGTCATCATAGAAGAAAATGCGTAAGCTTTCTGATGTTCCTTCATACGTTCAGCATTAGATGTTGTGGATGGGGTGACTTCTTGGTCCATCCTGTGGAGTTCTTTCCGATTTAACTGGCATCTCAGTGGGTGCCGGGGGAAGGCACACATGTGTCTAAGGAGGTGAATGGAACCTCCTTAACATGATGTACCAAATGCTAGCTTGATTGTTGTGCTCGTCTAAAAACTGTAGCTAGCAGGTCTCCTTGGGCATGGCTGAATAGTTGCAGATTTTTTTGTCATCTATAACACTTTGGAAAGCTTTTTCTCATTGTGCAAAAAAATATGAATAATCAGATCAAGCCAAGATACTAAGAAAATTATCAGATTGTGAAGCTAAGGCGTAAACCACACACCCCTTTGCTCTTTCTCTGGTATAAATTATTCAGTTTTGTTTATAAAGACTATTTAAGGAGTTGGCTCTTTTTGTGAGCACTACTAGAACTGTCTTTAAAGAAAATCCTTACCAGCATGCAACTTGCATTTCTGTTATGAGAGATTTGGCAAAAACACTGTTTTTAAGTGGCAAAAAGTGGTTTCAGAGTCAAGACCTCTTCTCTGCTGTGGGATGATTGCTGACAGTAGTAATGTTCATAATGCACAGCCAGTTAGTAGTGGTGAATGAGTGGTCACACACAGCCTCAGGATTACAGCAGTTACATTTACCAGGGTCTGAGACCATTCATTTTTCGGTTTATGTTACCATCCATTCTCATTGTATCAGCCTTCATTCCTCACGTTTTTCTAGCTTGTTTCTGTAGTTTGAAATGATTAATTTTATAAGTACAATATTTTGATTAGTGAAATATTGGGAACTGAGATTAATACTGTAGGTTCTGAGTACTTGGTTCTGGAACACGACTAGTTCGTTGGATTTCTAGTAATATTTTTTAAAACTACTGCTCGCTAAAATATTGTAGCATGCGTACTTACATTAAACAATTTCTAGAGGTTTTACAGATACTTATTTATTTTAACAATTCACATTCTGTGCTGGAGGGGGATTACACAACTTTACAAATACTGAAAACTAAGCACAGAAGGGTGAAGAGACTCCAATGTGATTAAGGACAAATGTAGGCTATGTTTGAATACCAGACTCTTTTCATCCCTGAGAGAATATGGCAAGTGTTATTTTTATTCCTCACAATAAGAACTGTTCACTATTTGATATTATCTCCAGATAACCACAATATACTGTGCTGCCAGCTTCACTATGACATTTTTATGGCTTACTTTTAAGTCATCTTTAGTTGGTCACTGCCATAAGCAAGTTTTCATTTTATCTGAATATTTGGGACTGTGAAGGGTAGCCACAGAGAAATCAAAGTTGTATGATCATGCAAAGTTGTTGGGTTTTTTGATAAGCATAAAGGGAGTGAATACCAATTCAAAGACTAATTTACATCAGTCTGGGAATGTGAAAGAGTCACTGTCATGTGCTGATAGAGTCACAATGGTTAAAGAAATTACGTATAATGATAATCAGATGTCAGATGATAACTTAACTTTGCAATGAATGTGACTGGAGTTTAGAAATCGTTTCACTAACAGGAGCTGTTTAGTGTTTGAAGGATAAATTGACTTTTTTTTTGTTCTTGTCATCTTTAATTTACTTTTTAAATGCTATTTTCCCTCATATATCATTCTTGCATAGCTACAGAGCTGTACAAATCAAATTGAATTGCCTCTTCTTTTTTCTCAAATTTTAATCACAATAGAAAACTGAGGATTTTCAGGTAGTAGTAATCCCTTTTGATATTACTTGATGTTTATTTTCATTCTCGTCAGGTTCAGTTCTGTTCTTACACCTGTTCATCCTCCTCTGAAGAACTATTAACATAGTTGCACCAAAATGGTTAATTTTATCTAACTTCTTGAATATATGTTCATCTCTACTTTGACATAGTTTAATTGTGATCTTTATTAGTTTGGGGGGAAGGCTAAGATTTGAAGTAAAGGGTAGCAATGGTCTGCTGTGTTGCCTCAATACTAATATAAGGATGACTTTTTAATTTAATGGTGGAGAGTCCCACTCTTTACCACTTACCCTGATACAGTGAAGTACATTTCTATCAGGTCTGTATCTAGTGAACAGGAGAGTGTTTTTTGGTCAATTGACCCTATAGCCAGTGACGCATCCTCTCACCTTTAAGAGGAGGACATAGGAGATCTAGGAAATTAGTTTCCCCACCTGAGCTGCTGCCTGCAAAGCTGATCCCGAAGCTAGCTGTGTATTGCTTTACTGATCAGGCAACACTTTTCGTTTAATGCTAGCATTTCCGATCTGTTTTTCAATATTAGATCACTTAAGGATATTGAGCTTCTCTTTTCCTGTTTTACAGATAAACTTCTGGCAGTCTCATATCCGTATTATTTGCTCACTTTCAATTTGCTATGAAATCTTTACATGCTCTTGGAAAGTCTCACTCTTAGATGTCAGTTTTCCTGTCATTTTTCTTTATACTCAGTATAGATTTATCTCTTTAAAAATCTTAACCATATTGGTTGAACCGTCATTATTTTAACTTTCTGTCATTTTAATTTGATTTGATTATCCTGAATATCATTCCTTTGTAAGACATTTTCTGCTCTTTTCTTGTTCTCCTGATGTACCGACATTGCTAGAAGATAAATCTTTATAGATTGTTCTGTTTAGTTACCATGTGTGTTGACTGCTTTTTTTTTTTTCGTGGAAGTGCTTGACACTAGTTACTGCAAACACTGAGGGAGCTAAATAAGTCTTCTGAAAGATGACCCAATAAAACATCTGTCTTCATATGTAGTGATCCACTGAAGTGGAATTTCATCCTGTAATATTTTATGGTTACATAGCGCTTTTCATTTCAGAGCGTTTTGCACTTTTTATCTGGAGAGTTCAATGAGAATGCAATCATTCTCATTGCCCTCATGCTAGAAAAGCTTTAAAGTGAAGAAGGCTTTTCAGAGCAACTAACAGAAAGCAATATTGCTTTTGCCCTCAATATTGCTAAACCTTTGGCAAAGAATCAACACTTCTGAGAAGAGCTGGCAAACATGCTTTATCTTCTGTCAGAAGAGGAAGGGAAAGGATAGAAAGTTGTCCAACCTGATTGAAGCTGCTTATAAAGGATGTCCACATCAAGAAGACTGGGAAGTCTTACACCAGCTGGCAGGTGGGTGAAGTCCGTGCCAAGCCATCCAGATGACTGCATCGACCCACCTTTACCGATGCCACGTCAGTGTGAGTTTTGTGGAATCAAACATGCGTTTACTCTGCAATTCTTAAGGGACAGCAGCCTTTTCCTGTCAAACGTACTGGTAAACAGAGGCAATATTATTAAAATTGAGATCAGAAGTGTGAGCCAGTCTCACACTGGGACCACCTCACTGAACATTTTTCTTTAGAAGATTATATTGTCATTATTTTTCATCATTTTTCCTCTCTTAAACAAGCCTTAGTTTTGTCTTAGGCTCTGCAAGTGTGTTTAAAATACATACGGCTGTGTCCATTAAGCAACAATTCACTCTCCATGCTACTTAGTTCTGTGATTCTCCCCCAAAAGTTTGATACTCCCCAAACGTTCTTTTTCCCCATCTGCCTCATCTTCACTTTTGCCTTTCATAGATTTCTTCCCTTCAGTTTCAGTTTGAAGAGTGGCTATACCAGTGTCTTTCCTCCTTATCATGCTGGTTTTTGATAAATCACTGTAAGCCCTGCAATTTTTTTCATGTATCTTCACATTAAGATTTCAATATTATTGCCGAGTTAGACTTTCAATTTCCCAATGAGAGAGATCACAAAGGCTGTTAATCAAGTTCATATCAACATCTGTGGACTTCTGCATTCCTGTACTCTGACTCCTTGATCCACCATGTCTGACTAAAGCTGTCCTTTATGGAGAAAAATACCTCTGAATCCCCTTATTTAGACAGTGTTTCTGCTTTCAAACACATTGGGACTACAAATGAATGTCTTTTCAGTAACGAAATTCTGTTGATATCGTACAACAAGGCTTAAGCCTGTATTGTGAATTTACTTTTTCCCTAGTCTTTCTCTGCAAGCTGTACTGCATCTACTGATAGGCCACCATCCTTCACTGCTTTGTGGAGAACCAGAAGCTCCCATTGCAAACCTGTCACTTGGCCATTCATTTGTCATGTTTTACTAAGCTCTTTGTAAAAGAAGTTACCTAAACACAGTGTAGCTCATAGCCTTGAGATAATAATTCTTTTGCCGACAGTGTTTTAGAGCAAGAAAACCCTCTCGAAATAGACTAGTCATAGTTTGCTTTTCTTGTTACTGTTACCTTAACCTTCCCTTTTTCAGAGACCAACTGAGAGAGGGAAAGTTTTAAAATGTTTGTAGAATGTGTCATGAGAAGAAGCATTAGAAATGTTTCTCAAAACTTGAAAAAAACTTAAAACAAAATATTGTCATTCAGTAATATAAAGCAGAGGATTACATTCCTTACAGGCAGCTTTTCCAGCAGTAGTAGTGTATCTGTTGTTCGCATTCTCTGTTATGTTAGTATGAGAACTATCAACTTTTCTTAAATTTGTCTTTTCCATAAATACAAGTGAGAAAATAGTAACAAAAAGCATTGTTACATTCATATTCGTGTTTACCCTAGCTAGAGGACAGTAATCCATCCCAGAAAGGGAAGCTCCTTTTTAAAAAATGTTTGTTCAGTAGTAGATACTATGTTTTGAGAGACTGAAAACCTAACAATTATTGAAAACCAAAACACAGACCACATAATTTTTTAATATATTTTCAAAATTTATCCCCCAAATTATTGTCTTTTTGGCAATATATTTAATTTCGGTGAATGTGGGAGAAGGTGTGTAAGATAAATTCAAACAATATGTTTTGTATTATATACATTTAAAAATATTAATTATTTAAGAAAAGATTAGTTTCTCAAATGAAGTTCATGTTATATGGAATTAATAACCTTCATCCAAAGCAAATTCAGTCAGGCCTTAACCTACCTCTCTATCAGTTGTCTAGTGAGGAAGAGAAGAAAATAAGACAAAAGAAAATCTGAGATGCAAGCAAAAACAACGTTTAGACCATTTTAGCTGATTGAGAGAATATGAGAACCTGTTTCCTGAGTTGCAATCTGCCATCAGTGAAATAAAAACCCTGCACATGAACTACAGGTACATCCCCAGAACTGTCAGGTCACATATAACAGATCATCCTTCCAGATACCTGGTTCTCAGGGAGTAGGGAAGTATTTTTCCAACTTTGCAGGACAGAGGTCAGCATAGATCTTCCTTCAACTTAGAGGACAATAGATAATGAAAACTTAGTGATTCAGAAATCCTTAAGACTGCAGGAAAATTAAGCATTTTCCTTTCTCCTCTGCAAGTTTCACTCCAGCCAGGTTTAGTTCTTAAGATCACGAAAAATAAGTCTTGGTTTCCTTTGTCTCTCTTCTCTCCTCTCTGCATATTTCTGCTTGGTTTGCAGAAGGGGACAATTTTGTCCTTTCTCAATGTATTGGCAAATTAAGCATATGAGTAGACATGACTCACTGTAAGCAAGGTCCTTTAGGTTCTGAAACAAATCAGCTTCCACGTTGAATTGCTTTTGGATCATGACACTTCCAAGGAGTAATGTGGGAGCTTCTAGAAAATTTTAAATATGTAATGTAAATATGAAAATGCATAATTAATAGTTTTTCATGTGTAATGTAGTCCAGTTAATGGCCTCAGTTCTTCAGCCCGTTTGGGTCCCTTTGTTCTATAAAAGGCCTCCTGAATCAGTCTGAAAACAACAGGAGTCACTGTTGGGAGATACCCCTCCAGATTAATGCTTGTCTATGGAAAGCAAAATTTCCACAAATTATTCTTACTCCAACCATCCCTCACTGCTGCTGAAAAGAAAGTTGTATTCAAAGTATTTTGCAACTGTTGGAAGTAATGTTGTGGAGCCAAGTCTACCTGGGATGAAGTTCATCCATAATTTAAAATTTCTTACATTATTTCAATCATAACGTCAAAATCAAAAAGAAGCAGACTTTGGGTTAGGCTTAGTGAGCATAAAAAGGAATAGAAATGAATCGGCAAGTAATACCAAGATAACAGTAAAGCTTACCTTTTTTACAGAAGTTGTAAGGATAGCTATAACTTTTCACATTAATTTGAAATGTAGCTGGCTTCTGTATAATTTACATACAGAATTTTAATTCTCATAGCTTCCAAACAGCATGTAGGAGTTTGGTTATCTGTATTATAATTTGTTGCCATGGACAGCTTTTATGAAAAAAATATAATGAATAAACATACTTTTCTATGCAACATGTATCAATTGATGAAAGTATTCTTGTGTATGGAAGCTTCGCATGACCCACATAAAGGACTAACTTATCTTTTTCCCTCATCCTATAAGCTACATAAGAAAATATTATTGAGGGTTTCAGATTGTGGGGTTTTTTTGGTTTATGGGTTTTTTGGTTTTTTGAGGTTTTTTTTAGAAAATAGCTAAAACTTACCCCACTGTGAAACATTTTAAAGCTGGAAAGAAAAGCCCATCTTTGAGGGAAGAAAAAGGGTTTTTTCCCATATTTTAATTACTGAATGTTATGATCAATATATTGTCACGTGATGAAATTCTCTGAATAATAACTCATAACAGCAAAGTGGTATAATATGTGTTACAATGACATTCATATGCCTGCATATAATTGATGCCTAATTTCCACTCTTTATGCATCTCAGTTCTGAGTTTCACATGTTTTATATCAGGATAAATTGTTCAAAATAACATTTTACAGCCTTTTTTAGCTAAAATTTATTTCTCATAAATTTCATTTCACTAGGATGACATTGCTGTAATGTGGCATTTAGCATTATCTAAAAGATCTGTTTTATTTGGGTTAGAGAAACAACATTTTCTGTATATGAACTTTTATTACTTTTTTTTTTTTTTCAGTAGCTTAAGTGTTAAAGCCTGAAAGGATTTAGAAAGCTGCAGTGAATGTGTTAAGACTGTTAATGAAGCCTCTGAATCTAAGGACAAAATTAGCTCTCACACCCACACTGCGCAAAGTACAGCAACTGTCTGATAGAATTGCATCATGACTTTTACCTGGGGACACTAGTATTATATTCACTTGAAATGATGAAATTGGGAAGACAGATGTCCCCAAAGGGCACTTTAAGGAGCTTGTACCTACATAAATTGCTCGACAAAAATCCCTGAAATTTGAATATGAAACCTATGTAAAAATGCTTATTGAGTGTGAGCGACAGATAATACATTCTATCATGTAATACTTGCTTTTAAGTGTGTACAGGAATATACTTTTGACACAGAATAACCCGAGAAAGGAAGAACAAAAGGAACTTCCGAAAGCGAGGGCTTTGAACGACTTAATTTTGTTAGAGGGAAGGATGGGTCTGCGTATGAGTTTCTGATTCATCAGAATCAAATGCTGGCGAACAAAAAAGGGGTGGCTACTTGTTTCTTCCATTTCAGTGAGTGGGAAAGATGTATGTGGCTGTAGTCATGGAGAAGAAGAATCTCCAAGGTCCAGGGTATCCTGTTCTTCTCACCTCTCAGCCCACACAAGTTCCTTCTTTCAGGTGTGGCACAGCCATCAGGCCCAGCAGGTCTGTAAAGAGCAAGACCAGGAGGATTGCCATTCCCTTGGCATCATGCTGCTAGTCTCCTGCTGCTGATTTCATCTATTCCTTCTGGATTTTATCTATCCATTTAACCTGCCTCTATTTGCACAAGATCATGAGGACTGAATAGCACTTGGCACTACCCAGCAATGTAGGCTTGGAATAGGCTATCGGAAAGCACTACAGGAGGAAGAGGGAGTAGAGGGAGCAGGGAAGAAAGAATAAAATCGGATTCCCATAGAGCACTGGAATAAAAATATTCTAGATAGGGATACATAATGGAAAATGTAAATACGAATGTGAATGGATATAACTACTAGTTGGTATAAAAGCACTAAGTAAAATTGCTAATTACAAGAACAAAAAAATTACGATTGCAAATGTATTTGAACCGTACATTTTTGCAATAATTTAAACGGTTTCTCTTCATCCGCTTTACGCAGAAATACAGGAAGTGAGCTGCAGATCAGATGTTTGCCAGCGATACAGTGGTGCTCTTTGTCCAGCAGAAGCTCACAGATAAGCAGAAGTTATAAAACCAATTTTTTCCCTTTTTTTTAACAGAAAACTTATAAGAATGGGAGTCTTAAGCAGGTAGTAATCGAGAAGAACCTTAGCAGAGATTAAAAGAAAGCATATCTGTAGTAAGTGGCATTCCTGTTTAAGAATGCTCCAAGACAAACTTCCCAAGACAAAGTATAATTTCTTCATAGTGGGCTACTGAGTGTGCTGATGACTGAAAGGAAGCGCTTCATGAAGAAGGGTTTAGTTACTTCTCCATAATGTGTGTTGACTCCAGTAGCAAAGAACTAAACATTTCCGTGTTATGACTACTCCTCATATCCCTCTTTCTTCCACAGTACTATGCAGCAGCGAAAAAACCCACTGGCTACTTCCTCTTAGAGGAGGAAAACATGTTGCTTTTATTAAAAAGGAGGAGATGTATTTCATGTCCGTCATTCCATTACAATTCTTGCAGGGAGATTCTTAAGGGTATCGAGATAACATTTGCCCTTCACTTTATTAAGGTGAATGTTATTAAAACTATATAGCCCATCATTGCGAAATGATTTTAGACCTGATTCTTGTAGCTGTTCTTAGAACCCTTTATAAAATTAAAATGAAAGAGTTTGGACCTACTGAATGCCATCTATTTGCGTTCATCAAAATTTAGAGTGATTTTGCATCGTGACAATACACGGACATCAAAATTTAGGAATTTATTTTGGAAGAATTTTAGAAATAAGGAGTCTAGTGCACATGAGAATATTAAAATTCTTATTCTTACTTTATTGAAGAAGTTGATAAATTGTGACACTGTGTTATCTTCGCTATTTTTTAGATGAAGAGGAGTATTTTATAAACATGACAGTAAGGTGAAGTAAACTAAAATCTTTAGAGATTCATTTTACAGCTATGGGTTAAGACACACACACAGAATCCTAGGCCCCTTATGAAATATGAAAGAAGTTGCCTGGGGGATACTGAAAAAAAAGCACTTATAATTAGAAAATAAGTAAGTTAAAAACCTGTAAAATAATTATTGATAAAAAGCAAGAAATGGAGAAACTTGGAAATGCCTTTAAGTATACATACAGTTCACACAGGAAGATGCAGGTATTTATTCCTTATTTACTATTTACTCAACAATTGATATAGATTAAGACTTTTGATATTTACCTTTAGGATTTCTGTGGCGGAGGTTGGATTTCATTTATGTTGGAAATAGATTGATTTGGTCTTAACCACATTTCCATAAAACTTACAGTATCCTACAACTTAGAACATACACTGAAACCCTACCAGTGGACATACAGATTCATTTAAGGATAAACCTCTTTTTACTTTCTGCATAGAGCATAAGGCTATATTCCTTACCATTTGTTAGTCATCCGATCAATACTTATAAAGGCAGCCTTTACTACGACATTGCCTATTACTTTTGAAATACCACAAGCTATGAAGGAAATCTAAAATACAGAGAAGAAAGCAGATGTAGTATAAAAAATTGTATACAATATCTAACGGATATGATACAACAAATACATAGGATATAGTTGCCAACGAATTTGGCAAATAAAGCTTACTATTTTAATGAATTCAAAAACCTACACAAATTGGGGGAGGGGGTGGGGAGTGGGGGAGGAATCAGTGTAGTAATTTTGGATTTTTGCAAAAGGTTGGCTGTTGCCTTGCTAAGCCTTACTTGCAAAATTAATTCAAATTGGCTTGGATAAGAGCACTGTCATGTGGATTAAAAGCTGGCTGAAAGACTACAAACAAAGGTTGTCTTGAGGGTACCACAGGGATCACTGCTAGAACCAGTCATTTTTAACATCTTTATTAATGATCTGGGAGAGAGTGTTAACAACATGCTAATACAATTAGCATGTGATACTAAATTGTGAGGGGATAGAAATACTCGAAAGTTAAAAAAAAAATTATACAAGGCCTACAGAGAGATTAGAAACCCTGGCAGAAGTACCACAGTGAGCTTCAGCTTCAAGAAATGCAGCCCAATTAGATCTCGTGAGGAGAATTTGGAAGATGGATAACATACTTAAAGAAACTTGGAAGAAGTTGTGTAGAAAAAAAAAAAGCTGAAAGTAGGAGTGATAATCAACAACAAACCAAGTGTGCATAAGCCATGTAAGAGGGCGCCAAAGGAGGACGATAGCAACTGGAGCAACCCGTGAGCCCCTGGGGCTGTGGGTTAGGCTCTCAGCAGCGAAGCTGGAAATTTTTAAGTTTGTTAGGGCAGGCACCTGGTAAATGCTGCAGTGGGGAACAGCCATAAAATGACAGATTAGTTGTTTATGGTTTTTTTTCCTTCTTCCTAATTTCTTTGGATCTAACATGATGTTCTAAAGGCCACATCGCTCGAATGTTGCAGCTATTAAACACGATCATTTAAGCTCATACTGAACAGAGGCATGTTACTAAATTATTATTCCTGAAGTATCAACAGCAGATATCTGGCAGAATCTTAAATAATGAATCAAATCACAAATAAATAATGGAAAATACAGTAGTACTGAGTACCTCTGGGAGTGAAAACAATTTAGTGCACATTCAGCAGCAAATAAACTTCTTCAGATCTCAAAAATTTGGTATTTCTGTAAGTGAAATATAAACACTTTCTGTAACAGAATACTAAATGCTGACTGACTGAGTCATGCTTACGTGATATACTTACTACTAAATTCTTAAAGAAGTAGATTGTTTTTCTTAAAACTTTATTCTGATCACTTCAAAACTAATGAACTGCTTTTGGAAATTTCAGTATGCAGTGTACAAAAATACAAGTCTTTTAAATTGCATTTAAAACAATATGTTCCCCCACTTGAACGGTGTTAGTGTAAAGAGGTAACTTCTTCCTGTTTACTGCATCAGTCTAAATATTGTATTTAGACTTTGGAAAAATAACCTAATGTTTTGGAGGCTCAAGTATTCTATAAGAGCATAAATGATTATAACTGCATTCATAGTTTAATTTAACTAATAATTTCTTCCATTTGAGACCTTAATTTTGATTTCAATAAAATTCTGCTTTGTTTTCAGCTGGAGTAGCTGTATATTAATGCCTGATGTTTGTCTGAAAAGTAAAAAACAAAAAGGTTTACTAACTTAAAAAAATGCAATGCCTTCCTTTTTAAGAATGAATTACAGTTAGAGCGTAAAGCTACAAGCAAGCCATGAAGTTTACATCTGGTTTGTAGGGCTTTCTCCATCCTGACTTTAAAAAAAAAAAACAAAGTTTCTTTCTTTCTAGTGGAGAGGTCTAAAGACAGTTCTGGCATACAACAAACCTGAATCATTAAAGTTGTGGTCTTTCAGTCTTTTTGTAAATATACAAAAATATGATCTTCTGTCTGTTTTGCTGTTGACAAGGTGGCAAAATGAATCTTTTGTTCTCTGGATGTGTTTTGTCATAATTGCTTACACATACGTGTTGACATGATTTGCCTGATGGAAGTGGCGCTTCTCACTGTTCTTTTAGTTTTGTTAAAGGGTGTCTTCCAGACTGGCTGTTTTCTCTGACAGAACTCCACAACAGTATCACTTATTTTGAGGATTCTGGATCCTCCTTATTTGTAACCCTTTTTTATCCACTAGAGTAAATCAACCTATTTATGTTAAGAATCTATCACATTAATATTTTTTTCTGTCTGTTCGAAAGAATCTTTCTAACCAGTTGAAGTTTAAACAGAGTTGCAGCAACAAGAATCTGTAAATTAAAGCATCATTTCTCTAGTAGTGCTCAGGGTGGTTTCCAGCTTTATCAGCTGAAGAGAGCCAAGATTTGTTGTGGAAATGTGCGCAACATGGACAGCAGATCTTCTTCGCCAGCTGTTTATTCTTACATATCTCCCTCCAGCTGGCCCACACTACTTGTTCTGGACGTAGCCAAGCAGCTCACGTTGTTGGAAAAGCAGTTGCATTGATTTTGAAGCTGTGCATTCAGTGAGCATGTTTGAAGAGGCAGTGATAGCCCGGGCAACATTTGCTGCATTAATTGTTTGTGAAACTAAAGGTGAATTATATCGGAAAATTGATCTGGCTGAACAGTAACCATTATTTTATCTTAAAGCAGTTTATGTAGCAATGTTATGTATGAAATGCAGCCTCAAAAGAGAGCATCTCCTATTGTAGCTCTGTTGCTTAAATGAGAAGGAGCTGAAAGTCTGTCCGTCACCTCTGATGGGCTCTATACACGTAGCATCCATCAAGGCTTTTTGGGGTGTGGGGATGTAATTGTGAGGACTTTTTGTTACACACACATTTCTGTGAAATAGCTAACAGAACCCGGAGAAGAAAATGATGGGGAAAAAGTCTTTGTGATAACTCATACATGGCCTACACCTCCTTGAAAAATAGTAGAAGTTTCCGTCTTCTATAAAATTCTGAAAATTAAATCGACACCAGTTGTGAGTTTTGTTGGTTGCGGTTCCAGTAATCTGTTTAGTATGCTACTGAAACCTGGGTCTGTCTGAGTGCTCTCTATCAATAACAAAGGTTCAGTTGTTTTATTTGCGTAGCGGTTTGCTCCAGCTTTAGTCAGCACATTGAAATCTACATTTTGAGTGCTTTTTTGAAACATTTGTTAAATAGATTTTTGCCTTCTGTTGATGATTAAGGTAACATTGTACAGTTCCAGACTGCAGTAAAATACACTGGGTTTTATTTGTGATTAAATAAATGCAAATCTGCATACAATTTTTTTCCATTTTACTTCAAACTGTGGGGCTACTCAGTCTACGGACAGTATATTCCACTATAGTACCAGCATAAGCAAATAAAAAGCTGGTCATGAAATTAGATTTTGATCAGAAAATGAAGTTCTGTTTAAGTATTTCTTATGTACATAGTAGTATTATAGATTTACAATATTTGAGCGGACAAATGTAATATGCATCTTAATTTCTGAAGACTGAAGTATATCTTTATCACACCCGTAAATATTAATAAATTGAGTTCATTAAGTGAGGTTTGGAAACAACTGAAACTTGCAAGATCATTTTGCAAATCTTTTGCAACTTTTTAATCTTTTAAAGGTTTTAAAATATTAACTATCTAATCCTTTCAAAAGCTCAGTGAGAAAAGGAGTAAGTACATTCACACCACTCAACTCCAGGCAACTAGAGCTAGGCTCTGCTCTGGCACTCAGAAACACTTGCCTGACTCTGGATTTAAGTGTGTGCCCTGACTCCAAGTTGGGCTGAGACCTAGGCACACTTCAGTCCTCCTCTTTCTTCTCCCACTTTTGCATGCCGTGGTTTTCATGAGAATCAGCCAGCCTTGTGGATGGCAATGACCATGGAGCATGCTCCAGAGAGCACCACAGACTGTTCCTGCCTTGAGGTTTCAGTGCAGCTTAAAGTTAGCCAGAGCAGATAAGAGAGAGCCAGTGAAATGAAGTGGCATTATTCCTGTTTCAGTGGTGGGGTGTTTTATCAAAATGTTTAAGCAAACAAGCCATCATTAGAGCTATCTGCTCCTTAGAAGCAGCGATTGCTCTTTCTTGAAGGCTGTATATTGCATATACTCACTGACACACTGTAGAAGTATGACCTGTTATTAATGAAAAGGCACTTGGCAGAATCAATTAACATGGACATTTGTTTGATTAATTATTGTTGCTCTTTGTTGTTCCATCAGTTATTTACTGAACTTGGTTGATTAGCCCATTCTCCTGTTTCCATTTACAGTGGTAAAATCTTCTGGAGACTTTCTTTAAAGCTTTCACTCTGACGTGTAAGGCTAAAACTAGTAAGATACACTGCTCAGATGCTCTGCAGAAAACTCCCAGCTGTGATGAAGTACAGAGTTGCACAAGACATGTTAAACCGTCTAATTTTGCGTTTAATTCACAAAGAAGTGAGCAAACATTGGTGGTTAATTGTCTGGAGAACTGCTGGTAAAAACAGGATGATATTGCAGCTAACGTGCCAGATAAAAGGGAACATAGGCAGTGAAAGGCTAGCATCTCTAGAAGGGAATACGGATTACCTATCTTATTGCTAGAAAAGACACCATCTTTGCCTTGCAAAGAGGCGGGGACATTGTAGTTGTGGGTTGGATTTTTTGAGTTTTATATATGTGGAAATCTTATCTTTTTTTTTTTCTTTTCTTTTTAACATGAGGTAAAATTAACCCTCAAAAAGGGAACAGAAAAAATATTTTAAAAACTGCTTTAGCTGAAATTGGTAATAGAGTGTACTGCTTTAAGCATTGCTGTAATGTAAAGACTTGTACTGCAGTTACATAAATGCCAGAATGGTTTTGTTTTTAAGGAATCCTATGACTTATCCATTGTGTGCAAGGTATGTTGTTAATTCTACAAAATCTTTATAGGTCTTGTTGGTTTATAGTATTTACTAGTCATTTCTTACGGTTGAAAAAAGTGCGTAGCATAAACCCGATTCATATAGTATGGTTTAATTGACTATAATTAGCAATTTACCACACATTGTTTGAAAGAGACTGAGTAATCCCAGCTAAGAATATTGCTTATAGGATGAAGCTTCTGCACAAACTGCTTTCTCAAACAAAAAAATGTAATCAGTTTTAAATATCTAAAACAAATTTTGTGCAATTATGTAATGTTGTGCTCACTGTATTATAAGGAAGAAAACAGCGCCTTATTTAAACGAGTGGGATATTTGAATGTTAATAACACCTGGTGGTGAATTTTATTCTGGAGTAGTTGAGAACTTGAAGTATAATAGCGGTATTTCAAAATAACTGTTAACACGCTGACAGAAACCGAAGGCTACATTTTAGAAAGAAACTAAGTTCTACGAATTAAGCTCATGTTATCCACAGGCTGCTCAGGCACTGATTTACGGGGGGAGGACTGGAAATTTCTTTTGATAGTCTCCAGCCCGCAGTTTGTGTTTGCCACCTCCTGGATGCTGCCCCGTGTGGGGGCAAGGGGAACAAGGCCTGGCCCACCTTTCTTCCAGGTTAAGGAGGAGAGCTCTGTGCTGAGTCAGAGATGGCTGCTCCCAGAGGTGAGCAAACAGCAGGAGAAAAAGCAAAGGGGGAACAAGATGTGTTAAATACTCCTAGGCTTGAAATAATGAAATGCAACAGAATTTAACTTGGTGGAGAACCAGGGTGAGCCCAGCACATTGTTCTTTCATTTGCACCCTGTTTGGATGCTGGCTGGGCTCTAACCCTCGGGGTTCAGTACAGGCATCATTTTATAAGCAGTGTATGGTAAATAAGAATTAAGAGGAGGTCATTTTTTCTTCCAGGACTTTGTTTCATTGATTCCTTTGGTCTTATCATGCCACAGCTAAGAGGCGGTTCCATAAATTCATGTCTGTTCCTCTCGCATCTGTCTTGGAATAAGACATATATTACTCTAAATCCTAGATGAGAAATTATTCATAGCTCATTCCCACCTCCAGCAGCCTTTGAGAGAAGTATCATATTGCTCTCTCTATCCACCATGTCACTCTTTGCTGCTGAGTTTAATAACAATAGATTCACTAGTGCCTTTTTTTACACTGTAATGTTCAGCAGTGAAATAATTAACACTGACTTTTAAAT
The DNA here is from genome assembly GCF_000699145.1 of Aptenodytes forsteri. Taxonomy (NCBI): domain Eukaryota; kingdom Metazoa; phylum Chordata; class Aves; order Sphenisciformes; family Spheniscidae; genus Aptenodytes; species Aptenodytes forsteri. The sequence goes on along the minus strand of NW_008794836.1, from coordinate 2,135,352 downwards.
TGTTATAATTTTGCTTTTTCATTTGCACCTGTTTTGACAAATAGGATCAGTTCACACCTCTGAATAGCTATGTCGGCCTCTCTGCAGCCCTCCGCAGGTATCATTGTAAACCTAACCAAACCCTTTGAAGATTATTGTCTCAGGCATATGGACTAGAGAAGTTGGGGTTGGTGAAGCTAAGATTGTGGAGTAGAGTTATGAAGGAACCTAAACTAGAAAGGATAATTATGCAGGCATTTATTGCGGCTGCATAATTGCTTTATACAGCAGGTCATGATTGTGCTGCAGTAATAAATTGTAATGTTGTCCATGCCTTTTAAAACGTTATCTTTGCTTTTGCATGCAAGGAAATAACAAATAAGATGTAGTCCAATTTGCAGGTAATCCAGTTCATTAAATTCTAGTTTGCATACATCACGTTTCAGTTGGATTTATCACCACTACCAAAATCACCTTTTAGAAAACAAAGTCTGAATAATTTTGAATAATCTTGGCAATGGTGCAAGCGTTGCTTTTATTTGCATTTGGTTTTGTTGCCACATCTAACTTTTCCATTTTTAAAAATATTTATTCAAGAATTTTTTTTTTCATTTGCAAGTGTTTTCTATTTATTCCAGCAGCTTATAGAATCAATCACCAATTCACAATGAACCCTGTTTTCTTAAAACAGTTGCTTTTAGGATATTCGAAAGCAGTTCACGAACAACACGTTAAAAGCAAAACCCCTGTGAGGTTCCATGCCACCCATGACTGCATACTTCTAGCTTTAAAAAATTCACTATAATTTGAATCATTTTTATACATATTTTAGGATATTAATACAGAATACTTGTGTCATATATTCCTTTCCTAAAAGTGAAATTGCTCCTTTCGTATTAATAGAGATTTCACTATTTAACTAATGCTTTTTCAGATCCAATTACTGAATGTTTGATTCAAAGCTTTTATGCTAGTCTCAAAGTTAATAAAGTTTAGAAAGAACTGAATTTAAATGTGAAAGGGAATTTCCTAATACATAAATACTGAATTTTCACTGAAGAACTCACTACTGGAAAAGTAAAATATGCTGAATTATCGTATGTAATTTAAAAAAAATAAATCTACCTGTAATGTCTTGTGGAGTTTAATCATCAAAGCCAATGTTATCTGTACATTTTCCTTGGCAAACTGTATCAGAAGAACTAACAAGGAGTTCCATTCAAGCATGCAAAAACTGTTTCTGCTGTGAGGGGCAGAAATTGTATTTTTGGGGTTTTTTTGTTTTTTTACATGTACAAGTGAGCACTCTTTTCTGTCCCATTAGGAATTTCAACTAGTTAGCTAAAATTTTTCTGCTGTTGGGGTTAGAATGACCTTTTCCTTTCCTGTGGCAAGGTGGTTAGAATCAAACCTTTACCAGAATTAAGCAAAGGCTATGTATATTTGTTTGATTAAAAATAAATAAATAAATAAATAAAATGAAATGCAAGTCTTTCCAAACAGGTGAAATGGGTAAATGCAAGTTTGCTTGCTTAATCACTCAGTGTTGTGTGGTAATAAATAATTACCATATCTGCAGTTTGATAGGACGTGGGCTTATCATTACTTAGATGTAAATGTGTCAGCATCTTATCTTTTTCCTGTACCTGTGCTAAGTCTTATCTCTCTCTTAAAAATTAAATTAGATAATAACCCAAGTTACTTTTTGGACTTCGAAGAGGTTCTAACCTTTTTTCTCATCTCCTTGCATCTAATGTTTAAATGTTTTAATCTTACATGTTTTCACTATGCAAGCGCAAATCAAATTTCGTATAAAATCATAAGACACTGAGCCCATTCATAAAGTACTTAATGGATTTAGCAACTCTGCTCCAAACTGACTGCCTGTTTTCCAGTGACTGATGTATCAACTTGCTCTCCCTGTTGAAGGGGAACACAAACTTTCCTTGCTCCTTTGGTGAAGACTGAAATGTAGGTGCTTAGATCCAAGCTGTTTTGTGCGGTGGGTTTTTTTTCAGCAGAGTTTTAAGGAAAGTAATGTCTGTTTGAGGTCTCCTGCCCTGCTGTGGCTCCCTTCAGCTTCTGCCAAGGGTCGGCAGACCTTTTGTAGACCCCCCTCCTAGCAAAGATACACTCATTTGTGAAATTGACTGTTAATTTGTTTGCTTTGTCACAGTTATTTTAGGAAATGTCTCATCTTTAAGAATTTTCTCTTTTCTGTGGGTAAGGGTCAAATCAAATTGCTACTCTGCAGGTAAAATCGGTATGTTCATCTACTGCTTAAACTTTGTTCAGCTTTAATGCCAGGAACCCAGAACCATGAAAGAAAACAACCTCCTTTGCCTTCCCTCCTGTTTTCCCTAAAACCTCCTATTCCTATTTCTACCTGCTACACTATTTTGGATGCTGAATATAGGGGACTATCTTCCCTCGCACTAAGAAATAACCGATTAATTTTTTTCAGTTTGTATGGTGACTCTGTCACTGAGTAATTGAATCTGTGAATTATTAATATACCAACTAGTGACGTGAAGTGTGTTACAAGTTTTCCAAGTATATATATAAATGTTTTTTCTAGCTGTATTGTATTAATTTGTGCTGGAGGTGATGAATTCCGTTTACCTCACTGAGAAAGCAAACCAGAAAGTTAATTCTGTTTTCAATTAGCATGTGAAAACAGCAGAATAAAAAAACGTAGGAAGGAGAAGTAAATCTAAAAACTTGATTCAAGACTGGAGAAAATACCTGAGGGAGCACAACCTGGGGTTCACGCAGCTAGAGAAAGCATATATCCAATAAGATGTATGGCGTATAATGGGGTGAGGGGGGGGGGGGGGGGGGGGGGAAGTGAGAGGATCTTGCATGAGTGACTCGATGCTCGTAGTGTTGGGGTTGCAGTACTCAGGCACTGACTGCAGCCCGGCTGGGATGGGCTCCTTGGCTCTGCGTGGCTGCTGAGCCATGCGTGCTGTGGGCAAGGGAAGTTGAAGCAGCGGTTCACAATCCAGGGTCGTGATTATTACAAGCAAGAACCGAAACCTGAAAAAAAAAAAAGGCTTGTCCAGAAGCAATGCCAGAAATGCTGATTTGGAGACTACTTCTGTAGATAAATGTTATTTCAAAAATTGGAGATCAACTCCATCACAGTTGCTCTTCTTTTTCTCCATAATAAGACCTTATGCTGGGGTTTAAAGAATCTTCTGTTTCACAGAGGAAAAAATCCAGCTTTGTTGATATTAGGATTTTTGTCGTCTTACATAGTTCTTAGGACAAAGTGAAAGAAAGGGATAGTTAATAATGTGCAAGAGTGAAATGGGCTTTCTGAACTAACAGAATTGATACTGTAACATACACTGAATATTGGAAAAAGCAGGAATCTCAGTCAGAACCAGTGAAAGGCTGTCAAAGAATCAATGAGCATGCAAACTACTTCAAGGATGAAATGGATCTGGATATAGGGATTCATTCTTTAGACTAAAGAAGAGGACACATTGTTCCAGCTCCTACAATCAGGGATGTGGAGACAAATCTGTTTTGAAAGGCCTGTAAGGTCAGCCCTAAGAACCAAATGATAATTTATTTCCAAGCTGTTTCTCCTTCAGATTTGTCACTTGAAAGATACTGGAAATTAAGTTGCTTAAGTTGTGCTAGATCTCTTTGATAATGATTAAGTAAGAGAAATTCCCAGAGTAAAAACCTCTAGTTGAAAACTATATATTTAAGTGAGATTTTACACTTATATCTAAGGAAATGATGCTTGTTCTTGAGTGGACAGCAGATTGTCAGCAAAGATATTTATTTATTAAGCAGAAAGTTGGAAACATTCTAAAATGGAGAAAATTATTGGTTTTATCATCAATGAAATCTAAGGTGTAGATGGTTGCAAGAATTGTTTTTTAAATTATATTCATGTTACTCATGTGAAACTGAAACTTTACAAATTTTGCCATTTTCCTGTCTTTTTAGCCAAATAGAAATTTAACAGAAGTAAGAAATTAAGCAAAGAAAACTCATTCAATACAGTATCGAACGCTATTTTGCCTGTCTCCTCTGCAGCAGCTGAAGTAAAACAGATGAAGTGTTTCTGGTCACACTCAGTTTATCAAGCATAACAAACTTGAAATACAAATAAAATAAAGCTGGCACCAGAATACCATAAGCTGGGATGGTGCTTGTCTTGAGCTCCATGACATTAATTCTAGTCCAGAAACATTGTCACTTCACAAGTCCTTAAAATAACCTATTCACTTCTATGCAGTTGTGTCTTTGACTAGATCAAATTGCATCTGCTTATTAGTTTCAGCACAGCAAAATGAATAAAAGCCCAGCCAGAATTTGGTGTTTAGCTGTGAAATATTTAAATTGTATTCTGCCTTACCTACACCATAAGCACTGCTAGGAGCTGGAGCACCTTGATTGCAAAACTCTTGAAAAGATACCAAAGGTCAGGTAGACTGCCACACCAAATTTCAAGAAAATATTATAATATATTATAATTTAAGAGATACTAATTTATGTAACTGTACAGACAACTTCTTTGTTTTGTCGTGGCTATATTTTAGCTGTGAAATATTTAAATTGTATTCTGCCTTACCTACACCATAAGCACTGCTAGGAGCTGGAGCACCTTGATTGCAAAACTCTTGAAAAGATACCAAAGGTCAGGTAGACTGCCACACCAAATTTCAAGAAAATATTATAATATATTATAATTTAAGAGATACTAATTTATGTAACTGTACAGACAACTTCTTTGTTTTGTCAGTGGCTATATGAGGTGTATCAGATATTTAAAACATCCTAGAAATAGAATGTGATTGACTTGACCTTATTCTACTCCGGTGGTTAAAGTAGAACTTTGTTACATACCTTGACAGGCGGTGACTGATGGGACACGCAGACTTGTCTAAATACAAGCAATCCGCCCATGATACTCAAGGCAAAGTAATTGGCATTTCACTCTGTCTGCACTTTCTTGTGACTGCTGGGCCTAAAGATCCATCAGCACTAACGCAATTATGTGAATGCCTGGAATCTTTTATGCCCAAAGTGCTTTTAATCAGCATGCAAATAATGTAAATAATGCAAATGTGAACCAGTCAAGAAAAGTAAGAAGCCTCACCTCGTATTTTTTTCTATTCAGTGATTGTTATGCCTGCATTTATGCCATTATGTATCCATATCATACTATACCTTTTTTTCTTTTCTATTTTGAATGCTGTAAATTTGGCAAGGCAACTTTGTGCACAAACTGCAAAACCAGTATGACCTAGACTAATACATTTTCCATTAGTTGGGCTCAGTTTCTCATTTAGCTGTAAGAAATTACTCAAAATGTGCTTTTTTTAATGTGTGTTGTGCTAAATGTAAGCCTTTGATCAGACAGTACATGAATAAGGAATGTTGTTTTTCTGAATTAAGTGGAAATGAGGCCTAAGGCAGCCTGCTGTCAGGATCATAAGTACTAAATAAAATATAAACTAGTTAAACTTTGCAACCTCCAAGGACAGGCATAATTTCATGTATCGAAAGAAATGTCATATCGTGAATTAAGAGTGATTTGTCTTATATCATGCCATAAATGCAGTGTTACAGCTTTAAATAAAAGGTTGAACTTTAAAAGTACTTAAGGCATAGAACATAGAGAAAAAAACCTTTTTCTCTACTTCATCTCTATTAACATTTATTCTTTAGTTCTCACAATAATATATTTTACCCTTGTAGTTTGCTGACCTTCTTTAAAAAAAAAATCTCGAGTTCTACTTGTGTTTCCTTCTTGGTGACCTAAAGAAATAATAAAAGAAAGTTCATTCTTTATTCAGTATTACTTGTGTTTTACATTCTTTTTGAATAGGCAATTCACTTTTGTTTTTGTTAATTTTTTCCTAGTGTTAACTCTTAATCAAAAAGTTCTTGTCCATATTTTTAGTCATTTGAATGTATTTTATAGAAATGCAAAACAAATATCTCTACATGTGTATTTAATGTACATTCATTGTTCATAGCTTGTATGCGCTGTAGAAAGTTTCACTTTTACAGTACAGAGCAAGTTTTGTTGGAAGCTACGAATAGTCACGTTCAGTGCTTTATGCATTCCACAGATTTTTTTCCTAGTGTTGGGGGGAAGCATTAAGAGAGTTGTCAAATAAACATGTTCAAAATTTTAAGCACTTAAATCTTGCAATCTGATCTTACAGTCACCTCAGTAGGTCAACACTGTTATGTAATTTTCCAAGTTCTTTTATGTGATGCATAACCAAGCTTTTAGTCTTGTAATTTTGTTAGGTTGGTTATGCAAGTGATGTATGGTATGATAATGAACAGCAAGAATGCTTGCTGTTTCTTTGCATCAACTTTTATCTGTGAATTATTTCCTGGGAGACAAACATAAGGACGAAGAGATTACTTGCAAAGTTTTCGTGCTCAGCTTTGCTTTAGGACCGTGGGACATGTAAGAATAAAAATAGCCTGCTAGATGTTTATATATATATATTCTTTCTTTCCCTTGTCTTTCTTTGCTAAACTGATGTACAAACCTCAAAGCATTAATGGTGTCTTAAGCAGGACGTTAGGTGAGGAGACAGGGAAAACAATATAGCAGTGATATTTGACATGCAGTATAAAATATCAACAAAAACCTTATCACCAGTGCTAACCATTTCTTCATACTGTATTGAGACCAGGTAAAACTGCAGAAATATTTAAGTTTAGAGCTACATCACAGCTGTTTACAATTGTTATGAAACTTTCAGTTAATTTGTACCTTTTTACACTTCTTTAAATTGATAATACAGTGAAAGCCAAAGCGGAAGCTTTGAACTCTTTTTAACATAGTGTAAAACAGTAGTTTGGAGATGTATGGCCTATGCTTCCCCTTTGTAAATGGTTATTTAAGGATGATTTTAGAGTCAGGACTGTTCATTTTTTCGTTACTGATCACATCAGGAAAGGAGAGATGCAATTCCTGATCACCGTTAGGTGTTCTGGAGAACAGCCAGCACCTTTTTTCTTCCTGTTCATTAGCTTGTAGAGTCAAAAGGATGAAGATGAGAATTAGGCATCAGGGCAAGTTTATCTAATCTCAAACCACAACTTTGCATCTTAGTTTTAACAGTCTTTAAGGGCAGGGTACGTATCAAGCACCCCATGTATTTCATGTGGCCTAAAGAAACACACTGTGTATGCAAAACCAAGAATTTGTTCTCAATCTCGTTAAAGTCTTAAGTCTACTCAAAGAACTATTAGTCTTGTTACGATGATATTAATACTTACAGACCAAGTTATGCAACTATTATGTCTCATTCCCAATAATGATACAGTTAGAACTGATATAAACAAACTTTCTGTATGTACCCCTTTCTCTGGTGTTACCCTTACCTTTCTTAAAGCCTCTCAGGGGCTAAGACTGATGGTAGTAGTCTTATTTAGCAAAAAAGCAGGGTGGACTTATGGTGAGTGGTCAGCACCTCAAGCTCTTCACCAGAAATTGTTGATGTTAATGTTGATGGTTTCTTTCTTCTCTTTGGTGTGAAGAGTATGATGTTGACCTAGGGTGTTTCTTCCTCCACAGTCAGGGTCTGCTTTGGTTCATTTTTATTGTTTTGCTAACACAGTCTGTTAACTTGATCTTTATTCACTGGTAAACCCATTTTTTTTCCCCAGTTCACAAGGTTGCACTCCCTTAGTGACTAGTGATTGACCATTTCTGATTTGTGCTCATAGCCCTGGCAGCTTTGCCATTGTGCTGTGCTCCCACTGTCAAGGCCTTTGCTATCATCTGGTGTTTGTACTTTCAGGGGACCTGTGTTTAAATCGCCTGTTTTTCTTCAAGGTGTCATTCCTGATAGCCTAAGTAACGTCTCATTACCACAAACTAATCACGTGTACATCTTTGTTCTAAGACCATTAATGATTGACTTAGCAAAAACAATGATCCATTAGAAGACATGCATGCATAAAGTAACATGTAGACATAGCGCTCTGGTAACCATTTGCAACCCATATCTTCTAGTTACAGCAGCTTCACCGGTATGTTATCAAAAATACTTTGAAACAAGTTACGTAGGCCTTTCCCTCTGCAGCAACATCAAATTAAGCAGCTCTTGCATTTAGCAGTTAGTTCTTTTCTTCTGCCCACTTTTTTCAGTATAAATTCCAGCTCAGATCCATTTCCTCATCTGGTTCATTTTCCAGCCTCAAAAATATTTTTGCCAACATAACTAAAGGGGGAAGGAATGATTAATTGTGGGGGTAGGAAAGAGGGAGTACAGACATTGCTCAATCCATACTGCTGTTAAAGGGAACGTGCATGCAATTACATCTTTAAACATCCAGTCTGATCTCCCACACGTCTTCTCTGGTGTTTATCAGAGCAGAGAATGAAGATGCAAGGATGGAGAAGGAGGGCACAGGAATGCAGGAAAGCCTCCTGACAGTCACAGGAAACTGTAGGAAACTGTTGGTAAGAGAAAAGCAGGGAGTGGAAGATCTCATGCTAAGACTGAAGGATCTTAAGAAAAGTTACAAGCTCTGGGAGAAGTTGGAGATGTATTGATTCATAGGAAAACTATCCAGAACAGTGAGGAAAGCCATGATTTTCCAGCCTCAAAAATATTTTTGCCAACATAACTAAAGGGGGAAGGAATGATTAATTGTGGGGGTAGGAAAGAGGGAGTACAGACATTGCTCAATCCATACTGCTGTTAAAGGGAACGTGCATGCAATTATATCTTTAAACATCCAGTCTGATCTCCCACACGTCTTCTCTGGTGTTTATCAGAGCAGAGAGAAGATGCAAGGATGGAGAAGGAGGGCACAGGAATGCAGGAAAGCCTCCTGACAGTCACAGGAAACTGTAGGAAACTGTTGGTAAGAGAAAAGCAGGGAGTGGAAGATCTCATGCTAAGACTGAAGGATCTTAAGAAAAGTTACAAGCTCTGGGAGAAGTTGGAGATGTATTGATTCATAGGAAAACTATCCAGAACAGTGAGGAAAGCCATGCAAAAGTAATTTTTTTCTTTTTTTTTTTTTCTTTCAGGTGAGGGGATCATCTTTTTTTTTTTTTTTGTCTAGGTCCGTGTATTTCCTTATGCTACTAGGTAAAGCTGTACCATGTTCTACATATATCGTGTTCTCTTTCACAGTGAATCTAAGGAACACGTGGAACAGAAATTCTTGTGTATTATCAGAAAGAAGGTCAGCACTGGTCTTGGAGGCCTAAAACAGTTTGGCTTTTGGACTGCTTTCCTGTCAAATATTAATAGGCAGTTGCCACAGCCAGGAAATACGCCAAGAGGCTCAGGGATTGAACAGTGGGACAGCTTAATGTAGTAATCTTGCACACTGCAAAACAGCTTTAGAGTTGGAGGCATTATAGCTTCAGACTAAATTATCGGTGTACAACCTGAGCTAAGTAGCCTGGCTGGCAGCAAGACTTACTAACTTCTCTCAGTGGCACTTGAAGATGGCATCGCATTGTGGCCTGACCGTTCTCACAGAGCTCATGTGGAAGTTGAACTCAAATTGGCAGTAAGGCATACAGACAATGCCTGCGATTCACAGAAACTTCAGCAGCTATGTGGATTAAGACCATGCATAGCAAGTATGAGCACTGCACGGTAACAGCTCATCCAATTTTTAGAGCTAACCGCAAACCTCGAAACAGAAGGTCTAGCTCTTTGGTCATGTGGAAGTTGAACTCAAATTGGCAGTAAGGCATACAGACAATGCCTGCGATTCACAGAAACTTCAGCAGCTATGTGGATTACATGCATGCATAGCAAGTATGAGCACTGCACGGTAACAGCTCATCCAATTTTTATAACCGCAAACCTCGAAACAGAAGGTCTAGCTCTTTGGTGTTAAGAGATATAAGGAGAAAAAAAAATAAAGCCTTGTTTGGTTCTGCTCAATACTTTTCTTCCAGCTTGTGCAGGCTCAGAAACATGGCTGGTAACAGCTCATCCAATTTTTAGAGCTAACCGCAAACCTCGAAACAGAAGGTCTAGCTCTTTGGTGTTAAGAGATATAAGGAGAAAAAAAAAATAAAGCCTTGTTTGGTTCTGCTCAATACTTTTCTTCCAGCTTGTGCAGGCTCAGGCAAACATGGCTGCAATAGTTGCAACTGAACTGTGTTTTCAACAAGTTCTACAAGCTTTTTATTTGTGACCAAGGGACATATAAACACGTTTGGGATATTTGTTTTTGTTTTTCAAAAGCAAAAGGATTTTTGGCATTTTTCAATATCAGTTCAATACATGGACTTGTGCAAAGCATTTGACATTGTCCCGCATGACATTGTTCTCTCTAAATTGGAGAGACATGGATTTGATGGGTGGACCACTTGGTGGATAAGGAATTGGCTGGATGGTCGCACTCAAAAAGTTGCTGTCAATGGCTCGATGTCCAAGTGGAGACCAGTGGCGAGTGGCATTCCTCAGGGGTCAGTATTGGGACCGGCGCTGTTTAACATCTTTGTCAGTGATATGGACAGTGGGATTGAGTGCACCCTCAGCAAGTTTGCTGACAACACCAAGCTGAGTGGTGCGGTCGACACACTGGAGGGAAGGGATGCCATCCAGGGGGACCTTGACAGGCTTGAGAGGTGGGCCTGTGCGA
>NW_008794836.1:2089993-2124211 GCF_000699145.1 Aptenodytes forsteri | reverse complement strand
GTGTTTCGCAGAGAGGTGGTGGATGCCCCATCCGTGGAAGTGTTCAAGGCCAGGTTGGATGGGGCTCTGAGCAACCTGATCTAGTTGAAGATGTCCCTGCCCAGGGAACTGGATGATCTTTAAGGTCCCTTTCAACCCAAACCATTCTATGATTCTATGATCTGTGTAATCTGAAAGTTTTTCTAAAATCTGCTCCTACATCAAAATTTTAACTATGTGTGTGAGATGACTAACTTTTAACAGCATGACTTGTAGCCTGAGCTGTGGACAGAACCATTTCTCCCGACTCTCTGCTTTGAACCATACATACATTAGTCATTATGGGTCACAGTCTAAAGACCTAACATCATAATTTTCTTTGCATGTAGCATGATTATAACTAAATCAGAAATAAGAATGCTATGAGTGTACTAGAACATTTTTTGTGAGAAAAATAAAAAAAAAAGTCTGAGAGATATATAAGAAAGATTTTGTGGAAGAATTTACTGAAGCTTAAAAAGAAAAGTCTTTTTTTTTTTAATTTCCTTTTTCAGAAATTTTGATTAGCTGATGTGAAATGGAACTCAGTAGTATTTTTTGTGCTCCCTCAGTATCTTTCAGGCAAGGGTTTTAAAGTGCATCACGCATTTGTGGCAGAACCCATAACTGAAACTCAAATTTCCTGGCACTTTTAGGATCTAATTAGCGGCCTTGGTTTCAAGTGGATGCATGTGGGTAGATCAATACACATCTATTAATATCTGTAGAGCGAAAGAGAACTGAGCTGAGTATTTACATTTGCACTTGCAGGAGCAGGTTCTAAATTAACTTTTATTTTCTTCACGCATTTGTGGCAGAACCCATAACTGAAACTCAAATTTCCTGGCACTTTTAGGATCTAATTAGCGGCCTTGGTTTCAAGTGGATGCATGTGGGTAGATCAATACACATCTATTAATATCTGTAGAGCGAAAGAGAACTGAGCTGAGTATTTACATTTGCACTTGCAGGAGCAGGTTCTAAATTAACTTTTATTTTCTTAAATATCATACAACAGCCACTGAGAACAGGAGAAGCAATTGAATATGATTAACCTGTCATTGTGTTAATTATATATGGTGTAAGGTTGGGATGGTAACAACACTCCATCAGTTTTGTTTCAAACACAAGATTTTCAGGGAAGTTAGGATTTACTAAATTTTAATTCTATCACACATGCTGAGGTTAAGCTCAGTCGGAAGAACTTTATCCCTGAAATTTCTAGTCAAAGTTTAATCACTCGATTAACTTTCTGAAACTAAAGGATTGACTTCAAATCCTCAGCCTCAATAAGAACTTTGCAGTGGATAAGATTCAGTAGAAAACATTTCTCTATCTCCAGAAAAGCCTTTCTTTACATTCTTTAATGAAACTGGAAGGATGCAGTTAGCCTTCCATTATCAAATCAAGCTTCACTGAAATTTAAACTTCATGACTGGTACCATCAAAATTACATTCCACTTGTTATTTGGCTTTACGGAGTTCCTACTTTTTGTCAGTGTAAAAATATAATTACTTGTTTACCAGTTAATGCTGCCTACCTCGATTCAGTTAACGGGAGGTAGCATCCACACTGCTGTTAGTCCTTAGTTTCTTGTTAAGACTGATATGCTGCTGTAAAGTTTCTTGTGGTGTCTTAGGATGTTCATCCTGACTAAGCATTGGGACTTTTTGGTGAAAAAAAGATCAACACAATAAATCAGCCACCTTCAGAAAAATGTGTCAAAATAGCTTTCTGCACATATTTTGTATTGTTATTTCTCAGCTGAACTGATTCTCAGGGGTCAGATGAGACTTTATTCAAACGTTATTTAGAACGTTTTCAGACATGATAGCATGCCTCAGGATACTCATTCAGATTGAGATTTGCAGAGCGGACAGTTGGAGTTCATATAACACTACAGCAAATTGTTGTTACTTCAACATTGTTCGTTACAGAAAAGCAGAAGTGTACCTTGACTGAGCTGCCAGTGTTTTGGTTATTTGTTTGGTATTTGTTATCTAGATTTTCCCTATCCCTTAACCTTGTTTTCTACTTTTTTCAGAATTTTCCTGCTGTTGCCTGTTTTACCCAAAATTAAAACTTATGCTTAAAAATACTTAGCTTACAATCGACTTTAAATGTATTATTCTCTTCTGGTTTATCTTCTCTCCCCCTTCTATAAAGCTTTTACTGAATCTTTCAGATTTGATGACCTATTACTGCTGAAAAGCAGAACGGGATAGCAAGATTTCTCTCCTTTATTTACTTACTGTTCTTTGGAGTTACACTGGCAGCTTTTTCATGTTATCCTTTACAATATGGTGTAACATTTGGGATTGTCAAAAATCCCTAGCTGTTAGGTACTTGGATTCCACTTAATTACAGTGAGATTTGTATTCCTAAGTCACTTAGTACAGATTGACATATTCTCAGGGCGTTAATGCAAAGCAGTCAGCATACCTGAAGAGCATCTTCTGGGCAAGAAATTGGACTTTTTCCGGCCAATTACCAAATGCTAATCAGAAGATGAAGTAGGTCAAATGAGAATGAATAACTTCTCTTGCTTGTCTTTGTTCAAATTCTTTGAGTGGGCTCCCAGGCAAGACTTGGGAGAAATCACAGCTTCCATGGGCAGATGTTTTATGTGCCCTGGCTCATTTCACTATGGCTCTTTTACACTGTGTGTTTCCTATCACTAGGGCTCATCCAATTTTTTGTGTGATTGATCTCTTCCTGAGATCCCTTAACTCACACCTCCTTTTTATGTAGTACTGGTAATTTGATAGCTCAGAGCATTCCTAAGTACCTCCCAAAAATCTGGCAAGACTGGAACTGGTATGGGAAGTCAAATTCAGAGCCAGTATAAAAGATTATGTAAACGTATGTGGTAGTAAATTAGACAAGGAATATGCTTCCTTTGTAGGACATGGACATTTTTAGTGAAAGCTTCTCAGTACATCCAGTGAATGATATTCAACAGTGAAATTTCGAGCGTTTAATGCAAAGGTTGATAAAGAATTTGTGATAGTCCTGAAAACATTTTGAGGTTTACCTGTGGTCCACTGGTACAAAAAAAGTTTGAATTTCAATCGCCTATCTTTAAGGAGGGAAAAAGTGCAGAAGATGCTGAATTTCTGTAAACCACAGAGATTTTAAAGATGATGTCTGAAAAGTATGATGAAAGAATTAGAGTACATTTTTAAGCTTTAGTCTAGATTTCAGTTTATGTGATTTTTATTTTTAGTAGTACTAAGGTGGTTGTTATGTGCTAATTGCTACTTATGTACTGCCCATCCAGTAAATTACACAATTTCTACAGCGTTTTCCGCTTTTTATTTATGGTAACTGTTTATGCTCCATGGAGAGGCCAAGACCTCTCCCTCCCAGAAGGAACACACAAATGTAGATTCTTTCTTTCCTCTTCTACTGTCCTTAAACCCTGATCTTAGGGATTCTTTTGGGTTTGTTTTTGTGGTTTGTTTGGGGTTTTTGTTTGTTGGTGGGTTTTTTTCATTTTAAATCCAGCAGTTCTAACTAATGGAACTTAAACTTGATCAGGTTTATAGGAATATTCAAAAAGGATGGGTTTGAAGGGAAAATGAAACAGCCAAGATTACATTAGCTAGGTTTAAAAAATTAGATAATTTGGCTTTGATTTGTTTTGAAGAGAAAGAATGACATCTGCTAACTGGATGGAGTTAGGAGGAAATTTCCCCTTGAGGCTTTCTTATGTCTTCTGAAACACCTTATACTGTCAGTGTCACAGATGGTGCATCCTATTAGACTACTTCTGCTGTAGTTTTTGTATTTTATCTATAAAGTACAACTCTAAAGGAAGAAGGCAGGAGAAACAAAGCACATCTTGGAAATACAATGAGCTCATCGGTGAGTAAGCCTTTAATGAGATTAGAAACATGCATAAATATCTTCCTGAATAAGGTCTGTGGTATGAAGAGTAATGTAAAAATACATATTATTCAAATCTTTCCAGCATGGACCGTATAAGAAGATGTTTTCATTTAGTGCTCGGCATTTCATTCCTTTGCTTAACACCATTGAAATCTCTCTTTATGCTTCTTAATTTGAACATTTTTTAAAGGGTAGTATTTTGGAGTGGTTTCAAGTCTCTTTAAAGGGGGCAGGGAAATTGTTCTTCCTAGAAGTACTGTCAGAACAAAGTTATAGCTTTTACATCTGGAAGTCTAAACCCAAGGACTGAAGCTTTCTGCTTTTATGATGAAAGGCAAATGAGTCAGTATTCTAATTATACATTTAAAATATCGATAGAAGTATCCAGTAAGTAGCAGTAAATATCTCTATATAAATTTCCTGTTATATTGATTGTATCTCATATAATAGCACATTACCTGATTGCCGTTGATCAGCAAAATGAAATGAGATTATATTTATTACTTTTCACTGTTTGGTTTCATCATAAATTGTTATGGTAAATGGGAGAGGCAGAAAAGTAATTGCTGCTGCATTTATGTTAATCATTCATTATTTTTAATATCAAATTTTGGAATATATATGTGGAATAACTTAAATCACCAGTTTTTTATTGTACACGCAAAATGCAATAATTGTTTGATTGTTTTAGGCTTTAAAAACAGCAGACACTTTTGTAATTTTAACCTCCTACAGTTTTACAGCTCTCTTATATTACTGTGTAGTTTAATTTTTCCCATATTCTTAATATTTTTCCAAATATTAAGAATGATAGTGCAGCTGCTGTGCATATGTGTAGTCGTTGACCTTGGTGACACTCTACTTTCGCATTGAGAATCCCAGAGCGAAGGTCAATGTGCTAATTTCCTACATGGACAGAGCATAAACTTACTCTGAGCTTTCTCAACTACTTTATTAGCAGGTCGACTTCCGGAAGAGTCTTCCCTGATGGGTCAATTTCTCTATTTTGCTAAACCTATTTTATGTGCTAGCTCTGTCGTTGTAGTCTGCAGAGATTCTTATATTGCCCTCACCTCTGTCACCTGAAAGTCAACAGTCAAATTGCCAGAATAACCTATTTTCCAGGCATTGAACTAACGCAAACTCAAGATATTAAAATATTTTGTTGGTTTTTTTTGTATTTGGGTCATATTCAAATGTCCTTTGACTGGCAAAAGGAAAATACATGACCAGGCGATAGTGAATTTAAGTTGTGATTTCAGTGTTATGCACTCGTCCTTGTTTAATGTATCAAAAATCCTTTTGTGTACTGTGAATTATCATATTAATAACATCTCTTAGAACAGAAATCAGTGGCAAGGTCTGCACTGTCCTCTGAGCTGGTTCTGAAGCTTCCTCCTCACAGTGTGCACTAAAACCATTATTTATGTCCACACTGCAAGTTCTTAGGGTTTCTGCGGGCTGGACCTGTCAGAAGGCCATGCACCATTTGTTCTGCCACTGACTTGCTGTTGTCCTTAGCGTCTTAGACGTTGTTGCCAAAATCCAAAGGAGCATCGTACCCAGCTGGGAGAGGACCAGTGCTCAAATACATTTTCATCTAACGTCCCCAAGTGAGCCGATGCTAATGATCGTCTATCTAGTGTATCTGCAAGCATTGGAGATCTCTTAGTATCGTCTATGAGATGGGCTTGATGCCACCGTGGAGAATGTTGTCAAACCCACAGTGCGTTGTTGTGTGCTTCACATCATGTTAGAGAAGGGTAAGTTACCTTTCCTTTTGCGAGAGGATGGGTGTTGTGGAGGACCCTCATTCAGTGACAACCTTGGGCACTGCATTAACGTGTATGGCTCCCTGCAGGAAAGAATAGCATAGTTTCTTGGGTAACAAGATTAGTGTCTCTGCCTTACCTTGAGACTTTGCAATCCCCATTGCAACCTTGAAAACTCCACTCCCAAAAAAGATGCCTTGTTATTTTTCTTCTCCATCCTGTTTCCTCCCTGCAGATACCGGAATTCTCCATTTTTTAACAGTGAGCAGAAGGTTGATTGTGTTGGCAAGGTCATCTCAAATTTCTTAGGGTTGCTTCATAAATTCCTCCTTAAGTGAAAAAAAAACATTCTTTCTTCTGTGCTTCAACCAGGTAACTGCAATGGAAATACGGTTTTGCTCCACTTAGGGTGCTAGCTGTCATTTCTTCCACTTCCTTATCACTCTGCTCTGCTGTTCAGAAAAGGTAGTCTTCAACACACCATCCATGTGCATATCTGTGATATTTGGCTGTAGCCTTTATGGGACTCCCTTCATAAAGACACATACCAGGATGAAGATGCTGTCTTACAGCTCCCAATTACAAACCCTACCTCCCTCTCCTGATATTTTCCATTCACTGTCTTTCAGTCTTGGCTTTTGGTCTCTGAAAAACATTGTGAAAGCTGGCTGCTTTGTAGCCTTCCCTGATTTACCTGTTGTGGTGATCACGGTGACCCACAGTGTTCTTCAAGAGACAGACGATTTAGATGATCAGAAACTTTGTACTCAGTGATGTTCCCAAAGGCACTGCAAAATGATGACCTAGTATTTTCTACCTGTAGTGTCCAAAGTGCTCTCATTATCTGGATTATAGATTCATGGAGTCAGTAAGTAATAATTAGATATGCATATATTTATAGGTAAAAATGGCATCGATAGTAGGTATTTTCACTTATTTTCTGAAACACAATAGGATATTGTCACTCCAAGATACATTTAAAGGTACTGTACTGTTGCCCATCTATCATTACTGTGCCTGGGTGCCTTTCATGTTATATTGATAATTCATATTCAAATGTCCTTTGACTGGCAAAAGGAAAATACATGACCAGGCGATAGTGAATTTAAGTTGTGATTTCAGTGTTATGCACTCGTCCTTGTTTAATGTATCAAAAATCCTTTTGTGTACTGTGAATTATCATATTAATAACATCTCTTAGAACAGAAATCAGTGGCAAGGTCTGCACTGTCCTCTGAGCTGGTTCTGAAGCTTCCTCCTCACAGTGTGCACTAAAACCATTATTTATGTCCACACTGCAAGTTCTTAGGGTTTCTGCGGGCTGGACCTGTCAGAAGGCCATGCACCATTTGTTCTGCCACTGACTTGCTGTTGTCCTTAGCGTCTTAGACGTTGTTGCCAAAATCCAAAGGAGCATCGTACCCAGCTGGGACAGGACCAGTGCTCAAATACATTTTCATCTAACGTCCCCAAGTGAGCCGATGCTAATGATCGTCTATCTAGTGTATCTGCAAGCATTGGAGATCTCTTAGTATCGTCTATGAGATGGGCTTGATGCCACCGTGGAGAATGTTGTCAAACCCACAGTGCGTTGTTGTGTGCTTCACATCATGTTAGAGAAGGGTAAGTTACCTTTCCTTTTGCGAGAGGATGGGTGTTGTGGAGGACCCTCATTCAGTGACAACCTTGGGCACTGCATTAACGTGTATGGCTCCCTGCAGGAAAGAATAGCATAGTTTCTTGGGTAACAAGATTAGTGTCTCTGCCTTACCTTGAGACTTTGCAATCCCCATTGCAACCTTGAAAACTCCACTCCCAAAAAAGATGCCTTGTTATTTTTCTTCTCCATCCTGTTTCCTCCCTGCAGATACCGGAATTCTCCATTTTTTAACAGTGAGCAGAAGGTTGATTGTGTTGGCAAGGTCATCTCAAATTTCTTAGGGTTGCTTCATAAATTCCTCCTTAAGTGAAAAAAAAACATTCTTTCTTCTGTGCTTCAACCAGGTAACTGCAATGGAAATACGGTTTTGCTCCACTTAGGGTGCTAGCTGTCATTTCTTCCACTTCCTTATCACTCTGCTCTGCTGTTCAGAAAAGGTAGTCTTCAACACACCATCCATGTGCATATCTGTGATATTTGGCTGTAGCCTTTATGGGACTCCCTTCATAAAGACACATACCAGGATGAAGATGCTGTCTTACAGCTCCCAATTACAAACCCTACCTCCCTCTCCTGATATTTTCCATTCACTGTCTTTCAGTCTTGGCTTTTGGTCTCTGAAAAACATTGTGAAAGCTGGCTGCTTTGTAGCCTTCCCTGATTTACCTGTTGTGGTGATCACGGTGACCCACAGTGTTCTTCAAGAGACAGACGATTTAGATGATCAGAAACTTTGTACTCAGTGATGTTCCCAAAGGCACTGCAAAATGATGACCTAGTATTTTCTACCTGTAGTGTCCAAAGTGCTCTCATTATCTGGATTATAGATTCATGGAGTCAGTAAGTAATAATTAGATATGCATATATTTATAGGTAAAAATGGCATCGGTAGTAGGTATTTTCACTTATTTTCTGAAACACAATAGGATATTGTCACTCCAAGATACATTTAAAGGTACTGTACTGTTGCCCATCTATCATTACTGTGCCTGGGTGCCTTTCATGTTATATTGATAATAATAGTGACACCTATAGTGGAGTCTCTTGTAGTTCTTTTGTTTAAGGGGAAATGTTCAGATGCAGGATTTTTGATTCATTATGATTCATTTCTTACTCTTGCAGGAAGAGGTTGCTTTAGTTTTTTAGATTCAAGGGAATGTCAGTTTTCTTCATACCATTTCTATAATGGAGGAAGCGTTTGAGGAAGAAGACAACTTTACAGTGATTTCGCTTTAGTTTGTCAGGCTAGTTTTGCCTGAAGTCCTTAAAAAGCTTGAAGGAAGAGATAGAATATGTGATGCTATTATATAAACTAAACAGTCCATTTAATGTCCAAAAAGAATGAGAAAGTATCACCTTGAAAACTTCGTATTTGTTGTACAGTATGTTATATTCACCAGGACTGAAGAAAAGCAGGTTTGCTAGAGAAATGATCTTTCATTGTTAGTATATCACTTGCTTGATTGGATGGTGAAAATTAAGCGGTCCGGATAAAGACAGATTAGCAAGACGTAAGATTTTTCCATGTTACAGGAAGTGTACGCTCTACAAACATCAGAAGGCCAGGCAAAAGAAATCAATAGAAAAGTAAAAATTCAACAGTCTCAAAGCTTCAGCAGCCAATCCTGCTTTTTTGTTTCAGTCTTAGATTCTCATTCCCGCTGACATTAACAGTTTGCCCTTCAGTGCAAGGCTACAAATAACATGAACGAAATGGATGAATGAAATTAAAATCTCTGGGGTGAAATGTTGGTTTCTGTGCCATACAGTCAGTTGTAGCTTTGTTGCAATGCCTCTCTCTGCAAACATCAGTAAGACCTACTTCTAAGTATGGTGCGTACCTAAATGCTTCGTTACTATCGTTCATACGTAGCAAACTTATCCTTCAGACCCTAGCATTTTGAATTCAGCAGGCAATGGTTGAGCTCCATTTATCCAGGCTTCCTTTATCTGACGCAAGAGGAAGGTGTGGTTTCGTGTAAGTGCACTGAGCTGATGGAAATGTTTGCCAGCTACTCTTCAACCCTGAGGTCATTTGAACAAATTATAATCGATGGTTATGATAAGGATTGCAAATGAGAAAATGCTGTTAACAAAATGCATCAGTCAGTTGCACATTCCTTCCTCTGTGCTTGTGTTTTCTATTTGTTTTTACTTAAAATAGCCATGACCTTCAGTTGTGTGTAATAGTGAAGCATAATTCCTATATTTCACAGTGTGAGTAATATGCCTGTACCTTTCTGA
The DNA here is from genome assembly GCF_000699145.1 of Aptenodytes forsteri. Taxonomy (NCBI): domain Eukaryota; kingdom Metazoa; phylum Chordata; class Aves; order Sphenisciformes; family Spheniscidae; genus Aptenodytes; species Aptenodytes forsteri. The sequence goes on along the minus strand of NW_008794836.1, from coordinate 2,114,625 downwards.
CAAACTAAACAAACAAACTAACTATCACTTATGTTGAATTAGCACTTACCCCCGTGGCAGCCAAAGGTAAGTGTAGTTTTATGTCAACTCTATGAAATGCCTCTCTGCGTGAACAGCAGTACATAATGGGCTGTAATGGGAATTTCTTACAAATCCCTCCCTGCAGGGATTTACACTGTCAGTAGTCTCCCACTTATAATATGCCATAATTGAAAGGCAGCCTCAGTCAGGTTTTTTTTTCCTAATTATACAATAATATTGTTTTATATGTCATGTAAAGTCTTTTCATGTTTTGTGTATATATACTTTTAGCAAATCAGAAAGTGAAGGTAATTTTTGTCATCTTTTTCTTTTCTTTAAGGCTAAGTATATTTTGTTACTTCTTAATCACTGGCTTTCATACCAGTAGGTTGTTTCCTGTAGTTTATTGGGATTCTGGCATAGTCAGAGACAGGTATAACATCAAAAACAAAGGCTGACTGAGAGGAAAAGAATGGACCATCACATAGGTAATTTTTAATGAACTGTGAGTCAAGATCTTTTATCATGCATTTATTTGTAGCAGAAGTGGATATTTAAAAGCAACTGATCTAATAATTGCATTACTGAATTAGCCTGAATTACAGATATTCACAGATGATAAATGTTTCTAGAAAACTGGGTAAACCCAAATGAAAATGAAAACAAAACTATGAAAAGACTGCTGTGGCAGTTGTAAACCTTGGCACACTGAAGTTATTTGTGGTGGTCACAAAGGTTAAAGTCTTGGCTTGTTCTATCTAGGCAAAGTAATCTTGCAACTTTATTAACATGTACTGAAAATTGAATCACTGATAGGTGATGTGTCACAGGTTTGTCATCAGTAATTTCCATAACAGATTTTTCCTGTTGCTTAAACCCCAGGATAATGTGAAATTCAGTGAGGATCTGAGGAGGAAGTGAATCTGAACAAAGCAATCCACATATGTACCTCTGAGGATGAAAAACTGAGACCCAAGCACTGGGAAGCAATTCCTAACAAGCTGCAGTGGTCTGCAGGTGCTCAAGTTTGGGGAAAAGGTTACTCATGTTGACACAGGTTATAACTGTCCTGCAGGAACATGAGGTAGGCAGATGCTCTAGGCAAACCCTGAGGTGCCATATGTGGCTTTGCAATTTGGCTTCAGCTGAGTAAATCCTTTCACAACAGCTGAGTTAGGAGAGGCAATGTAGGCACGATTGCCATTTTAGTGCGAGTCTAATGTAGAGCAACTGAAAGAGATGGGGTAGGAAAAGAGACACAGAAGACCTGAGCAGAGATCTAAAGTTTTGAGCTTGGCATTTTAATATAACAGTTACTAAGAACAAGAGGCGAGATCTCACATTTTCCTGTTGCTGGCATAGATAACGGTAAAGGAAAGAAACTTCTCAGATGTCTGAGTAGTCTTTCCCTTCTTTTCTGGGCTACTCATTACCTCTGAGTTCAATCAAGAGTTTCATCCGATGAGGCAGATCCTTAGCTTTCTGCTGGATAACGCAATGTGGTCCTCTGACACAGCTGTAATTATTGGACATACAAGCTGAAGGTTGGTAGATGGAAATTGGAAGTTGATATTGATTTCATAGTTAATTTTGTTAAAAAAATCACTACCATAATATACCTAATTTTGGTATCTGCTCTTAAAAAAAAAAAAAGTTAAGAAGTTGGAAAGGCGGCAGAAAAGAGTTACATGATATTTCAGGACTGGAAATTAACCCAACTGTGCAAACTAAAGCAACTCAATGTACATAGTTTATCAAGCAAGGGGACATAACATCCCTTTTATACCAATTGTGCTAAGTATTCTGTGATGCTGTCTGTGTAGGCTGCAGTTGTCTCCTCTGACTCTAAAATGTTCCGAGTTTTTATTTTACTCAAAAAGACCTTATGGCAAAAGGGAGAGTTTGTTTATAAACACCTAGGAGTGTTTCTTGACTTTTGGAGTGAACGTTGCCCTGTGGATGGCAATTGCCTGCTGAAGACTGAACAGAGGTGGTTAAGTTTGTATTGGTGAGATAACTTTGGAGTAAGAAATATGATTATGATTTCTGCTTTGCAGACAACATGTCAGACAGCATTGTAAATATGCAGTATAAGTTGTATAAAAAATGAGCTACTAATGTTGACTGAAGAGATGTCAATATATATAATCCAACAATCAGAAAAGTCAGACCTTTTTTCTTCTCAGGACAAATAGAGAGTACTTACAAGTGTATTGCCCATTTTCTATTTCTTTGACAATTAGCAGACTGAACAATTGAGACTAGCAAGTTTATAACAGTTTGTATATTTTAAAAATTTAATTATCAGAAAAAACCATGAAATATGAAAGTCATGTAATACAGACCAGAAGAAAGCTATATATCTGGTATGTTTATGACAACTCTTGAAATCTCCAGAATAATGATTCCAGGGGAAATGGAAGGCTAACAGAGGGCTGGAGGCTGCAATGTTTACTCTGTCATTCCTCATCTACTTGCCTTGTCTTCTGTAGAACTGTGTTTTTTACCCTTGATAGCAAAATATTTCCTCTTCTGCACATAAATGGTCATATTTTCTTCAGCAGTGTATAGGTTGATATTATTAATTTGTTGTCTTTGCATATGATATTAATATTAATGCAATACTCAAGGGAAAGGAAATAGAACTGGTTTTTTTAACCCTTAAAAGTTCAGGTTTGTTGTATCTTTAGATGATTCATGTTCATACCTTTCAAAAGGTCTTCCATCAATATGGATATTGCATATGCTATAATACTCTATGTATGCTCCTCTTCCCAACAGGGGATTAGCTAGTCTTTTAGATTGCATTGCTCCCCTGTCAAACATAACTACTGTTCGTTACCAAAGCACCACCCCCTGATGAAAATAGGAGTGTTGAGCAGTGAAGCATGCAGTACATTAATTCCATATTGGGAAAAAGTGTAAATTTGGACTTGGTTGCACATTACTTACAAAAGTAATATATTGGTTTTAAAACATATTCTAAAAATTATTAGATTTCCAGACATTAGTTAAAACAAACTTCACCACAAAACAAAAAAGTTTATAGCTCAGATAGAAGCTTATAAAATTTAAAAGATGAGTTGGCATATTTTATGTAATTACCTCAAGATTTGTACTCCCAATGAAGGAAAACCACTTTTTTTTTTTTTCCCCAGAGAAAAAACAAAACAGAAGTTATTGCAGGTTTTTAACAGTATTTTATAATTGAGAAATAAGAGGATTGTGATACATTTTCTACAAAATCTATCCTTCCTCGCAGATCTGTACCTGTAGCACAAGTTTTAATTCACCAGAGCATATTTCATATAAATTCATTTATCATGGGGATTACTTTAAGCACAACGTATAATGAAAATGTCATTCATAGTTTTCAAACATTGGAGTATTACACGTTTTATTTTTAAAATGGTATTAAACACACCCTGCAGGCAGAAACATCTTTTAAAATTCTAAAAGATGCAATCACAGGAAAAAACATATGGGTTTTTTAATGTCCAAATCCTTATTTCTTAACGCCAGGAGCAGCCAAATTATATGTGCAGGAGACCTTTCCATTTTTTTCCGCCACAAATTGCAGTTTTAGGGCCAGGCTACTGTGGTGGCACACCAGGCAGTCATCAAGAAAACAGTGGATAATGGAAAAAGCCTTGAAAATACCCATACCATTGGGATGCGCAGCACAGCCCAGCATGAAAGCCGTCATGTGGACCCAGCTTATTAGTGCTGGCTCCGTTCCACGTCGGCAGGACCGAGGCTGGCTCCCGCTGGCTTGGCCCCTTGTTCCTCAGCGTTTTGGATCCAGAAGGGGCTTATTAGCTCAGGTGCATCGCCTTGCAGGGCCAGGTTTTGCCTGGGTTTAAGCGGAGGCTAATAGGAACCCGGCGCTCCCCGGAGTCACCTGAAGCATTGCCATAAGCAGCTGTACTGCTGACCTGGCTTGGAAATCTGTACATGGCTCTGCTAAAGCATCCCACTGGACCAAAGATGCTTCTGCAAACTGCCAGGTCTAATATTACAGCATCTGTGGTGCACTTAATCTACAACCCAGATAAACTATACATGGATATTTCAGAGCTGAATGTGTTTTTAAAGAACAGCTGTGCAACTACACAATCTCTGACTCTTTTGCGCCTTCCCCTTTCTCCCTGTTTGCAGCTTGCTGGTTGACTAAAAGGGCAGTGAAGGTTGAGCTGAGAGCAAGCATGCACTGATCAGCAGGCTAGTTAACCAATTAATTCATAATTTCTCCAGGCCTGTCTCTAGTTGTGTGTGCTGCATGTTGCTTAGTCATGTTTGAGGCATTTTGGAGGCTGTCTAAAATTCCTGTCTGAGCTAGATATTGTCATGAGCTGTCAGCTGAGCTGTCTGCTCCAAACTATTTGAAAATCAATAAAGTAAGTGTATTCATGTGGAATTTACTAAGTCTGTACCAGATAAGAATTAAAGTATTCACATATCTTTCTGATACATTTTAGTAGTTTAATTACTTCAGTAAATCTACAATTTAGAAATGTAGCTTACCTTAGTTAAATTAATAATCTTGCTTGTCATTTTGGTAAATTGGTCAACTGTCAACTTAAGTTTTAAAATCACACTAAAGGAGAGTGTCAGTAGAGAGAAGAGCAAATAAGAATGTTACATTACTTTCTTCAGTAATGAAGAGATGGGGAAACTGAATGTCTTCTATTCCTTTAATGATTTGAACTCTTCCTGTCATAAGGCATAATAATATAATAATATTATATATTACTATAGGCATACAATAATAATTACTAAAAATAAGATATGTTGGAGAAGAATAAAAATGTTTATAATTGTCTTTAAAAAATGTCTTCCTTTTTAAAACACCATGAAAATCACCTGGAACTTACTAGTTAAAACAGCTGTTTGTACTCTCTCTCCCACTACTCTTCCAGATACAGTTTTCTTCTTGCCATAGGGAACATTAGCTTTAAGAGTAATTTGCTCATCTTTCTCTATGCTTTTTGTGGTTTTGAGGGTTCCATGAGATATTGAACATGGAGTTGATCACAGCAGTTAACATTTATATTGGTGGTTTCTATTGTCACGCTAAGTCTTGGTGAATCCGCTGGTGGCCTGCTCTTTCTTGTTTAGAAAATTTTTAATTTTTTATAAAATTAAATAAATTATACTAAGGAATGCATAAAAGTAAATGGTATTAGATGTATTTTGTAAATTTCTATAAACATTCTCCTAACTATTGCAGCACACTCTCTATTTCTATTTCCTCAAAAGCTACTTAAATTTTCAAAAGTATGCCTAAAAATAGTGCCTAAAAAGTATATCGAGGGGACCCAAACCATTATTTTACTTTGCTGATATGCAGATCTGCTCCATACAAAGTATTTTCTGTTTCCGGATGTAGCCACGGGATTCTTAGTAGAGAAATAATCTATTTTAGAGAAGATGGCAGAAAAAAAGAAACTGAAGATTTGGTGTGTGGGTGGGTTTTTTTGGTTTGTTTTGGGTTTTTTTAAATTAAATTTTATTAACATAGTCTCCAGTACAGTTCCCATTAGCAGATTTTCAAGCCATTTGCCTGTCTTTTTCTGGTGGGTCCAGGAACTTCTAGCTGTCATTATCCATGTTTTTGAAAAGAGCCCTTCGAAAAGGAGGGGGGGGGAAGCAATTTTATTTTAAAATATGACTCCTATCCTAGTAGTATTTTTGGTGGGGGTTTTTTCAGATTTTTTTTGTGACTGCCCGTTGCTGCTTCATTCTCTTTTCTCTTTCTTCCACCTTTTATGATCTAGTCTACTCTTGTGAACATAAATTTCTCTTTCTGCAAAACTAGTTGTGTCAAGACGCTTTCTACCAGTCACTTAACTATAGTGGGATTCTATTACAATCCAAGGGATTGCTCTTTTAAGAATCTCATTAAAGTCTGAACAAACAATATGAAATGAAAAATCCTTCCCCGAGGCACAACAACTATAGACAATACTGCATTGCAAAGCTAGCTAGGTAGGATAATATTAGACAGGCGGTAATGAAAATATCAGAAAAACTGAATAGCTAAAAATGTGTAACAATTAAGGTCAAGAAAGCAGCCTGTTTTCTGATTTTAAACATTAAATATAATTCACAGATGAGAGAACATAAACACATAAAGTCTTTCATCATAAGGCATTGGTCAGAGGGGGTTTTTTTCATGGGCTTTTCATAGACCTGCTGAAAATCTTACAGTGAAGACAGTACTTTAAAGATCCCCCACCAAAAGTTGGTTTTTAATAGCTTATTATTAAAGAAAAGCAGTTCAAACAAAAGAAACGTAGGTACATTAACATGCTTTAAAGCAGACGCTATAAATATTTTCAATAAATCTACTAGTAGTAATTTTACTGCCTGAGACTTGGACATACTGTAAGAAAATCTTGCCAGTCATTAATCTGTGGGTAACTTCTGTTAGTTTTAAAAATATTTGTATTTAAACACATAGAGATCTTGAAATAGACTGGTCTATAATTCAGTATTTCATAAAACTTTATCTGTAGGCAGGGCTTACCTCTTTTTTCTAAATTTGTCTTTCTGAACAGCTTTTCTTATGGTGGCTCAGCAGTTTGTTACTGGAGTTCTCTCCTGAGGAGGAGTGAAGCACTTGAAAGCTCTTATTCCTGAAAGGGCGATGGGATTAGAGGGGTGCTCCAGAGACAGTAAAAAAGTGTTCTCTAAATGAGACCCTTTGAAAATCGTTGTATTCTCTTGGTACTGTAACTTTTAGTTGTGGGGTTCTTGACAATTTCTGTACTTTTCTGGGTGGCCAAAGGCTGGTACTGTTCAAAGCAGATAGACTTACGAGTTGTGCATTTTTTTCTGTTCGTATTTTGGATGGAAGGCTGAGCATTTTTCTTTTTGATGCAGACCTCATTACAAGTACTCATTGCCTCTATCACCTCCATTTAGAATCTGCTCTTGTTTCTGTAGCTGCATATTTGCCATAAAGACCCCAAGGGAAAGTAATCTAATTTAATAGAAACTCTCCCTGAATTAAAGCTTGGAGAAAGAGGTAATTAATGTTAACAAAATCCGTAGCTTCTGAATAAAGATATACAGTAACTTGCTTTTGTGTGCTTTGGACAGTTAGGGTTTTTATTTTGGGGTATAGTGCTGTTTGTCTTCATATCCCACTAATGTGTAATTTCTGGATTTACTGTAAGATGTTAACAAAGGGTTCATCAATGGAATTAATTTATCAAAACAGGAAGGTTTAGCTATTTGAGGAGTACACACTGTCAATTAAGACAAATAGTTATTGGCTGGTGGGAAGCTCATGAGCAAGTAATTATAAGAGATGTTCCCTGTTGAACTACCACACATTATTCATCAGGTTTCAAGTGATGTGGATTAGGCTGATAAATTGAGTTGCATCATTTGTACCTTTCTCCACTAGAGTCACTTGCACTTTTTAATTTTGTTTGGTTTGGGGGGGAGAAGAAAAGCTTTATTATAAATTCATTTAAATCATTAGTGACTGAGCTGAGGAAGTAGTATGGAATCAAAGTTCCTGCTTAACCCTGGCTAGATGCAGTCCCCTTTGCGGTGAGGATGTGCCCCAGTCACTCTGGAAGAGGTAGATAACCTTCCATTTTCCTTTCCACAGGCTCTCAAGGGTAATCCAGTTCTTGTGAAGTTAACACAATTGATCAGTAAAAATTGTTAGAGTGACTGAAATCACAGAAATATGGTCTGTTTTCCCATGTACACAAGATTAGAAACTGTGGGTACACACTAAGGCAGGCTGAAGATAATGGCAGGAGCTGTTGGTGGGAGGCTGGGCTGCCCCTGTGCAGCTTGGAAACGCCATTTGGTTCTGGCTGAGTTTCTCTCCATCTCCTGTAGTCCAGAGCAAGGACTGCAGAATAATGAAGAAGTAGTAGTTACGTATTTCTAATTAATTAATTATCACGTAGCTCAAGGTGAGCAGTCCTAGTGAAGGCAATTCCACCGAGACAGGGGCCACAGGTAGGGTACAAAGCAGGCAGTGACTTGCTTGAAATCTCTGCAGAAGCGGTTTATTTTTGTTCGCCTACTGCTATTCACAGAGAAAGGGTGTAAATATAACTTTTAAAGTGCACTGTGGAGATAGAAGTTTTCATACCACACACATCAGTGTAAAAATTCTACATTTCCACAACCAAATACATTCAAATGATTTTATATCTTTAACAAAAATGGAGAGAGAGAAAACAGTTTTTATTTGGAAATATTGAAGACCTACTGGTCAGAAAAATCACTAAAGGTACAAAATTGTAAAATTACTCTTCCTATCTTCTGACACAAATAATTTTTTCTGTTTAGATAAAATTTGCTGGCCATCTAGGGGTTGAATCCCTTTGGAATAAGAATGTCAATAAACTAGATCATTCCCTTAGAAAAGAGAAGATATGATCCCATTACACGCTTTAGCTCTGGAGATGATGTGTATGTTTGTTTAATGTTCGTTATTGTAGGTATAAATGGAAGTTAAAAATGAACTTGTGTGCATTCATGTTGTGGAATAAATAGACTGAATATTAAAAATCAGAGTTTTTAAAAACAAAGGGTAAAAAAATCAAGTGAAAGTAAATAGATACATCTGGGCCTTAATGGGTTAAAAGTAATTTATTTTTATTTGCAATTGCCTGTGTGTGTTACTACATTAAAAAAATAGACACCACCAAGGACACTTTTCTGTGAGTGTTCTCATATGCTATTTCATACCATGTCTCAACACAACATACAGGTAAAAGAAATCTATAATTATATAGTCAGGGCATAGCGAACTCTTAGGCCAGACTGGAGGCTTTTTTTCTTTATCGGTGGTTAGAGCTTTTGGGGGCAATATGGTGGGGAGAAACCCAGGCAGAGACTTCTAGTACATCTTTTGGCTTCAAAGGGCCATATTGTGTACATATGTTGGATTTTGCTTTAGTGAAGACGTGGTCATCTGTGTAATCTATGCATGAAGCTGAGCTCAAATTTCCCTGTCCTCCTTTCTCTGCTTGCACTGACAGTAGTGATATAAATAGTAAACGTGGGCATGATTCAGGGGATATTCACCCAAATGACTGGGGCTTGTTAATCTTTAACAGCCTAACAATAATGTTAGAATTGTTACTGACTACTAACTACTTCTCTCAATGTTATTTTCTTAAGGGTAGGTTTGTTTGTACCTGGGCTGTTATGATGCCACGTTAAACTGTAGTGTCTTGTTAGACGTAGATTTTGTTGCGAATGCCTGATTAGGAACACATGAATAAGAACAAATACAAAATTCCACTTATGCTGTTATGTAGACGGTTTTTGTCATAAACCTGTTTCAGGAACATTACTCTGTACTCTGTGGACCATATAATACTGCATTATTTGCATGGGATACAAAATGTCTGGATTTTTCTCAACAAGATAGAAATCCTGTAGGCTGCATCAACATATCACCTTTGATTTAAATGGGTGATTTTAAAAAAGAAAACTTGTAGAATGAGCTATCTCTGTAGGCATATTTTTATGTCTAATAATGCGGTACAGTATCAATATATCTGATTTCCAGAGAGGATGAGATGTGCTTTGTGTTTAGAACAATCTATAAACATACATATCTTTTCCATCTAAACTGTACTGTTTACTGTGGGAAGTTGGGTTGCATAAATTAAATATACAGTGGCTCCAACAGCATGCCATACTGAAGCTATCTGTGGCATCTGGTTTCCTTTTGTAATTTTTCTCAAATTTCTGTTCTGATGTTGCGTGGATAAACTGGTGTAATTTGGTTGAGCTGTCGAAACACCTGAAAGTAAAAGGTACCACACATTGGATAACTGAGAAATGAAGTTGTGCATACCCATGAGTGAGATTTGTGAGGCTACTTTGTTACTTCACAACTTTTCAAGGGCTTTTCCTGTGGTTTGGGGGCCTGGACTGATCTTAGTTATGAAGAAGCCAAAAGTGGAGCCTTGTTGCAGAATAATCTTTCACACTGATAATCAAGTGTAATTGGCACTCTGACACTATCCTAGGACGCTGAGCCACCCTAGCCCTTTCCCTCTCCCTGTTTTGTTGAGTATATTAAAAGAGAGTCAAAGAGGGTTCTCAAGGTGTCATAGCAATAGCTGGTCTCCACTAACTGTAGGTATTTACATCTTTTGAATGTTTTAATGTATCAGGCTGCTTCCTTTTTTTTCCTTTTTTTTTCCCCAAATTGTACCATATTGTAAAGTGAATTTGAGTATAAATTGAGTACATCATCGGGGTTTTGTTTGTGGGTTTTTTTTTTTAATTAAAACCTTAGTCAGACAAATCTCGTTAGGCATCTTCCATGTCATTAATTTATAAGGAAAATACTGCATGTATTAAAATGTAACTTTGGTTAATGTATAACATAGCTAAAATTATTAATGACTTTTCTGATAGTCATTACTCTTTGAACCTCTTCTTCCTTGGAAATCTACAGCACCTGAAATGGCAGAACACCGTGTAAAGATACAATATCTGTCAGATTTTACTGAGGATGCTACACAACAACGACAAAAACATTTATGAAAAAAACAGCATCTCTGTTTCTGCTCCAGCAAAGCAGGCAAATATCTGTACTCTGCTTTCAGTGTACTTATTTAGATGTGTATGAGACCAGAGTGCTTTGCACATGGCTAAATAGGAATACGTTTAGTATTTAGGAAAACCACATGAAACTTGGACTGCAATTTAGTAGAAAATACTCTGATTGAGAAGTATGCAGATGAGGGGGAAAATGATCCTATTCTATGATGTTATCTAAATAGTTCACTCTGCAAAGCATAAATTCAGTTCAGATTGAAGCTAAAAGATACATAGTAAACCCAGTTTCTTACAGGCTGCAGTTCATTAGTAACATGTAAAATATTTACTATCCTGTCCTTTTTATGTAACCCCTTGGGTTGTTCCAAATTTTTCAGTGTTCCTTTGACTAGACTCCATTCTGTAAATCTTTGTCAAGATGTTCTTAACGTTGACACTGACTCCCGCGGTCCAAGTGACGTCTTCTGTCTCCCGTTCAGAGATAAAACATTGTTCCAGTTGCTCGCTTGGAACCAGGAGATTGCCTGCTGCAGAAACAGGCTATCAGCATTTATTAGTATGGCATTCTTCACAGGTTTAAGACAAATGAAACATCTAAAAGAAATGAAGCTGTTTTGGTTGTGTTTTTCGTTTTCTCCTAAGAGACAGGAGAACGCTTTTCTTTTTGACTCATACATATATACATACACATGTATGTATGTGCACACTGACTGTGTAAGACAATATTTACAAATTGAGTTCTGTCTTTAGGTTTTATTGTTGGAGGATTTTACTAACTCAGAAATATTACACATAACACTGAAGTTGGTCATGGTTTTGAAATTAATAGTGCATAATTTTTGGACAGGAAGCGAAGAGAGTTTATTGCTTTAATTACAGTGTAATGTTCATATTAAATATATTTATATTTTAAAATTCCAGTTTTAAGGAGATTTTAATAGAAGCTGGAGCTGATGAGGCAAAGCAATGCAAAAAGACTGTTCCAGATGGCATATATCCAGGGGGAGACATTTGTGTATTGACGACGGTGGAAATATATGAAAAGAGAAATAAGTAACGAGTATGAGACTAGTGAAGAGAATCCGAGTGAGAATAGTTCAGGACTCAATCTGTTGTTGTAAGGAAAGGAGTAGCAGTATCCTCTACATGCTATAGTCTGATCCCAGGGAAAGATACTGAAAATGGTAAGTGCTTCAGTCAAGCGATAGAGGAAAGCAAGAATGAGTCAGCAGGGCAGTTAAAGATGAAATTGCAGAGTGGGAGAATAAAAATTTTGCAAATACAGGAGGAAGGGGAGAAGAAGGTGCATTTACAATGAAGGTCAGTCTCGAGGTGATGGTAGAGATACAAAGGTCATTTTTATGGCTTAGAAACAGAAAAGACTACATTGTGTGAGGCTTTAGTTAGTCATGGGTAATTTGGTGGACCACTGATCTAATCTGGCATAATGGTGATTCTTCCTTGTGTTGGAGGGTATTTTTCATCTCCAAGGAAAGCACTCTGTCAAGCAAAATGTTTTCATTTGACTAATTGCATTTAAAATTAATTGAAAGAAATACAAAAAATACTATTTAATGTTAAAAATCTTTCCCATTCCTTTTTGATGTTGTTTAAAGTGGCAACACCAATTTTATGAATACCTTATAACTAGCTCAGGCAAAGGTTAGAACTAAATTTTGTGTCAAGGAAAGTAGGCTTTTCAGTTAAAAGCAAATAGCAGCTGCTACCTTTGATTGTAGAAGGGGAGTTTTCTTGCTAAATGCCTAATTATAGTGCTGTGTGTCTGCTCACGTTCGGTGCAATGCAACTTTTGTTCAAACTCCTTACTCTCAAGTTTCTTTCAAATTTGTTATTTAATTTTTAGCCCAGTGCTATTTGGATATTTTGGTTTAGGTATTCATTTGTTCTTCATGGACTTTTTTCTCTATCCTATAGAGAGTCTGCAGTGTCATGCCATAGCCAGAGTGCACGAAGGGAGGCATTTTTTTACCTCCCCAGATACTAGCCAGCAAAGACTCCTGGGAGTATGACCTCAGATTACAACTTCTAAATAGAGTGTAGCAGCTCACTAGAATGTGATTTTCTTTTTGTTGAACCAGACTTAAAAAGTTGTTTTAAATTTTAGATGTCACTGTGAAATTTTGATTCAGCTGTATCATGCCTGCACATATGCAAGTGTATCACACATTTCTGCATGCACGTATTTTTTTAACTGAAAAATATTTTCAGTGGAAATTCTTCACCAGTCTCAAATGGCCACTAAAACACCTCTTATTTCTGTTTGATATTTAATAATTTAGTGGAAGTTCCTTTTTCTTACTAGTGTATATAGATCTTTCTCATTTCATCTGATACCTTTTTTTTCAGTGACTGTACATGGAGAGTTTCATAAATGGCAGACGAGTTTAAAATTACCCTGCTTGCAAATATAGATGCGCTGCCGTGTACTTTATAACTTCCATCTGCCATCTCCTATTCAACATGGCAGACTCCTCACTCCGACTCTGCTGACCAGAATATTGGCCACTGCCTGGCTGACCGATTCTCCTTTGCAATTCAAAATAAAAGGTAGCATGGAGCTTCTGTAGCCACCTTCTGGAAATAAGAGAGATTGTTGTTGTTCTGCAGTGGAAAGTAGGCTCACTTTGTAACACTGCAAGTTTAAAAGAATAAATATGTTGAATTAAACTATGCTGATTATAACTTAGAGCTTAAAAAAATATGAGAGTTCCTTTTTACTCTGCCAGAAAGAATAACAGTTATGCCCCTCAAGAAGTTAAAGCAAGTCTGTTTTTATAATGAAAATGATTATGAGATGGTAGAGACATGGTTCAGTGGCTGTATCATTGCCTTCTTATCAACTTTCTGAAAATGGTATCTATCCGTCAACTATTGATTCATTTTCCCTTATTAAAATCACACACGATGCAAAAAAGACACTGATATATACCTAAACAATTATATATTTCTAAACATTTCTACTGCGACTGCTCTCTCTTTGCAGTCAGAAAATGTTTTCTTTGTTGTCCTAATTTATTGTACAGTATATATTATATAGTATACCCGAATATTTTAGCACGTTTTCTTCAAGTTAGTATCATAAACATGAAATGCAACATGAAATTTAGGTGCTATAGTTTCTGCAGAGAATGAGCCATTTGAAAAACCATTCTGAGCAGTAAGGCAACGTGCTAACTTAATACATCAGGGGGTGGGTGGGTTGCAGGGAGTGTGCTGCCCCTCTGACTGTGCTGCCCCTCTGACTGAGCTGCCCGAGTCCCACCTGGGCAGGGAAGGAGGCTCAGTTCCACTCGGCTGGGGAGGGGGGGGGGCGGGGGAGGAAAATCTATGTTTTGTGGACCTTTGCTTAAATAGAGCTGTTTTCTAGAGGACGTCTTCATTATCAAGGCATGTTGGATATGGCTTTCAGTGTATACCAATGTAAGCTGCAGGGTCTAAATTATTATACTTCACTGTACAACAAAGATGGAACTACCCTCTGAAAAGAACCTGCTAATACAGGCTTGTAATTTCAATTTTTCACACATTTTTCACTCTGTATTTCAGTGAAAATCTAATCTACCCAATCATTGCTTTAGGCTAATAGCCTGTAATACAATATAGGGTCAAAAATGCCAAACTTAATGAGAAAAAAAAAGGGGGGGAATCATAAATGTTCACTGAAACCGCTTCTTTGAATACTTTTTTTTCCACAAGATCTGTGCATTCTCTTTGGTGGGTTTTGTGGAATACATATTAATCAAATCTAAAAAAAAAGGGGAAAGCTGTACCGCCATGAAACTTTTCCATGTCTAATGTATGTTAAAGCTATAAATCCATTAAATACATTTTTAAGAAACCATTGACATATAACCTAAAAGAAAAAGAGAGTCTTACACTATGCCTGTCAGATACTGTAGCTTGTTGAGACTTGTATTTGAGCTTTTTAAAATGAAAAACTGAAAATTTTTGCAATCTGTTGGGCAAGGTGGTCAAATTCTTCACCTTTAAAATAGTTAAAAATTTCTATTGTAAAGTTGAAAGGAGAGAAGGAATAGATTCTACAGTATTCATGTTATTTAATTGCAACAAATAGTTTAATTACCTGGCTCACTCATGTATGACAAACCCCTGAAATCTCATAGGTAATTTGATAGTACATACAAGATGAAACACCTGCATGTCAATACTTTGGTCCATTTGCATAACTCCATTATACAGGGAGGCAATGGAAAATCTGCAACAATAATTTAACAAGTCTTTATGTGTTCATTGCTGTCCTTCCATCTCTTCCATTAATATTTGTTTTGTTTTTCTCCTTCATGCTACAGCAGTAATGCTGATGATGCAACCCCAGACAGTCATTTCTGTGTAATAGCTTTGGGCATGAAATGCTTGATTTGCACTCCTGAGCAGCTATCATGGGCTTCGCTCTCCAGGTCTGTATGTGTGAGGGGTCGTGAAAATGAGGAGTTTTCTTAAACTTTAGGTATGTGGGTAATGCACAGAGTAAAAAAGGAATAGAGTGAATGAGTAATGCAGCCAGAGTGGAATTGAAGGCAGGAGTAAGAAACTTTTTGCTCAAAACAACAGATTTATTTGATTCAGTTCTTGCGTGTTTGCTTTTATAAAAGAGAAAAATAAGCAAGAACATAAGACGAGAAAAGAAACAGATTATTCTTAGTCTATCCTACCATATATAAAGCTGTAACAAAAACTGTGCACAATAATAAAGAACAACTTTTTTCCTCTGGACAATGACTGTCTGGACTCATGACAGCTTTCTCCTTAGTTATTTACGTAGTAAATGCAGAAGGAAAGATGATTATATGCCAATATATGAAATATTCTACTTTTGAAGACTCTCAGAAAGGTCAAGAATTACAGCATTGACCGTTCGGGTTTTTCTTCCATTTAGAATTTCACAACTTCCCCCCCCACCCCTGCATACATATTCAATGGTCTTAGCTAATATGATAAATGTCAAGTATCTTTGAAAAAGTTCTGAAAAACTAGTGTCACAAAATGAATTTGAGGCTGAGCAATTTGAATCTTTTTGTCCTTGCAATCAAAACTTCAGAGGAAAAATCCAGAAATAAGAATTTAATTTGCTGTTGGAATATGTAAAATTGTTTGACCTAGGTGAAAATTAATTCATCTGCAGAGAAGAGAGCTCCTGTAAATGTAGTGATTTTGCTTCTGGATCAGAGATTGAGAAATAAGGCTAGATAACTAAAAGTATACTAGTAAAATGTACTATATGCTTTTATGCTACTGTACTTCCATATACTAATGTATTACAAAATATGCTATTTACCAAAAATGCCCAAAACAGCATTCAACAAAAATGTTAATTGATTGGACCTGTTCTTTTCAACTTATTTTGCCAAAAAGTTAAGGGTAGTATTCTGAAAGGTTGAAATATTTGAAAACGTTCAGGATATAAATTCAACCCATGTGAGTAACTACTGGTCAATACAGATATCAAGAATGCCGGTATCCTCTGTTTGCTGATGGCATTTCCAAATACACTTTGTTTTTATTTAACAATGCCTGAAAATTAAGTGGACTATTTTTAGTTGACTTAGAAGCAGTATCTATACTTTGGTCTTGAGCTTTGGTTTATGTGCTTATCTCCACCCCCCGCGCCCATCATTTGTTCATCTCTAATTGGGAGAGTCGTGCAAAAGTCAATGATAAGGTTAGTCTTAACCGTCTGCCCAAAAAGTCTTTTCTGGAAGTTCACATGTGCATGCGGAGAAACACACACCACAGGGTCACTGTCCTTGTATAACAAGTTACTTAGGCACATCTGAATGAACAGGATTAACTGCATTTCTTTACGGAGATTTACTCATGCTTAAAGTTAGATGCAAACTCAATTCATATCTTTATGAATTAAATTCAGTACTACTGGATCTCCACAGTGAAGAGTTTCTTTTTGTTTAAAAATAGTGCTGGCTGCATTTTCTGTATAATTCAAAATGTTTTAATTCAGTTAAAAGGCAAACTTTTGGGTACGAGTGATTTGGAGGGTGGAGATAGTTCCAACAATGTTGCTCCATCATGTGGAGGTATCTCAAAATCTTAACCAACAGGCATTCACTTGTTAAATAAGTAAGTTTATGGTCAGCAACATACCAAATAAATTGCCTGGTTTTCTGTTTTAGTACCAGATTTCCTTTTGGCTCTTGCACAAAGAAAAGGAAGGAGATTGCTAGATTTATTTCTACTGAAAGGAGAGAAGGAATAGATTCTACAGTATTCATGTTATTTAATTGCAACAAATAGTTTAATTACCTGGCTCACTCATGTATGACAAACCCCTGAAATCTCATAGGTAATTTGATAGTACATACAAGATGAAACACCTGCATGTCAATACTTTGGTCCATTTGCATAACTCCATTATACAGGGAGGCAATGGAAAATCTGCAACAATAATTTAACAAGTCTTTATGTGTTCATTGCTGTCCTTCCATCTCTTCCATTAATATTTGTTTTGTTTTTCTCCTTCATGCTACAGCAGTAATGCTGATGATGCAACCCCAGACAGTCATTTCTGTGTAATAGCTTTGGGCATGAAATGCTTGATTTGCACTCCTGAGCAGCTATCATGGGCTTCGCTCTCCAGGTCTGTATGTGTGAGGGGTCGTGAAAATGAGGAGTTTTCTTAAACTTTAGGTATGTGGGTAATGCACAGAGTAAAAAAGGAATAGAGTGAATGAGTAATGCAGCCAGAGTGGAATTGAAGGCAGGAGTAAGAAACTTTTTGCTCAAAACAACAGATTTATTTGATTCAGTTCTTGCGTGTTTGCTTTTATAAAAGAGAAAAATAAGCAAGAACATAAGACGAGAAAAGAAACAGATTATTCTTAGTCTATCCTACCATATATAAAGCTGTAACAAAAACTGTGCACAATAATAAAGAACAACTTTTTTCCTCTGGACAATGACTGTCTGGACTCATGACAGCTTTCTCCTTAGTTATTTACGTAGTAAATGCAGAAGGAAAGATGATTATATGCCAATATATGAAATATTCTACTTTTGAAGACTCTCAGAAAGGTCAAGAATTACAGCATTGACCGTTCGGGTTTTTCTTCCATTTAGAATTTCACAACTTCCCCCCCCACCCCTGCATACATATTCAATGGTCTTAGCTAATATGATAAATGTCAAGTATCTTTGAAAAAGTTCTGAAAAACTAGTGTCACAAAATGAATTTGAGGCTGAGCAATTTGAATCTTTTTGTCCTTGCAATCAAAACTTCAGAGGAAAAATCCAGAAATAAGAATTTAATTTGCTGTTGGAATATGTAAAATTGTTTGACCTAGGTGAAAATTAATTCATCTGCAGAGAAGAGAGCTCCTGTAAATGTAGTGATTTTGCTTCTGGATCAGAGATTGAGAAATAAGGCTAGATAACTAAAAGTATACTAGTAAAATGTACTATATGCTTTTATGCTACTGTACTTCCATATACTAATGTATTACAAAATATGCTATTTACCAAAAATGCCCAAAACAGCATTCAACAAAAATGTTAATTGATTGGACCTGTTCTTTTCAACTTATTTTGCCAAAAAGTTAAGGGTAGTATTCTGAAAGGTTGAAATATTTGAAAACGTTCAGGATATAAATTCAACCCATGTGAGTAACTACTGGTCAATACAGATATCAAGAATGCCGGTATCCTCTGTTTGCTGATGGCATTTCCAAATACACTTTGTTTTTATTTAACAATGCCTGAAAATTAAGTGGACTATTTTTAGTTGACTTAGAAGCAGTATCTATACTTTGGTCTTGAGCTTTGGTTTATGTGCTTATCTCCACCCCCCGCGCCCATCATTTGTTCATCTCTAATTGGGAGAGTCGTGCAAAAGTCAATGATAAGGTTAGTCTTAACCGTCTGCCCAAAAAGTCTTTTCTGGAAGTTCACATGTGCATGCGGAGAAACACACACCACAGGGTCACTGTCCTTGTATAACAAGTTACTTAGGCACATCTGAATGAACAGGATTAACTGCATTTCTTTACGGAGATTTACTCATGCTTAAAGTTAGATGCAAACTCAATTCATATCTTTATGAATTAAATTCAGTACTACTGGATCTCCACAGTGAAGAGTTTCTTTTTGTTTAAAAATAGTGCTCTCTGCATTTTCTGTATAATTCAAAATGTTTTAATTCAGTTAAGGCAAACTTTTGGGTACGAGTGATTTGGAGGGTGGAGATAGTTCCAACAATTTGTTCCATCCCTACATCTTTTAGTATAGTAAATTGTTAGAGATATTACTCAGATACCACTAACCACAGCATTACTTACAGTAGTTATATTCATTAGAAGTTATTTTATATTCATTACAAGTACTTAATAAATTCCTGGGTTTTCCTTTGGCTTCAGGGAGAGTTAGGGTGACTCAGCATCTATAGAAGACTAGCTTTAAAACATGTGTATGTCTGTGTACATATACATGTGAAGTCAGAAGCCTAATCCGTGCAAATATATGAATAATTTGATGACAGTATTTTAACCTATTTTCTACTAATCAGTACATGAGCATTTCTACATGAAATGCGTCTTTTAAGTGAAATCACTACACCAGAGTCTATTATAGAATGTTAAAGAAAAAAAGACGTGGTTACCTGCTCAGCTGCATTATCAGTGTGAACTGTTCCCCTGCAGACATTCCTACTACTCACAGCTGATGACACCAGGAGCCTATTTCTGTATTTTTTTTTTTTTTTTAATAAAATGTGGTCTAAAATGAAGAGCCTCTTTCCCATTCAGTACTGTATAGCAGTGATGGGGAAAAATAATGAAAGGGCTGGGGGTCAGGATGATGTTTTGCTTGAGCCAAAACCTTCAGTTTTTCCTGAACAATAACAAAGCAAAGTAAAAGAAATAGAAATAAATTGCTTGAATAAAAAATGTCATTTGATCCTAATTTTTTTTTTCTATTTTGAATCGTTATCTTCTAAAACATGAACTTAATGTTTCAAAAGGAAATTTAATTTTAAAAAAAATCTACTATTTTCCTCCCATTTTTTAAACTTGATTTAAAAAGTTAAAAGCAAAACAAAGAGTAAACTTCTGTTCATTAAGGATAACTTATAGAATCATAGGATAGTTTGGGTTGGAAGAGACCTCTAAAGGTCATCTAGTCCAACCCCCCTGCCGTGGGCAGGGACATCTTCAACTAGATCAAGTTGCTCAGAGCCCCATCCAACCTGACCTTGGATGTTTCCAGGGATGGGGCATCCACCACCTCTCTGGGAAACCTGTTCCAGTGTTTCACCACCCTCAGCGTAAAAAATTTCTTCCTTGATCTAGTCTAAATCTACCCCCCTTTCGTTTAAAGCCATTCCCCCTTGTTCTGTTGCAACAGGCCCTGCTAAAAAGTCTCCCTCCATCTTTTTTATAAGCCCCCTTTAAGTACTGAAAGGCCGCAATAAGGTCTCCCCGAAGCCTTCTCTTCTCCAGGCTGAACAACCCCAACTCTCTCAGCCTTTCAACTTATCAGATTTGCTTGTAATTCTCATCAGCACTGTCTTTGTCTCAGGAGACACGCACAGTTATGACTGGATTCCTGTCTGTACAGTTCTTGAAGAGTGTTGATGCTCTTCAATTTATTCATAAGCCTCTCTAGTTCTTCACTGAATTTCTTTCAGATATTAGCAATGTATATGTGAAAAAACCATGCACGAAACTGTTGCACTGTAGGAAAAAAAATTGTGACAAAGATGTAAGTCATTCCTTAAATCTTTCACAGCTGTGAACTGTGATATCAGAACAATTAAACTGTGACATCAGTAGTGTATCCAACAAAAGAACTAAACTGTCAGGAAAGGATGATCAGCACGTGTACGTTTGTAGATACATTGTCAGTGATTCAACTGAAAAATGAAACTTGAGAAATATATTCCTTACACTAGAATGGCATTTTTGTGCTATAACTATTGTATGGTTGGGAAGAAGATCTGAGATTAAGTTGACATCTATACAAGTATTCAAAACCTGAGCTAAGAAACTGGTTTTCCTCCTTAACAGAAAAAAAACCCAACCAGACAAAAGGAATCAATAAAATTGGTATTATGGTTGTGTAAAGTATTAAATAAGTTCCTTTTAAATATGGAATCAAATGCAGTTTGAGAATTTGAGAATTTGTTCAGTCATATTTCTGAAATCCCTTTTTGAAAGACGTAGATGTTTTGTATTAATAATACTGTTGAAAAATATTTTTATGAGTTAATTTCTTGCAGAGGGCTGGGGCTTATTCTTAGATTTGAATTAAGGTTTGGATGAAGAGGAGGGAAGTTATTTTAATTTCTAAAGCATAAAATAAATATTGAAGCAGAATGCAGACTCAGTTTTTTATATTAACTTATATGAAATCGTTTGACATATATAAAGTCATGTCTACAAGATGCTATTTATAGCTATTTAGAAGTCACTTTACGGATACTAAAATATTGCACAGAACTGCATAATTTCAAGCACAATGGCTCATAAGTGCCCTGGCATGTTCTTTTCATTATGCACGATGCATAAAATGTCGAATTATAAAATTATAATGAATATGTTCTAAGTATTAAATATACTCTTTTGGCATACTAATATTGTGCTGTGGATCTGTTCTGGAGGATAGCAGTTATATGTTTGAATTTTTAATTCGGTTCAATGATTATCACTGAGTGGGAGATTTTTGAGGCTAGTATAAAATGCTGTGATGCCTTTGTGTGTTCTGCGATGCTGGAGGCTTGGTCAAGGTATTCTTGCACACCAGAAGTTCCTATCAGTTGAGTTCCTAAAGAGGCCTTTAGGACAATGATGGCAGAAGATGCTTTTAAAGATAGGCTGGCTGAGAGCTGTTATATTGAAATTGCAAGCAATTTCACCACTAATTAAATCAATAATTAAATCCAGTGTTTCTGAAGTTTTTTTTTTTCCTATTGATTTCAGGGACATTGCTCAGATACTAAATTTAAAAAAAACAACATATTCACATGCTTTTCCCTTTTAAGGATAAAATGCTTTGTAACTTGCAGGATTAACTCAAAATTCCTTTATTTTTCTCAGGTCTTCACTTGTCTCATTTAAAAAGAGAAGGTGTTATAAATTTATTATAACTGTGAAGAGACATAAAATAAACCAGTAATTTCTCTCTTCCATTACAACCATTTTATTTATTTCCTTCAAGTGTTTTAAAATCTGAAATTTAATTTTTTGAATAAATAAACCTAGTTCTTAAAAACTTGCATTTTTTTAAGTGCTTTTGGGTTTTATGCAATGCGTTTCTAGCTATTTTGGAAGACTTTTTTATTTTTCTTTTAAGAAGTGCTTTCAAAGAATACATGTCACGCATCCAAATGCACATAATAAATGAATGAGAAATATTTTATCTTTTTAATGAGAATGGGCTGTGAAATACTTACAGTTAAGGTTTTTATACCAGACATGCACACTGTTTTTTCACTGTTAGCAAATATGTAATACACTAAATTTTTGGTGTCAGAAATTATAGAAGACCATATGTTATTAGATTAGGTAAAAGTGGCAAACTACAAGCTTCAGGAAATCTTCAGTTTGGGACAAAATTAAAATTATGAGATCTTTTCTTATCTTTCATTAGGTCAGTTAAGGTTTTTATACCAGACATGCACACTGTTTTTTCACTGTTAGCAAATATGTAATACACTAAATTTTTGGTGTCAGAAATTATAGAAGACCATATGTTATTAGATTAGGTAAAAGTGGCAAACTACAAGCTTCAGGAAATCTTCAGTTTGGGACAAAATTAAAATTATGAGATCTTTTCTTATCTTTCATTAGGTGGGCTTAAGGTTAGTTTTTGCCAGTACAGTTTATCTCAGTTTGGCTTTGGTGCAGGCTGTGACAATGGTCATATTTATTGGAACTGTATGTTTTAGCATCTCCTTCTGTAAAATTTTAGCACTGAGGAGAATTATGTCCTTTACAAAGAACTGGAACTTGTTCTGGTTAGAATTATCCAATTGTTTCTCCTTAGAGCAATCACTCTTCTGGACTTTCACTGCTGTGAAAGGTCAGGTGATCTTAAGCAATTAGAATAGGTATTTACAGCATTAAAATTAAGCAAAGAAATGATATTATAACTACATTAGAAAGCCAGTTGATTTGAGGGGGGGTGGGGGGAAGATCTTAGGTGGAGAAACAGAGGATTTTTGCCACTTTCTTAATTTTATTTAATCAGCTTCCCAAGTTTGGTATGTCATTGCTTCTTAGGTGTTACTATTTATTTATATATTATTTTATAAACATAAGGACTATATAAAAGTTGCCTGAGAAAAAAGATGAGACTTAAGCTGATACACAGAAAAAGCATAATTGGACTGGAGCGTAAATAAACATTTTAAGTACTCTTAACATTTTTCTGCCAGAATTATATACATATAAAAGAATTCTGTGATTCTGTAACACATCTATTAACACCAACAGACAGAACATCATTGAATCATTCAGAGGTTGAATTTTTTTCTTTATAACACCACCATATTCTGTATGAATTCTCATTCTCTCTGTGACCAAGGCATGCTGTTAACAAGGATTTTGTTGAGATAGGAAAAATAAAAGGTGTTAGAAAAATATGTACAAGGTAAGGGTTATAGAGAAGCCTCTCTAAACTCCAGGAAGATTAAGGCTGAAGAAGAAATATAAATCTCAACCAGGTTCCATCCCAGCATTTCCCATCTATGAGACCTTTGTAGAAGTACTGAGCAGAATTTCAAAACAATGTTTCGGTCTTACAGCTGCCCTCTAATCTCCTAAAGATGAATCATGAACATATGAGGCTCTTGCTAAAATTAAAGTATTGGTGCTATTTTGCTGAACAAAGAAATAGTTTAGGCATTTTCTTCTCGTTTTAGGTAATTTAGAAATAGGATGTTCTAGCTCCACTGTTCCTGTTCCTTAAGTCTGCTTATAAAAAAAGAAAACCACAGAGCAATTTTAAATTATGAACTCCTAAAACATCTTGGGTGATTTTTTTACTCTGTCTTCTCTACTACCTGTTTTTTGTTTGTTTAGTCTTTTCCTCTTTCATATCCTACAGGTCAAGCTACATTAGAATGTCTGCTGTTGACTTGCTAAGAAACATCACTGAGAAAATCCTGAATGCTGCTTGAGTCAGATTAAAGATTGTTTCGGTAGGACTACAGTAGGCTCAGATCAGCTCCTCCCAATGAGATATATAGGATAGCTCTTCTGAGTTCGCTGTGTACTCTCATTAAACCTGCTGTGCTGACACAGGGTCACGGACAGAATCTAAATGTGGATGCGTGAGAGCCACCACAGCTGTTTTTTGTCTGAACATTCACAATTCAGCTAACCCCTGGGTTTCTCTCCCATGCTCATGAAGTGTCTGGGCTGCATTCGCAGAGCGCTGCACAGAAGGCGTTAGGCATTGGACTTATTAGGCAAATAGTCATTTGCTCAGGCTCCCGTATGGAACAGCTTCACATTGTACATTGTCTTGTTTTAGCTAACAACTTTCTCTGTCCTTACATAATCAGAGTAATTAACCAGGTACCTGCTTCAGAGTTTCAAGTATCTGTCTTGTGGTTTAGGTATTTTAAAAATTCAGAGCTAGCAGAGGAACAAAATACCAAGGAAAAGTAGTATGCTTTCTGCTGTGAGTGCCACATCAGTAGGCGGCATCATCATCTGGAAATGTGTGGTTTCCAGATTTTGTGAAAGCATTCTTGTGGGGGTCGCTAAAATCAATACCATGTGAACCGCAATAAGAGATAACTCTAGCAGAAGTATATATGATAATCTATCTAATTATGTCAGTAATACTATCTGTAAGAGAACTCATCTGTATTCTTGTTTTCTATGTACATTTTCTATGTAAAGGTTATTTCTAAAATGAAATCTCTGAGTTTTACTCAGGACCAGCCATTTTGTAGAATTAGCAGGGTATACAGAGTACGGTTACTTCAAAGAAAAACAAAGTCCCTTTTTAGTAGCATTCCTCATAAATCAAACTCAGAACCATTCTCATTTCAAACTAAT
>NW_008794836.1:2053346-2089978 GCF_000699145.1 Aptenodytes forsteri | reverse complement strand
GGTTGTCTTTTTGGGGCAGGGGGTTGGGTTTTTTGAGGGGGAGGAGCTGGTTTTTAGACTTAAAAAATATGTCTTAGAGAGAAGTCTTTAGTCAGCTTTGCATAGGAAGGAAATTTTAACCCTCAGGAAACTGGGATACATAGTAACCCCCAAGTCTTGATATAATTAAGCCAACTGTCTGGTTGACATTCATACTGATGATTAACATTTCTATTTGCTATGAAATAATTGTGTTACTTGTGGCAAATGGAATTTTGTCACTCACATCTCAAAATGAAGTACAATAGATATCATAGTGGAAAGCTACATTTATTTTGCATTCCCAAATTTAACATGAAAAGTATTTATAATAGTTAAGCATCAAAATGATTACTGAAGCTGCACATTCAAATCTTGTCTTTTCTCTGTAGACTTGTATCAATGGAAAATCCCATAGATATCCATCAAAGTGAAACTTTCAAGGACATAACTCATTATCAGCCAAGAGTGTTTATAGCCTTTGGATAGTTTACAGTTGTTTGGATCTGCAGTATTAATTCTGCATTACCCAACATCATACATACATGCATTATTTAATATATACCAAACAATCAGCTCTCTAAGTGAATGCTTTGTTCTCCCTAGCTTCTCATTTTCTCTGAAAACAAAGCATTGCAGAGAAAGTATTTGAGATAAAACAAAATAATTACTTGAGAAAACTGATGCCAGGTAAGGCCAAAAGTGTCTTCAGGCTAACAGTATTGATTTTCATTTTTAAAGTTTGATAGCTAATGTTTTTAACGGGGGTTTTTTGCCTTAAGGATTTGAGATTTTTTGCACAAATCCTTTGGTTTAACATGACGCCATATTATTGACAGCCATATTATTAATTAACAGAAATTGGAAAGAGTGACTTCAACTAACTGCTAGCTGCATAATTTATTAATTTATATACAGTATAAATACTTCTGGGTGTATGCCAAAGGAATTAATAATCATAGGAATAATATCACTGAACTTTCATATCAAGGAGACACGGTAATACTTTATTACAACATTTGAATTAATGTGCAAATTTAGCATCCTTATTCTATGCCATGCTTATTACAAGTCAGAGAGAAACTGATAGCATTACAGACCTAGAAACAGGAGCGTAAAACTCTGAAAAAACATACACACGAACAACCTGTAAAGGTCACCTTTTGTTTTGTAATTGTGGCATATGAGTAGTGGAAGGAAACCTAACATTATCCTCTTTGGTTGGATGCCTTATGATTAAAAAAGAAAAAACAAAACAAAACACACCAAACCCAAACCTTCTGTGAATGGCCAATATTTATACCTTATTGAGCTCCTACATCTTTCATATTTTTCTGTGTAATAGAGAAGGAAATTAATATTTTACCACACATGCTTAGCTGATAATGATGCTAATAATATTTTTTTGTTATTTTACAGGGGGGGAAATTAACATAATTTTTGTTATGTTTTGCATTCTCTGATATTTGAATCTGTAACACTTGAATATTCTAATGAATTCTGGTTGCTCATTTCTGCTGTCCAGATTTTAATAATTCACTTTTGAGATACTTTGTCCATTTATTAATTACTTCTCCAAGTAGATTATATGTGGACACAGGACATACTGAACGCAGATATCACCTGGGCTTCTCCTCTGGATTTTGTTACATTAAATTATTATTTTTCGCTCATTTGATGGCACACAGCAACTTTTCGCATTCTGATTTTGTATGTTGTGCCGTAGGCTTTCAAATACAGGCACACCGGAGGCCACACGATACAGTCGTGGCTATATATTGTTCATTGAAGTGATGTTTCCTCAGCATCAAGAATAATGGCAACTAATGACTACTCGAATGTTCCTATGAGTGTTATGAATTGTTAGTGATCAGAAAAAATTCAGTATATGATGATATGTAGAAAATCTACTTTTCAAATGTCATATGCATATTATCTTTCCAGCTGTTATCTAATGGATGGATGGGGTTTGTATCAGGACTTTAAAGTTTCCATATCAAGTTTCTTAAATTCCCATTGTGAGGCAATCTGTATGCAATCTTTTTCTTTGCAAAAGACTGAAAAATGCTCCCTATATCCTTCTAGTAGGTGGCTTTTCCTTATTAAGTGCCCTTTTTTCTGTAGAGCGTGACTACCTTTTTTCCTAGTATACCATGATTTTACTGTGCTTTTTATATATTGTAGTCTTTCTCTATAGACTCAGTACTTTTATTTCAGCCATGTTTAGTATTGTATTTTAACTGCACTATTTGCTTAGTATTAATGAAGTCCTTACGTGGACTGTAGTTGCAACAGTTTTATGTGAACTCTGTGGGTCTCCAAGAATAGCAAATACAATTGCTTTTGTTACTTGTCTATCTCTTAATTTCCTTCAGCCTGACAATATTATACCTCATGCAGTGCACCAAAGCTCTAAAATTTTAAAGAAAATTTTAAAATATGGAATTGTTAATAAAGAATAAGCTAAGGCTTTTTCTTTCTTTCTTCTTTTTTTTTTTTTTTTTTTAAATAAATGGAAGATACTGCTTTTAATTGTATCTGAGTCTTAAAGCTGTTGATACCTTTATGAGTTGAGGGGAAAAGAAAATCTTTAAAAGACACAAGAACACTTCTTTAAGTTGAAATTTCATTCTTGACACAGAGTCAATGAGTCCAAATTGAGTCACATCATGTTAGTAAAAGAAAGGACTAAAACGCTTTTATAATGCTCAGACTGTTGTAGAGTTATGTCAGTATAAAGTACACATGGGGAGGAAAAAGCTGATCATAAGCATAAGGATTTAATGAATGCAGTTTAATGTTTTTCTCCCATTCTGTCCTTATGCACAAAACAACAAAAAATAGTCAAACCCCCAAACAAAACAAACCCCCCCAGCCATAACAATTGGCATGAATCATGCTGAACTAGGTAACTTATAAGCCTCAAAATTCAGGAACTCTGACTTTTACTCATATCTGACAATCTGCTTGTTTCACCTCCCCCTCAAGTTCAAAGGTCTGATACAAGAGCTGATATAAAGCAAAGAGAGAAGCAGAGGCATTAAGATGGCAGCGATCCGTCGCACTCAGCCAAGTCAGGAGCCAGGACGGTGCACAGGATGGTGCTATTCTGCATGACTCACAGCTATGGAAGTAAAAAGACATCTAATAGATCTTTTTTTGAGGTAACACTCATCTAGTAAGGACAATGCTTAACACTGTATGGTACTTCAACTCTTACAAGCTTCCTCTTATGGTAGATTTGTTTGGCTTATTCCTTCTACTAATGGTTTATTTTATTATGATCAAGGGGATGATTTTATCTTTGGTTTAGATCAATGGTTTTGACTGAGTCTTCAGCAAAATGTTATAAACAGTTTCCATTGGTTTATGTTGTATTAGAATGACTCGTTTTATTCTGATGAATATTTTGAAGCTGTGACTATCCGGTTTATAAGTGAACATTGAAATAAGGTTTATAATTTCGAACTAAGGGGAAATGGAAAGAAAATTATTTGCTGTCTACAGTACTACTTCAGTCTTCTTTTAAAACTGAAATATTTAGTCTCATAGTTAAGAGACTATGCTTTTGAAGAACAAATAACTCAAAATTTCAAACTAAATGCCAAATGTCAAGAAAAATACCACTTGGGTAGGGAGCAAAAAATTCTTTAAGTGCTTATAAAATTATATTAAATATAAGGAAATGCACTTTAAAAGAAAGGAAAAAAAAACCCCACAAACTTATCAAGTGATTGTCTTAAAGGAAAAAAAAACCCACAAACTTATCAAGTGATTGTCTTCTCCACTTCTTAATAGAGAGATTTAATCATAAAATAAATTTTTGAAATTTCTGTAACACACAAGACAAGAGTTTTTGTATTATCATTTTTAGAAATATTTATTATTTTGGAGTTTATCTTTAGTTCTTTTTTCAACTGTAAAGGACTTGAAATTATAGCCTGAACTTTAACTCTTCTTCAATAAGTTCTGTGTTAGTTTTAGACAGGTAATCACAGAAGCAATTACAGATGTTGTCCTGAGGCTCCTTTACTGCAGGTGCAACTGTCTGATTGCTGTTTTGTAATTACTGTATAATTCTAACCACCGATATGCATCAGATAAGTTGTACAGTGTGCTTCAAATAAGTGAAAACCCCTTTCAAGTTCAAATAAGTACTCAATAATTTAGGTTGCTCCGTTATTTAGTCTCAAGTCTACTCATTGTTATGTTATTTGGTTTGTGAAACTCAATGCTAATGGAGAATTTGTCATGCAGTTGGTTAAATTGTTACAGAAAAATGTTGAATAACAGTGCTGATTAAAACATTGAAACTAGAATTCCTTGAAATATGCAAAAAGCTTCAAATGATTACAGAGGCAATGCCAACTTTAGGATTTTTGTTTTTGAAGTCTTTGAAGTCTGACTTTGCAGAACAGATTGTGAATCCCTGGCCCATTACACACCTGCAGAGATTTTGGTGTTTTATTTCTCTTGGGTGAAGCAGCAGAAGCCCAAACCATGTTAATCATTGTCAGAACCAGTTGTATAAAATGCCAAAATGCAATGAACCAGGAATTTTATAATAAATATGACAATACAGTTTAAAGTGTTGTTTTGTTAGGCTTGCAATTTGTTGTAATTTATCACTTATGATAGTACTAGAGGGGAAAAATATCTGGGACCTTCAAGTGATCCTTTCACTTGGAAGAAATGGTCCTGTAGTTGTATGCTGTTTTAAAGATGAAGGAAGAAAATAATGAAGTGCAGCTATAAGATGTGTAACACGTGTATTTTAAATATATGAAATTAAAATGCACTAAAATTCTCTGTTAATATCTACTTAATACATGGATTCTACCTGAGGTAATATAGAATTAGTCACATCTTGTTTATAGAAAGGGGCCTACATTCTATTATCCTTCTAAATAATAGTCAGTTTTAGCATGTGAAAATATTCGACTTGTATATTATAGAAATCACACTATTAAAAGCTGAACTTTTAGCTGAGAAACAGCTCTCAGCTACATAAACAAAATCTGCTATCTTGTATTGTTTCAGCATCCATACTGCTCTGTGTGAGTGAATTATTGTATCAAGAGTCACTTCTGAATGTAGTCTTTAAGCAACTTTGTAAAATAATTTTCAGAAGTCTTTTCTGGAAAAGAAACTGCTCCATTTCAGCCGCTTGCAACAAGGGAGTGACAGTGCTGTTCTATAACAGAACAGTACTGTTTTCTATCATATTGCCATACATGCAAGTACAGTTCTTATCCTCTAGACTAGTGAATTCCTAAGTTGCTGCATCACTTATCCAGGGGTGACTGGTTCCTCTGAAATAGGTTTAACTGAAAATGCAGATAAATTAGGGCCCATTCTAACAGAATTTACAGATTCAGGTTCTGATATTTAACCTGCACATGTTTATGCAGATGATTAACTTAAAGCACAAGAGTAAGCTAGTTTACTCCACTGGGACTATATCTGAAATTAAAAGTAGTAAAGTAAGTAAAATTTTGCAAGATTAAATTTCTAATGTACTTCTTCCCATCTATTTGCTATTGTCTGTTTGCTACAGATTTCAAAGGTACCTTGTAGACAGCTGTTGAAGATTCTTGCTTTGCTCCCACAGAAAATTTTCACTGCTTCTGGCATAGTGGTGGTGGAACCGCTGACCACAGAAAAATTGCCTCTGACTGTGTCTCTGTTGTTCCTCTTGCTGTGACAGCTTCTTCCATCACCTAGCTGTATTACGTTCTGGCTGAATCCCTCTGATGGCTCTTGACGTCATTGTAGTACCTGTGTGTCACTGAACCAGGTCATTGGCAATTTAAACACTAAGGTATAACATAATTTCAAAGGTAGTTGTAGCTCCTGCTCTCAAATAGGTGATTGCTTATATGTTTTCTAAAGTAATTTTCGATTGGGAATATTGAAACAATTAGAATAGGGTAGATATGTTTTGAGGAAAAGTACACATGATCTCCTTGGGAGGGGATCAGAAAAAGAGAAATTACCCAAAACTCAGTCCTGGAAGATGTGATCAAGTTGGATGATTGTCTTGATATTTTTTTCCTAAGATAGTCTTCCCAATCAGTAGCATAACAGCTGCTATATTTCTCTGCAAGGCCAATAAAAAGAGATTTTGTAGTTGTTAAAATTATCTGCTATTTGTCACGCTGGTCATTTCCACACACTATATCCCAAACACAGCTTTGAAATGGATATAAATGATTTCTTGCATCCTGAGATGACTAAGAAGGATATGGTACCTTGGAAGGGTGGTGAAAAAAGTGCCCATACTTATCATAATGCCCAGTGGATCTGTGTTAATACAGTAGGATCCATCACTCTTCAAAAACTCAGACAAGTCTTTCATATAAAGCCATAATATTATTTATGGTACTTAACAGAATTTCTTGCAGGAACTCATCTGAAATCACTGGTACTTCATGACCATGTGAATAAGAGTTTGCACTGTGAGCATTCATGTGAAGTCCAAACTCAGAATTTTAGATCAAAAACCAATGTAGGTTGAACTTTGCATGGTTTTGGCCTCAGTTACTGTATTAGATATATACAACTTTCTCAAATATTTCTCTGTATTAGGGTAATCCATTTGGATTACTGTCTAACAACCCTATTTTTTAATGCAACAGAATGACAAGAAATTTATGTCGCACTCTATTCTTAAGAAATTTTCTCCTCATGAAAAACTAATGTTCCTGGGCTTCGGTTTCCCAAACTTGTTTCCTTGAGTTTTGAATGTTGCTAAATTGTAAGCTTTCTCAAGGGAGAGAAACGGCTTCTTCTAGAGTAATAATTGGAGTAAGTGCTTAATTTCTCTAGCTCACACCCTAAAGGAACCAGTCTCTCTTCACTGACTAAGGAAAGAGCCAAGAAAGTCTTGCATAAGTAAGCCATTGCTAATGATCTGCCTCTCACTCCGAGAGGCACATGACTTTCATCCAGTTGCCCCTTTTAATCTCACCCATTATTATGACTTTTAATAGCTTCCTTCCTTGAGAGACAATGCTTTATAAGCCTATAATTTATGACCAAAAGTATCTAAATTTGCTCAAAACAAGCAAAGTTTTGATTTTAGGAAGCTTTCACATGCACAACCCTTTCCTCTACTCCTTTTTCCTACTACAGTGAGACCTGCTCTTCCTTCATTCATGATCAGACTAGTGAAAGTAAGTTGCTTCACTGAAAGTCTTATGTCCTAACAGAGTAATAGGGGAGGGCATTCAATTATTACATGACCATATGTTTTGGTATGACAGCTTTTTTGTGATTTCTTCTTAATGCCCGAGAAGATTTTGCTGGGAAGCAGATCTCTGCTGAATGGATCTGAATTGAAATGAGTTATCAATAGCGACTTTAATCTAGTTCCCTGTTTGCTTCTTGTTATCTACTTTTATCTCCCATTTTGTCAAAGGTGTGGTTTTTTTTTTTTTATTATTTTTTTCTGTTACATCAGCTGTACCTGTGTGATAAGGTCTCTTATGTTTGTTTATCTTTTGATGAATGAGTTCTAAAAGTCTTTTGCTTGAAAATCAAACAACAGTCTTGTTTGAAAGTGTCTTGTCTGAAATATCATTTTGGGATCCTGCTGTTCTATTTGAATTTGGCTTTAAATGATCTCAGGAAAGAATCATGTGTCAATGTGAATGGCTGACTGGCTTTACTATCTTTTTCTGAACCTTTCACCATTAATATCCATCTCTTTAGTGGGGACAGAAAAAAAGCTGTGTGTGATACGTTTATGAAGTATGCATGCAGTCTAGGAAGTACATGTTTAGAAAGTACGCGTGTATTCCAGAAAGTATAAGCCCGTTAGGCTTTATAACCTGTAAAAAGAAAGGGCGAATGGCCATAAGATAATGGAGTATCTAACTTAGGCTCCTCCTCAAGAATCTCCCTCTACTTTCCAGAGGGGTCTCTCCTGAGTATGGGCTGTTGAAGGGGAACTGAGAGTTTCATCTCTCCAGAAGAAAGCTATCTTTAAACTGACACACCACTGGGCTGTGGAACTCCTTGCCACAGGATGTTGTGGATACCAAAAAGTTTATGTAAGCTAAAAAAGCAAAAACTGGGTTAGAGATGAAAAAAATCATTCAGAGCAATTAGATGGAAAGATATTGCTGGATACCAACTCCAGCACAGGGAATCCTTCAATGACACCTTTCTTTAGGATACCAGAAAATTCTGAGAAAGCTTAATACTTGCTTGTCCTGATCACGTGCTTGTCCTTAAGTATCTTCTATTTACTAATGATACCTGGCTTTATAGCTTGATCTAGTTGTTTCTATATCCTTACGTGAAAGAAATGTTACTGACTTTTGTGGATACTCCTTGTGTCTTTTGGACACTGCAGGACAAAATATTTTATACCATATTTTTTTTTAAATAAGGTTAAACTTATTTTTTGGTGTTGGTTAAACTGATATATTAATACTCTCATTCTTTTTACATTAGAAGTGTGAAAATCTTGAGGATAGATCTAAATAAACCTACTGAATGTTATTCATGCCTGCATTCCATTCCATTATACTATAGATAATAGTTTATTAAAACAATTTTTCAGTTAATTAAAACAATTTCCACAAAAGCAAATGTTTCATTTATTTGTTTTTTAAAGCTTCTAGAAGGACTTGAAGTCTGAAAGGAATTAGGTCCAGTATAGGTAAAATACATGTGAAACTTATGCACTGAATATGTTTTCATCTTATTTTGTAGATGAGCCTGGTCTCATAATAATAAATTCCAGCTATTTCTTCTCTTAACACCTCTGAAGACTTCCTGTTGCAAGTTTATGGTTTTAATTTCTGATTCACACATAAAATACGGTTTACATTTTCAGGTGTGTATCCCTGAAATTTCGCATATCACTAGCAATCTGTAATGTTGGTGGGACTGGGCATGCTTAATTTCCAATGATTAGTTTTAGACGTGTGACCAATTCGTGCCACTATCAAGGTTGGCTTGTGTTCCCTACTTGCCAATAATAAATCAGTAACAAATAATTCAAAAGTGTAAATATTCTTTTAAAATAAATTAAGCCTTTAAGTATAAAAACATCCCTTGTTTACAGTACAATACATGAAAATAGAATTGATTTAATTTATTCTGAGTGAAGTAATACATATGAAAGAATCATCCAACTGAAGATCAATTTGAATATATCCCTAAATATATTTGCATCTTAAGAATTCTGACTTTTTAGTGTGATATTAAAGTGATTATTAAAATACCATTTTTCATTTTAACCACGTCTTGGCTACTGTTAATGTTCAGGTTTCTCACATGCACTTGAGTCTGGGGTTATATATCTAAGGGTATTGTTGGGCAGTGACAGAAGGACTATTGGGCCCTTCACAGGCCACTAGCTTCTGATAATCTCGTTTTATCTTCAGTGCTTGCGTACAAGAAAGATCACATAAATGTGGTGCTATTGAGTGATGCTTTGGCTGTTGTGAAGGAGTGTTTGGGCCCAGGTTGGTACCGCAGCAGAAGGGAGGGGAAGGTTCCTGCATAAGGAGGGCTGAGATGCGAGGCTCTTCAATTGCTTTTTGCGAGGTGATTATTTCACTCGGGCTTTCTTCCTGGACTCCCAAAAGGGTTTACATACGTGACCTCACTAGTATACTTCACAACCACTTTTGGAACCAGCCTGTGCAACTTTTCTGCAGTAATAACGGTGGAGTGTCTGGTCACATTAATCTTACATTATTTCTGTCATTTCTCAAGAGAGCGCACGACATCGCAAGGAGTTGTAGCCAAGGGTCTGGTACAGAGAGTGCCTTCTTGGTTGCTGTTGAGTGAAGGAAAGGCGGGAACATCTTGCCAAGGTATAGGCAGGGGCTTAGGGGAACGAAAGGGAAAAAATGTAGGTATAAAGCCTGTGGACTAATTGGGTGTAAACAATATATTTAGGTTAGGTATAGCATTATAAAAGGAAGAGTGGAGTTTGGGCCTGCTCACTTCTTTTTGTTCCTGCTAATCCTTCACCAAGCATTTATATAATAAAAATATTATTGATGTAGATGAATTGCAAGACCTAAGCATACATCCACATAGACACTGGGGCACTGGTGGCAGCTCAAGGCTACCTAATACTATTTTTTTAAAGGAGTAATAGGCAGTGTATGGTAGGAGAATTTCACCTAGTTCTTGGGGGAAAAAATGGAAACTATCACTGTGGCTCTGTGATCAAAAAGAGACAGGAAGGCATCCAGATATGCCCTCGACACTATTTCCAATTAGAAAAAAAATCAAAACTTTGGGGAGAAAAAAGAAAGAAGAGGAAAATGCAGACCAAAACCAAACTTTACCCATCAGTTTCTGGGTAAAGCAAAAGCTGAACAACAAACATGGGTTATAAAATAGATGATATAAACATCTTACAACCTTGAACTAAAGGTAGAACAAGCAAAAATCCCTATTCTGTAAATATTAAATGTTGAGTACATAATATATTAAAGCTCTCAATCAGGGATTTTCTTTTAATGTATTTTCTCCCTTACGCCCCCTTGACACTCTATAATAATGAACAAGTTATTTAGTTAATGAAGAAAGCATCTTGTATTTAAAGATCTACATATTAATGTGACCTTCCTTTGTTCATAGCTGTTAATATTTATTGCCTTTTCTTGTTGAGATTTTATTTGGTGTTCTGTGACAAACAAGGGTATGATTAGTGAAGCTGTAAAGTTCTCATGGTGGCTGCCTGTGTTCCCAAGATAGCAGCATTAGTGTCTGCAGAAGCAGTTAATGCTGTTTATCATTAGTGACAGAGGCTGGGAAGGACCTTCTGTGGCTTTTATATTTCACCTTGCCAACAGAAGTTGATGAGCTTTGTGATTTAAATGCGTAGGTGATACTGTAATATTATATTCATTTCACGTAGATAAGTGCACAGGTAAACTAATCTTTTTGATTGAGATTAATTAAAACCATGTTACTGTAGGACTGGACAGGCTATGAATGGATATACTTGGAAAAAAATAAGTATCAGTGCTTTATTTACTTTTCTTTATGATTAAGCTAACAGTTTCAGAATTTGTACAGCAGACGTATAGGTTAGTATTTTGTAACCGTTTTTCCACTTGATTTTTTTTTAGCTGTAATTAACGTTAATTTTAAGGTTTCTTTAGGAAGTTTTGAGTTTAGAATCTTGAACTCTACATCTCACATCCACAATTTAGAATAAAAGAATTTTAGCAACTTGTTGCAATGGACTTTACTTCTGAAAACACTCAAAATGTCTTGTAAAAATATGTGCCTTATGGAGCTTCATATTCAGAGCTTCTTTTGTATGTACGTGTTTGTGTACCTTGCGTCTCCTCCATTTCCATCTCCATACAGAATGTTTCAACATTCAGCTTGTCTAATATTTAACTGTTTAAATGTGCATATCTGGAAAATAGATGATAAACACTATCTGTGTTAACTGTCATGCCAAAGGCTTATTGTACAATTCTACTTAGGGAAAAAGTTGAAAATTTGTGTCTCTTGTATTTTACTTCTGAAACTCCATTTCAATGTAAAGTTGGCTGGCTGCATTTCACAGAATCTCATTTTTAAAGGAAAACTTGTAATGAAAAAATAACACTGTGAATAACAAAACTCGTTGTACATTTGTACATACGTTAATGTAGACCTTTTAAAAACCTTTAGCTGTTTAAAAAAGGCTTATTTTTAGAGCAAAATCCAAAAAAAGTAATCTTTCATGACTACTGTCTAAAGGATGTCCAGACTGCTAACTTTCCTGTGATCCTTATTTATATGCTAGGAAAAGTAAGAGATTTTTTTTGCGTATTTTAACTACAGTAATGTCAAAAGAGAAAAGGTGATATATCTGAAACTAACCATAGGAAATGTTCTGAGCTGAGCTCCTTATCAAAAGCTAAGAGCCAGTGCCACAAAAGCTTTCTAAACCTAATGTTATGCAGAGGGAATAGGCCTGTGGCATCAGAATTTAAACGGCAGTGTGGGTACTAAGTATATGGGCCTTTCCTATCAGCTCAGAGAATAAAGTGCCCAGGTATGAGATTCCCTTTGTACAAAGTACCTTTTTCTGATGGTAGCTATCCCTTTTTGTAGTTAAAACTGTTCTAAAGCATTGCTGATTTACAAGTATTTATAGTTTGGTGATTATAATAGTCCAGAATATGTTCTGTGTTTTTTTCCTAATTAGTTTAAACTGATTACCACATAAATAATGCATAGTTACCTATAAAATTTTGGTCTCTAGCTAGCTGTAACTGCTTTGATGGTCAAGGGGGAAAGGAATAGAAGAGATGCATGAGTGTGGAGGATTTTGTGGTATATGAAGTGACACCTACATAACAATGAAGATTAACTGTAATGTTTCTTTTTTGTTTGCATTATTACAATATTTCTAATAGGGGTTGGAAAAAAAAGAAAGACTTCAATTTGTTTCTTAACATAGAAAATTTTAGGATTTATTTCTTAACTTGCTTTAATGTTGTATGCCTTTCTAGTTGGATTTGTTCCATTGAGTGGTCTGTGGTATTTTTTCATCTGAATTTGGCTGAAGGGCAAACTTTAAAGACTAACAATTACATTTTCTTGTAGCAGCTCAGTTTAACCAGGCAAAGTATAACAAAACAGTACTGCAAAAGAGAGGTAAGGGGTAAAATACACACACAAATACACTTGCTTATATGATATATTATTACAGATGTTTTTTATATTCATTTGTTCTTACGAATGCAAGAGTGCTGCTTCAGTTTTCAAGGGCTAAGATTTAACATTTTAACAGCCTGTTTTATGATGATTTTCATACAAAAGAAATAAGGCTGAGTTCTCTTCCATTACTGTATTTTCTTACATCAAATGCCAGCTGCAGAAGCAATGTAAGCCTTTCCGCTTGACATCTGTAAACCATAATCTAATCTTTACTTAGACAATATAATTCTTCTGTTTTGGAACAAAAAAAAATGTTCCCTACTTTCCTCCTTTTGCTGTCAAGCATCTTTGAATCTACACCTTCTGCCAAGATTTACGTTAGTCGTAAAACTAGCTTTAACAAGAAGCAAGAGTATATTTGCAGAGGCTCATTTCCTCCAAGAATGCCAATTCCTACACTCTTTTTGCAATCAGTTGTGAGATGGAAGCTTCTCCATTGAGTTACTCAGAACATCTGAGTTATGCCATCACCTGGACATTGTCTGGATTTTTTTCTCTTTGAGGAAGAGACTTCAGGAACTTGTCACTGTATACAAGACTGTCATAGCAAAGAAGAAAAGAATTACACTTACTGTCTTAAATATGTTGATACAGTGTGTAAAGACTGATAAAATACAAGTCAAACATAAAGAGTGCACTTCCAGTACCTGTATGCAATCTAACACTACAAATGCAATCAGAAAGAATACAAACTTTATATTCAAAGCTTTGAATGTTGCCTGGAGGATTATCATCAGGTGACCGTTCTGTTAGGAGGTAAGTAATACCAAGCTCATCTGAATGGATAGACTAAATTGCGAAGAAGGTCTTGAAGTATTTGCAGATGGGAACCTTTGCTTTAATCTACCTTTGTTGCAGGAGGCACAGAATATCAAAGGAAAGCCTATTTTTATTATCTTGTCACAAATATAAAATTGTCTTAATTTTATATGCAAGGCAACCAAATGTTACTAACAGAAACTTTTACTACAAGCTATTTACAATCACTTTGGCTCAGTCACCTTTGCCTATAGAAAGTTGCAGTTTGAGTTTCATTTTGATTCTTTTTTATTTCTGAGATTTTTTCGGTATTTTTTTGCCAAGCTATCTTCTGCATTTCTTTTAATCTCTTTCCAGTGTTATTTTACGCTATGTAATAAAGCAAGTATGAATAGATTAAGAAAATTCTATGCTGCTCTACAGTTAAGGTTTTTACACTGGATCTTCTTCTAGACAGAAGGTGAACAGGAAGTCTCAGGAAGCTGCAGTTATCCTTTGTTGAGTACCTCCACTTGCGGACATGTACTGACATGGATCTTATACCTACAGCGGAAGTAATTTCTTTCCAAGTGGTAGAAAACCTTTGATCATCCAGGCCACTTTGTTCAGCTTGCATAAAAAGGACAGTATTGACTTAGGATGTTTTGTTCTTTGCTGATATAAAGAGGACTGAGGATTCCTAATGACTAAGAATTAAAAGGCTGTTGTGTTTATTTATTGAGCTTCTTTGACTGGGAAATGAATGATTGGAGTTTACAGGTTTAGAAAATGGTTGAAGTGACTGAGGATAAACAAATGTAATAAATTTGCAGCATAACTAATATATCTGTTTACTAACTCCATGGAAAAGATTTCCCCGATGACTAAATCACGTGTCCGTTTTCCCTAATAAGCGTTGCAAACAGGGTGAGATTATCACATTCACCCAGAATATAATGGCTATTATACGTTTTCCAAAAATAAAATCATTTGGGTATAAACAGATCTTTCAGTCCATGTGGAATTTAATCACAGACCTCACAGAAGTCCTAGGCTGTCTTTTGCAAGAATGGGCAACCTGAGGTGCTCCAAAAGGAGGGGGAAGCCGGTTTTCAGGACAGTACTGAGAACTGATAAAATATCCATCGGCAAGAAAAATTAGCATTGTCTTATTACAATTTCTCACAAATCTTTTTCATTAAGCAGAATACAAAAGGTTTGAACCCATTTGTCACACTACATTTAGCCACCACAGGTTCCAGGTACTCTACCATCCAGAGCACAGGCAAATCAAAATGGGAATTACTCTCAAGTCTCAAAAATCTTTTCCCTATTGTAACTTGGAAACACTTGATTCTGTCACTGCCAGTGAACTGGATTAATAAGGGTAGTTATTTAATAAAACATTTCCATAATCTGTGTTGTATTTCACGTCCACAACAGTCTTTTTTTCTTTCACTGCTGCAGTATAAGAAACCACATAAATTGCTACTGATGAAGCACTGAAGAGGACTTCTAAACTTTGCTCACTCATATGACTGAAGGGTTTATGGGAAAAGTTAGTGATTTGGTTTTCATTTAGAACTGTTCAATCTTTTATATTCCATTGTTGTAATATATAATTAAAGAGCTTAAATCCATAAGCTTTTTTGAATAAATTACCTCTGCTCTAATCTAAGTTAATAGACTTTATGTGGTAGCTGGGAGATTCTTAGATAACAATTAGTCTAGATAACTTCAAGCTTAATGGTAAGAGGAATTAATTAATGTCAATGTAATACTGCATTAGTTATGCCTGAAACTGAAGCATATGAGGAAAACACTGAGTTAGGTGAAATTTTAATATCAGTTACCACCAGTAATAGGTTGATTGTTATTGTATGCTCAGTGCAAGTAACAGTGAGCAACAGAAAAGTGTGGGCTAAAATTATTTAACGTAAATTAATATTACAGCAGGCTGTATTTGTTTATGACTTATTTGTAGAGACCATCTTAAAAACCCAAAAATATAACCAATTTTAATTCAAAAAGGAGAAGGGAGGGAGTTGATCCATAGGCTTCTTGAAACTAATACATTTATTTAACCACTTTTAATACAATTAGGAGTATAAATAATGGTTCAAAGAGAAACTTCTAAATGGTATCAAAAAAACTCTTGGAAGAGAGGGAAGTGCTTTTAGGTGATACTTGCATTTTACCTACATAACAGCCTTCTCTGTTTCTCCATAAAGAAACCAAGATGTAGATAATGTGGCTTTGTTTGAAATGATCTCATTTCTTCATCTGGTAAAGACTTTGGCAGTAAGTTGTAGGATGAATGTCAGCTTTCCTTTCTTATTCATTTCTGTCTGTTTTGTGAGCACACCTGTCATTTCTTTTCCTTTTTCAACTAGATCTAAGGCCATGCCCGAGACCTTACTGTCTTTCTTTTGAATAAAGATATATGGTGCTTTTAGTGCATTTTCTGCTGGATGAGATGTTATATATTACAGCCTGCTCTTCCTTAGCTTTGTTAAGGAAGCCTTCATGGAAGCCTGCTGCCATCTAACCTAGAAGAGCTTGTACTCACTTTCCTCATTTGTTTGGCTAGGTCACTGACCCGCTGTGGAATAGATGGGAAATCTATTCCGTCCCAATAAGCTAGGATTGATATAAACTATTTCCTACATAAAAAG
The DNA here is from genome assembly GCF_000699145.1 of Aptenodytes forsteri. NCBI lineage: Eukaryota > Metazoa > Chordata > Aves > Sphenisciformes > Spheniscidae > Aptenodytes > Aptenodytes forsteri. The sequence goes on along the minus strand of NW_008794836.1, from coordinate 2,073,851 downwards.
CAAAAAGATGCTAGTAAATAGAGAGGCAGGGAGAGGTTTATCCAAATGTTTTGTGGGACTGGAGTCTAAGAATTTTATGTTTTGGTCAATTTTATCATGATTTGGTTTTTACTCCTGTTTTCATGGGAGCTGGCTCAAGCACTTTTTTATGGAATTGAGGAGGAAGAAGGAAAAGAATCATAAATTTTCAGATACTAATAGTTTTTTCAAACTTTTTAAACGCTAATGGGAGTGAAAAATAATGTCTCAATGAAAAAAATACATCCTATGTGTGAATGAACAAAATAATTACCAAATTGTTGCTGTTTACAGTAGGATGTATTCTTTTTAAGCGGAAGCGTTCTTCATTGTTGAAACAGCATCTTACATTTTGCTGGTCATTCTCCCCACGATACTCTTGGAACAGTGCTGAACTTTACTTTTCTGTTAAATATTTTAAACATTCTCCTTTGTGCACAGGATGAGCAGAATGCCAATTAGAAAGAGGTTCTGCATTGGGAATTTTCTGGGTTTTTTTTCTATGTCTCTTTTTGAAGCTGTCATTGCGCAAACTCGGCTCCTTTTTGATATAAATACCTTTTGTTAAAAAATTATTGTATAAAACTGCCAATCAACAACATTCTGATTAAAGAATACACCTCCTCTGTGGTTTTTATTCCTGCCATCTGTTTGAATGGCAGATATTAGTAACAGCGACCAGGTGTAGATGCTGAGCTTTGTTTACAAAAAATTTGCTTCAAAATCAAATACTTTTTAATTAGTTACAATTTAAAGAAAGCTTTGTTGTAGCAATGATTAAATTAAGTAATCAGGCTATGCTTATATTTCATTTAGTTATATCATGTATTTGCCTTTGTCACATTAAGAAGCAAAAACTTTTCAGAGCCAAATGAACCACTTGAGGATAAAAGGCTGCAGAATTGGGTGTAAGATGAAGACTTCTAAATAACTGAAATACTCTGGTCTATATTTAATATAAATCTTCTCAGGCATGAGACTATTTTGGGAGTGGCTACTATAGATACATAACCAAAGCTGACTCTTCAATTTGTATTTTGAAAGTGAGGCAAATCTTTAGTAACACACAGTTCTTCAGAAGCTGATAACAACACCTTGTTTTGATGTTTTATACCAGTAATGAATTTACTGTAGGATTACAGGACACTATCAGTTGGAGGGGACCTCCAGAAGTTTCCAGTTCAACCTCCTGCTCAAGCAGGGTCAGCTACAGGGTCAGACCGGGTTGCTCAGGGTTTTTTTCAGTTGGGACTTGAAAATCTCCCAGGCTGGAGGTTGCACAACCTCTCTGGGCAACCTGCTTCACTGCCTGACAGTCCTCATGAGGAAAATTTTTTTCCTTGCTTCCAGATGGAATTTCTCAATTAAATTTACGCCTGTGAAAACAAAACCAAGAATTTAGGCATCTTTTTTAAATCTCATATTGGGCATGTTTCTATTTAATGTAGAAGTGGAGAATGCAGGGATCAGTTCTGGAGGGCATGTGGGTTTTGTTTTGGATTTTTTTTACCAGTTGTGTGTTTATATGCAAAGGCACTATTGTACTATGCTCTGCTATCATTTGTTAAGATTGTATAGAAAACTTAGCAGATTCAAATGTATTTACACAGATTTACATCTGCTTAATGTGATGACATCTTGGAGTAGGTTCCACAAGTTTTTTGATGACATAAAAAAGAACTTAAACCACTCAGAAATGTCTTTCAATACATCCTATTTTAAATTATTACAGCTTAGAGCTTTAATGGCTAATTAGAGTTCTTGGACGTTGGTCACTGCCACGGTAGAAAACTTTGGTATGTACTGGACATAGTGCTACGTGGCAGAAAGAATTATTTTAAAGACAGTAAACAGTTCAGAGATCTCAGTACATCTTAGGAATCCTGGTGGAAGTAAAATGGTAAGCAGAATGAAATGAGATGACGAGAGATCAAAAGAACAAAGCTGTCTAAAAATATCTTACAAATACATTAATGAAACTGTTGTTTATTTGCTAAACATTAGGGGAAGAGTTTATCATGATCACATTAGACACAGGAAAATTTTTCTTCCAATTGTTTGTGCCAATTTTTATTGGCTCTGCCCATGTTTGTCAACATTTCTTTGGTTGTGATTTAATAATTGAAGCAGAAGACGTCATCATTATAATTTGGCTTTTTACTGTGGGGTGCAGGGAGGTTGAAAAAAAGATAGACTGTTGCTTTTTTTTCTCTCCTAATAAAGGGTCATGATTTCCATTTGTTGAAACCAACAGCTATAATTCTCTGAGATCAGTTCATTCCTTTAAAGCCTAAACACTACCCTAGTTTTCATGCTGATCAATTAGTTGTCCATATTGTATTTCATTTCAGTGTGTATTTTTTCTCACCTATATTCAGATTATTTGATCTTGAATAATATTTATGCATCTGTAGTGCCTATTGCTGTGTATTTTCTGGAATGCGTATCTAAAGGCTAACCAAAATAATTAAAAACAAAAGAAAATTAAGTACTAACAGTCCTTCTGAATTTGAATATAACTACTGAAGGGAGACTAATATTTAAAAGAGTTCTATACGCTCATCAAAACCCCCCCCCCCCCCCCGACGTGCAGGATCCTAAATATACTTGCTCTGTTAAAACCTCTAGCCAAATGTAAAAGATGCTTAGGAAAAGAGCAAAGAACCAGGGGAAAAAACAGTCAAATTCGCATCTGTGTGTATTCTCAGATTCCTAGGATGCTGTGGTTTACGATCTTCCTGAGCTAGAGGACATATTTTTCTCTTCCATAGCCTTGGAGAGATTTTTCTGCCATGAATTTAAGCTCATTCTCTTATGGAGTCTATGTATGTTGTTTTATTATCCAGAGCTGTCTATGGTAATGACTTGCAGAGTTTGGCTACATGTTGTGTAGAAAAAGGACTAGCTCCCTCCCTCCATTATTTAATGATTTCATATAATGGTTTCTAGTTTTGCATTGTGAGCAATAGCGAATTCCTTACTTACTTGTTCAGCAATAAAGATAATACACTCTTCCATATTCAGCATTAAAAATGCTTTTTTTAAAAAAAAAAAAAAAGCTATGTTAAGCATACCAAGCTTTGAAATGAAAAGGCCTTTATCACATGAAGATAAGTGTAAAGGAAGTATGTTTGATTATTTTTGAAAAACCAATTTATCTAGTTTAATATTATTATGCATTGTTTTTAGACAAAGGTGATCTCAGCAAAAAATGTGCTTAACTCCAAGCTGACAACTATTATTTATACTTGTAGTGTGTGTGTGTGTGTGTGTGTGTGTGTGTGTGTATATAGTATATACTTGTGTTTAAGAGTGGTATCATTTCATTGTTCCTGGGAAAAGTGCTGCTTCAGCAGGACCTTGGCAAATGAGAACTTCCACAATTTTGCAAATTACTGAATGTCCACGGTAGCGATTGTGCTTTTGTTTCTGCTTGCTCTAACTGTTGAATTAAATAAATTTTGTGTTTGGGACAGGATGGGATCTTGTACCCTGTCAGTTACAGAGCTCCAGGTGACTGGTGGTAATTTCTGAAGCAATAGTTAACTCGTTTGCCTTTGATCCATAACCTTTGTCTCCCCAAGTGCTGCAATCCTCCTAATTTCATATCTGTATCGACAACCCATCTCTCAAATAAAATCACAGTTTGCCTTTCCCTGTCCAGCTGTGCCTGGAGTATAGGTCCTTATGTACTATGCGAACAATGTTCAGCAGATCTAATTTTGGTTCAAGACTTACGTGCTTCTCTGTGAAGGAATGCATTAGCTGAAAAAACTCTTTGAAAGACAACTACCATGTATTAGGAAGAAAATATATTTTTGAGAAAATATATCTTAAAAAAGCAACGCCCCAAAAACAAGGAAACCCAAACCAGTCTGTATAGATACCAACACCTTACATCACTACCTTCTCCTACATAAAGACTCTAGAGAAATTGAAATCCAGAGCTACAAGGGTAGTTAGGTACCTAATATAGATTAGATAGAATTAATACATCTCTCATCTCATGAAGTCTTAACTTTTTACAAGCTTTTCTTTAATGTTCTTCTGGGTCAGCTTGTCTCCTTTCTCAAAACTCACAAACACGCCCTTGGAAAGGTAACTCTCCTTCCTTCACAAGAATTTGTGTACTTGAAGCTTTTCTGATCCTTATGCTTTCAACCTCACAAAACAGTTATCAGTTTAGCTTAGGAAAATGATGATGTCTTTCAAATCTGTGCTTGTCAGTTGTTTTCTGGAAAGAGGTGGCGGTGTCTTCCTCAGCAGATTGCATTCATTTTAAGAATTATAGGCACATGTTGAGCATCCCACGAGCTTTAGCAGCAGAACATACTAACACCAAAAATGTTGGTGCCTCATCATAGTCACATAGTTATCTCACAGACTGCATTCATAAAATAGTTATATTTCAGTATTCATAATGTTATTACATACGATTTCCATATCCATTATGTTACTATATAATATAGCTTACAAGAATTCTGTTCTCAGTATCAGTGGAGATGCTTTTAACATTTCTGATAGAAGTATAAAGGTAAAATAAAAGTTTAGAGACTTAGCTTCATGAAATTATATAATGTGGTCAAAAAACCCAACAAGAATAAGAGTTCAGTATTCATAATGTTATTACATACGATTTCCATATCCATTATGTTACTATATAATATAGCTTACAAGAATTCTGTTCTCAGTATCAGTGGAGATGCTTTTAACATTTCTGATAGAAGTATAAAGGTAAAATAAAAGTTTAGAGACTTAGCTTCATGAAATTATATAATGTGGTCAAAAAACCCAACAAGAATAAGAGGAATACAGCTTTTTTTTTTTTTTTTTTTCCCTAAATGGGTGGGAAGTTTCTAGGCATCATTTTTTTTTTTTTTTTTTTTTTTTTGCTCCTAAATGGGTGGGAAGTTTCTAGGCATCATTTACAAATGCCATTCGGAGAAGGAGATAGTAATGACATCAAACTGTATTTTATATATGTGTACAGTTGTTATAATTTACAGTTATATTTCTTAGGGTGGTATTTGTTACTTAAACATATGTCTACTGCAGTTTTACATGCAGTAGCACCTGGACTCTAGCTGCTTCTCTGGAAGGGTGAGAGCTTCCTACAGTCCTTTGTTCTAGGCAACAGAGGCCTGTCACAGGCTGGTATAGGTATATTAAAGCGTAGTAGATCCCTGTAGTTTAGGCAACTGAATTCCAGCTCTAGTACCACTTCAGAGTGTTTATCATTAATTTATCTCAAGAACATTACCTGTAAAGATTTTTTTATTTTTTCATGTCGAAGGTTGCAAGACAACAAAATCCCTCCCTGAAAATATAGAATATTTCAGTAAGTTATTCAGATGTTACAGCTATATCAGGTTACTTGTGTTGTACAAATTTGCATGGAGCAAAAAGAAGTTGTCATGTTTATACAATCACAGTGTCTTGTAAATTACCTCTAAATGCATGGGTTCAATTTTAGAAATGTGTATCAATTTTAAAAATCTCATTTATTCGTTATAGAACAATGTAGTAATTTTGTTCTACCTTAATTACCTGTGTATTCATCCACTGATTTCTATGTTAACAGTTTACAAAATACCAACCATTAGGATTAAAAACAAGAAGGAAAGGCTTAGGTAAGTCTAGCTTTTATGAAGAGATGTTGTAGACTTTGGTATAGTCAAAATTCTGAGCTACAATATTTGGAATTCTTTTGCGATAGGGACCATGTCTGACTGACTGGGTGATTTAAAGGAATCAGTTAAGAACAGGAATTCAACAGGTAGAACAAATTGCAATAATCTAGTTCTGGGGCAAAGAAGAAAACTTGTAGTGTCAAGATGTGCTGTTGAAACGAATATCAAAAGAATTAATGGGAAGCTTTGTTTCATGGCAACTGCTTAGCACAGAACATAAGATTTTTCGAAGCATGTCTCGTTGTGTAAGCCATGGCTGTTGATTACACTTTTAGGACCTCTAAAAATAACAGCAGCTATTGCTAGGTATGCATCCAGAAGTGGATCATAAGAATGCTGAACCTGAAAAGCAAGTAGACCGTGTTTCATGATTTCTTGTTTCTATGCCTCGGTCTCCTTGAAAAGAAAAACAGTGCAGAATTCCTAGAGGAGTTGAATCTGACGTTGTTATCCAACCTCCATTCTCCTGAAGTCTAGTTCATGTGAAAGACCCTGCAAGTTTTATGAGTTCAGAAATTTGTTAAACCACTGCAGAATGCTTCCTCTTTAACTCACCCAGAACTTCGCAACAGTGATGCAAAGATTCTTCGAACCTCAGGACATCAGAATTGAATTACAGTTTTGAATCAGACTGTGGTTGCTTTCCCTCCTGCTTCATCACTGTGTCACTTCATCAGTGGCTGAGGACAGAAGTTACTGTTCTGTAATTAGAGCGGTGGTGTTAAGCAGGGTACTCTGAAACCCGGAGGTCTCCATTAGTCTCTAGGGCCTGCATTTACGGGGAGGTTTCGTTGGCAGTACCGACTACGTACATTAATATTCTATTCCTTTAACTTTTTCAGAAGATGTGAGACTGAAATACTGAACTTCATTCATTAGTGAGGGGGGGCCCTGCAGCTAAATAGAAGTAGTGAGGCAAAAACTGTCCCAAAGTATTTCTAAACATGAAACAATTTAGAAACAGAAAAGTAGTATTAAAACATTAATTACATTAAATACATTAAAACCAGTATTAAGTACATACCCCAGTATCCTCAACTGTCTGCAATGATGGGAATTAATACACATTCAGTTAAGATGATCATAAACATTCAGTTACATTTTATTTGAATTTTCTCTTATTTAGATTCCCCATTACTGTGACATTTCGTAACATAGGGAAGTTTAAATAAAGTTTAAAATCAAAGTTTGTGTAAGTGTATAAAGCTAGATTCTGCAAGATTACGCGAAGACATACAGTTCTTCCTATCTGGAGTCCCATTGCTCTCACTGTGACGCTATGCCACAATAGCATATCCCCCCTTCAGGACATAAGAGAAAATGTTTTCCTTTGTATCAAAAGAAAACATGATAATTAGCATGACTGCTGCCACAATTTACTTTAACCCCCTAGCTGATGGGGATGAAGGCTTATTCTGTTACAAGAGGGACTTTTCAGAGCGAGACAGAATTATTAACCTTCTCACTGCTGCTGCCTGTGTGAAGCGTGCCACCGTCCCCCAACACAACAGCTTTGACTCCTTTTCCCATTTGGGATGCATCATCTTCAGCTTTCTCCTCTGCTGTACAAGGGTCCTTCCACCCTACACGGTGGTCTTGAGTACGCCCTGGAAGCTCTGGCATGGCAAACTTTTAATCCTGTAAGCTTATCTCCTCTCAGTCACTGTAGTGCTGGAAGGCAGCTGGGAGCCTGAGCTGCCACCAGGCTTTCTGCACGGTACGCCTGCAGCGTTTCTGCCATGCTGCTGGCCTTGGCACGCACCATGCCTGGGCCTCTTGGAAACAATTCATTTATAGACTTGTTTTTGTTTTCTTCAAGGGTAGAAGTGTAATTGTGTGCAGCAATTGCACTCTTTATGGATTTTGCTTTCTTTGCTTTTACAATAGTTTAGCTGAGGACATTTTGAGCTGGTTGTTCTTCGTGCTGTGCTGAACCAGGAAGCCAAAGGAAGGTAATGCTTCATTTATGGAATTTGATTATTTCTGCAAAATATTTGTCAAGCTTGTGTTCAGAACTTCCACTTAGCTGACCAAAACTTCTTCTGACATGCCAGTTTTAAGGAAATAGCTTTAATATTCTGCTTACAATTGGTAATCTCTTCTGGTCTTTCTTGGAAGTCTACTCCTAACAGCTCGTTTGAAGAGACCCTTATATTATGCAGGTGGCACTTTGAAACTGAGAACAGGAAAACATTCAGATATGCTAGTTAGTGCGGTAGGAGTTCATTTCATTATGTCAGAAAAATGAAACTTTGAAAAGAATACATTACAAGAGGCATACATACGAATTCACAAATTGATGAATTATTGATTATGCCTATCAGTGCAGAAAACAAAGATAAGGGAAAAGATTATTTGAAAAGCTGTGTTCATTCAAAATGCATTATAATAATGATATAAATACTTATAGAAAAGCTAAAATATTTTAAAAAGGCAAGACAATCACACTGATTCCGATTCGTCTGTCTGGCAGTTGTTAAGACAGCTGCTATACATGAAAATGCATGTTTCTCTTGAAACAATGCATGGATATTTGACAGGAGAAGGCGGCTTAATGTTAAAACACAAACTACAAGAATATGGGAGTATAAAATTAATTTAAAGCGAGAAGAAGATGTTTTTTTCTAAACAGGCATGCATGAGAACAAAATGCATCTGAAGCATTCAGACCCCAAAGAATTTGGTTATGGAAAGAGGCAGGCTATGAACATTTGAAAAGTGCACTCTGAAAGTGATTCAACTATCCAACGCAGTGTGATGATGCCCACTCGGGAGTAAAATAATTACAGGAGGGAAACTACACCAGTCCAAAGAAAAATCATAATCTATTCTCATCTATTATTTGAAATAACTTCCTAACGTTCTAGCATCTTTTTTTTTTAATAAAGAATTCTAAATGAACTAATTTGAGTATATCTGACATAACTATGTTGTAGTTCTCTATGTTAACTAGAAATGTCATTTATAATTAATATATTTGGAACAGATCTTTCTTTTGAAAATCTTTAAATGCTTTTAAACACGTTCATTTGCCTTCAATGGCTTTCTAAGCAATCTCAAGTAAATTGATTTGAAAGCTTGTGAAAAAGAAAAAGATTTATTTTATTCTTTATTTATTCAGTTTAATTCTATTTAAGCAGAAGCCGCTAAAGCATATGACAGTTTTAAAGGTGCGAATATTATAACTCTGTACGCATCTGTCTGGCATAGACACACATCAAGTTATCCATAAAATCCATCTCAACTAACTAGCAGTCTCAACAGGTCTCTGAAGTATAAATTAATTATTAAATGTTGGCCTAGGACTGATGAGGAATGACTGAAGAGAAAGAATTACTTCTTTAGCCATTATGGATGAGGATCGGAAAAAAGGAAGATATTTCTACATTAAAAAAAAGAAAGGGGGAAAAAAAAGGAAAAACATAGATCAGTTTGATTCGCTTGATTTCCGGCTGAACTCTCCAAAAGAACCGTACTACATCTGTTCCTTTGACAGTTCTGTCAAAAGAAGGGTAGGGTTTGACACAGAAATAAAGTTGCAGGATTCTGAGCTAACCCTGTAGCACTCAAAATCATTATTGTATATTTGCTCTCTTTATAATGAACTGGTGGCTTTTTTCAGGTACAAAAAGTCATTATTTGACCCCTATTACTTTTCTTGTTCATTTTGGGGAGAAAAAAAGTAGAAAAAAACCCATAGCTTTGGATTTTGTCTTTGTGTTTGTGCTATGCAAGGTTTAGTCCTCCATATTTTATGCTTATTTGGTCACAAAAACATTTTTTCCTCAATAAAATGCTGAACTCTGATACAAAATGTCTATCAGCTTTTTATTAAATATATGAAATGAAGAGCCAGACTACGGCAATGAAACAATGTCAGAACAAATTGCGACTTTACACTTTAAGCCTGGTAGCTCACCAGAGGTCATCATTAGGACCCAATTCATCTTAAAATGCGCACCGTCTTTGAAGTAATACCACCTGACGCCTATGCCTGTACTAGTAGCTCTGATCCAAAACTGTAAATCTTTTTGTCACTATATATTGTGTGAAACAATCAATCTCAATCCCTCAAGATGCGATCTTTGTGAAGAAACTGTGTTTCGCCAACAGTAAAGGGAGTTGTAAATCAGTTTCAAATGGATGTTTGTCTAGGGCGAAGAAAAAAGTTCACCCTATAAAATGTATCCGTGCTGAAAAATGCATTGCATAATATAAAGATGTGTTAGGCGGCATAATTTCAGCATTGTTACAATTTCAGATAAAGACTATATATTTTAAGATAAAGACTACTGGTATAAGTGGCACTGCATGTTCGGTACAGTACCCTTCTTCTTACTAGACTTGCTTGATAATTCATATTTGATTTAGTCATCTTATTCATACCCTCTTTAGTCCGCATCCTTGTCCTGTTTCTCAGTACTGCTTTAACTGGCTTTAAGAGGACACTGGAAAAAGCACAGTTCCCCTAAAGTGATTATTAATTTGCTGTACCTCTTAAGAAATTGAGCTGTCAAAATTTTTTTCAACTCTTTTCTTACGTATATAGTTAATCTCTGAGAATAAGCCAGAATGTTACAGATATTTGAATGAAAATACTTTAGGAATATTGGTGAGGAAGGAAATAAAATTTTATTTTCATACTAGTGTGAAAATTGTAGCTGATGGAATTAATAGCTAAATGAATCTTATTTTATATAAGGTGTTTTAAATAAGAACACATTTTAGTTTATTTTGATTTCTGACTAATACCAACTTCTTTGGACACTGGTTTCTTTGAACCTTGTAAGTCTTCTTGCTTTGACGTCATCTGGCCTTTATGCTGTTACAAAAAATATAATGCTTCAGATGCTTATTTCATTTTCTAATGCTAACATGACTTTGTTTCCCCTCTCCAGAATATTTGCTCCCTTTTAACTCCATGGCTCTGTACAAGCATGGGGTTTACGCGTTTCTTTTCCTGCTGTAGAGTTAGGATTCATCTTCACAGTTTCATTGTGTGGATAACATCTGTAGCCTTTAGAAAGCATTTATTATTAATGCTCTATTTTCACATAGGGTACTTGGAATGAAATTAAAGCAGTCTTTTACCCTCAAAATCAATATGTACCCTGTTCCTCTTTTCCATGTTATATGTCAGTCTCTTAAAAAAACAAACAAACAAACAAAAAAATGCCAAAGGAGGCAAGAACCCCCCACTTTCCCCCTTTTTAATGCAAAAACTGAAACGGAAGTCAAGAAATTATCCTGAAATTATTTTCTTCTCCCATCGTATCTGAAGACAGTGTTTTCTTAGTCAATGAAAACAGACATGCATATATTTATATATTATTAGCGAGGAAGCACTGGAAACAGCACAGTTCCCCTAAAGTGATTATTAATTTGCTGTACCTCTTAAGAAATTCAGAGCTGTCAATTTTTTTCAACTCTTTTCTTACGTATATAGTTAATCTCTGAGAATAAGCCAGAATGTTACAGATATTTGAATGAAAATACTTTAGGAATATTGGTGAGGAAGGAAATAAAATTTTATTTTCATACTAGTGTGAAAATTGTAGCTGATGGAATTAATAGCTAAATGAATCTTATTTTATATAAGGTGTTTTAAATAAGAACACATTTTAGTTTATTTTGATTTCTGACTAATACCAACTTCTTTGGACACTGGTTTCTTTGAACCTTGTAAGTCTTCTTGCTTTGACGTCATCTGGCCTTTATGCTGTTACAAAAAATATAATGCTTCAGATGCTTATTTCATTTTCTAATGCTAACATGACTTTGTTTCCCCTCTCCAGAATATTTGCTCCCTTTTAACTCCATGGCTCTGTACAAGCATGGGGTTTACGCGTTTCTTTTCCTGCTGTAGAGTTAGGATTCATCTTCACAGTTTCATTGTGTGGATAACATCTGTAGCCTTTAGAAAGCATTTATTATTAATGCTCTATTTTCACATAGGGTACTTGGAATGAAATTAAAGCAGTCTTTTACCCTCAAAATCAATATGTACCCTGTTCCTCTTTTCCATGTTATATGTCAGTCTCTTAAAAAAACAAACAAACAAACAAAAAAATGCCAAAGGAGGCAAGAACCCCCCACTTTCCCCCTTTTTAATGCAAAAACTGAAACGGAAGTCAAGAAATTATCCTGAAATTATTTTCTTCTCCCATCGTATCTGAAGACAGTGTTTTCTTAGTCAATGAAAACAGACATGCATATATTTATATATTATTAGCCGGTTCTATTTAAACTTTCATATAAACAGTATGTGAACTACGTTGTTCTTGTTGCATTAAATGTGGGTCAGCTGAGGATGATAGGAAATCATCTTACTTGAACTTGAGGCTTGCAGAGAATTTTTGTCTATTTAATGTGGAGTTAATTTTAGAGGAGTGTTGATACAAATCATAACTTTTTCAGCTTAGGTTAAATTTTCATCTGAATTTGAGGGAAAAAAAAAAAGAAAAAATCAATTCTGGTTTATATTTTAACAACTCTTTAAAGGTACATGAGGCCGCTAAAGAATAATGTAGTAAATGTAAGTCACTCTTATTTCTGATCAGTTCTGTCATAATCTGTGTGAATCAGTAATAGTCATCAAATACCACTTAACCATCTAAACTGGTAGTTATGAAGAACATTTTCTTCAATAGAAATGCAGGCTGTCAAAACAATCTTGCTGCTGAACTTAGCTTTGTAATATAGAACTTTTTTGATTGGTTAATATTTTTTGATCCTTTTTCCCATTTTCCTTTCTAATAAATCTAGAAAGTAGGTTAAAAGTAATTTAGTTTGATCTCTTATCTTAGTTAAGTTAAAGACTTTCAGTGTAATCTTTTTTCAAGGTCATACATTCTGGCAAACATTTACCTTTTTATATAATTGTGAATGATAATTATTAAGTATACTGTCACATCATGGTAGATATTTATTTAAAACATCCAACATTTATCTAAATTTCAGGGTGCCTTTTTTTTCTTTTTGTTTGTTGTTGTTGTTGTTGTTAATAATTATATTTGGGTTTTATTTTTTGCTTTCTTATCCTATTAACACAAGTTTGATTACCTGGATGCTATTATTTCCAGCTGGCAGAAGATTATAATTTTCTCTTAATTTGACAGAAAATAGTAAACATTATCAGCTAGAAACCTCTATGTATTTTCTACTAGCAGTTTAAATGAATTGCTATCAGAAGATTTTTCTACCCTTAAGTGAATAACTGGATACTCTGACATTCAGGAGCTTTTACTGATATTGATATCTCACCATCCTGTTTTGTCATCCTCTGACCTAATGTCTGGAAAGAAGACATGGAAGCACAGCAATGGAATTTTTTCCCCAATACAACAGCATAGTTGTTTGTATAGTGGAGTAGAGTATTTTGTCAGTCCTGGGCAAATTTATAGCCAATTATTGACTCCAGCAGGACCATATTGAGACTGATACAATTCGGTGTATAGGCTTGTGTTGTCCACATTTTAACAAAAGAGAATAGAGTATCTACTTTGACCTATGGGAATCCTTAATGTACAAGGTGTAAAATCTGTACAACGATACTGCAGATAAGAAAGTGATTCTGTCTGTAGTTGTGTCATTCGCATAAATTACTTATTATAAGAAAGTAATCAACATTGGCAAAAAAATGGCATAGGTAGTCCCATTACCATAGACAGGGCATGTTTTCACATTTTTCTTCAAAGGAATTGCATTGAATGCTTTATCTTAGTGAGCTGAGGTGTAGTGTTTGCGGGAGGCTGGGGGCAGTGACGAAATCGCCCATGTTCGAGCAGCACAGAAGAAATGCATACCATTTTGTATTATATGGTCCATTCCAAAATTAAGTTGGCTTTGGACCATTTTAGTTGTATGGGTTGTATTTAAGAACAGAACTTGAAGTGCCCAGAAATTTTTTTTTTTTTTTTTTTGAAAGACAGAAGGTAAACTGATAAGGAAATCATATCTTGCTCTCCCACAACCAGATAAACGTTATTATATTTGGGAGCTTCAGGACAAAATGTAATTTTCTTGTAAATTTTAAGGTCTGAATAATTTCTTCATAGGCAGTATAAACACCAAAAGGCAGAAAACCTTATTTTTGAATTCTCTTAGTTTCTAATGACCAAGGGATTGTAAAATATAAATAGAACCTCTGCTTAAATTCTAGAGTTTATGAGTCAGGATCAGCAATAATAATCTATTAACAGGACTAGATTATACTTACTGTTACATTAAGGGATTTTTTGTTTGCTTGTTTTAGTTTTAATTACATATTAGGAAGAAAAATTCTGTAAAATCTAAGGTACGATCTTATTTATTTATACGTTTTCATTTCTGAAAGTTGAACACTCTATTTAGGAGAATGAATTATATTATTTTCTGGCTTATGCATGATCAGCAGCTGGTAACTGTATTCCAGTGCAGAGCCTTTGTTAATGGAAAGAATGCAAAAATGAGAAAGATAAAAACTTTATTTCAAATCTTAAACTGAATTTGCATTGCATTACATTAAATTGAGTTTTGCACTATATTGGAAATTAGAGGAAACATGGTTTGTTTGTGAATTTAAAAAAAAACCCAAACCCAAACCCCTGTGTTTAAAAACAAAGACATGACACACATGGAACACCAAGGATACCAACCCTTCAAGTACATTTCAGGATTTGTGTTTGTATTTTTTGATGTTTCTTCTCCTTTCCTCATGCATTTTAAGTTTTTATATCATCATGAAGTACATGAGTTTTCTTATTTGCACAGCCATGACCTGCCATGGCTGTGCAAAGAAAGGAGGACAAAGAAAGTAACTAGTAACTTGGTTTAACTGTAGGCTTTGAAAATTATATTTTATTTAACCCATTCTTTAATCCAGCTCTCGTTTTAGTTATAATTATTTCTTGTTTAGCAGTCTAGTGTACTTCAAAGATTGATTTTAATGTTCATAAACTTCTTAATATCTCAGTTTATATTTAAGAAAAGGTCTTCATCAAACTCCTGATGTATTTGACAGAATTTTAAAGTAGTTGATTTTGAACTTTTTGTAATATTATAGTAAACTGTGCAACATAGATATATGAAGATATGCCAAACTAAGAAACAAACATAATATTTAAGACTATTTAAAAAAAAAAAAATTGTTGGAAGGGAAGAAGATCATAATGGGACCAAGGAGTTTTGTTTATATTGAGCATTCTCAAAAATCACCTAAAACTAGATTTCATACATCGAAGCATTTCTTACTTCAAGAGCGAGCCTCACGAATTTCACAAATGCTCTTTGGGACTAACCTGTTCTATATAACAGCATCAGGAAATGGTGTCTGACGAAGACTTTTGGTTGACTTCTCTTAGAGGAGAAGAACTTACTTTGTAGAATAATTAAGAAAAGAGGCATCTATGTGTCAGTCTGAGTCTTATCTCACAGTTTCTGCATTTACACAGTAGAGCGCAGCCAGACTTAGGCATTACAAGCACAAGTCACATGCTTTAAACTAGAAGATTGACTTTTTTTGAAAGAAATATTGAGAAAGTACTGTCAATTGGCAATACAACTGCACTAAGGTCTATGGCTAGCTGCTGTCAAAAACAGTGATCTCGTAGAGCTCAGCTTCGCCCTGGTGGCAAACCACAGGCCAGTGCTGTCACAGAGCAGTCACAGGCGCGAGTGCTGCTGCTGCTTGCACGCATAACGCAGCAGTGCGGGTGGCCACTGTCAAGGCTTCCTGCTGCTGGTTTATCCCTAGCCCTTCCCTTTTAGGTGGCTTGCCTCCTTTTTCTGTATATTTTATCTATAAAGGTTTGAACTCTTCACGAGCAGATGGCATACGTTCATTACAAACCTGAACCATGGAGTGAAGAAGTCGTGTTGTCCGCGTGTCCGGCGTACACATTTGGAGCCTACTGTTCAGGGTCTGGGGACATCTTCAGTCACGGCTCAAAGACCTCCTTCCCGAGTTTGGCTTTCTTTGTGTTTACTCCTATTATATCATGGCAGAGAAAACTCTGTCAGACAGCTGACATTTAAAATGGAGCCTTCTTCTGTAAGCCCCACAATTAGAGTATCTTTATTTCTAGAGAGCATAAATATTCACACAATTACTTTTAATAAAATTTCTATAATAACTATTTCGTCAATTTATTCAATTTACCTCTCCAAACAAACAAAATATAAACTTTCAACTTTAATTTTTAAAATTCAAACTTTTATTTGCCAGTACTTGTATATACTAGCTTCATTGGTCTCAAAATATGAATGCACCTAAAGCATATCAGATTTAAAGGAGATGTTGTAATAAAGACACACAGGTTAGTTTAAAAATGGAAGAGTTCAAACTTCATTAAAAGGAAAGGAAAAAAAAAACAAAACCAACCCCAAAACCTTTTTAACAGGAACACAGCAAATGATTAGAATAAGAATCCCTGATTTTTCTCTGCATCTTTCTTTCTTAGCCACAGCAAAAATGATAAGGTTCAAATAAAATCTCTTAAAGGCATACATAGCCTGCTTGCTTTCCCCCTCTAGCCCACGTGACTGAAGTGCTACATCCTCTATGGACCACCAATCTGCTAACCTGGGTTTACTTTCAGTAGGGAAATAAACCAACCACTCCCCTGGAGCAATCTAATCACTTAACTTACTGATCTCTGCATTCGAGTCAGGAGTAAACCAGACCCTCAGCAACTCATGATCATGTGGGAAAGGGGAAAAAAAAATCTGCTTAGGGAAATCCTTCTCTTGCTGTGCTTATTAGTTTATCTTTGGCTTTCTTTAGCAGACCCTGCCTTTGTCTACAACCACCACTGGATTGGTGAGGCTGGTGGTTGTAGACCGACCAATTTAGATCGTTCAGCTGAAAGTAAGCTTGTCTGGGAATTTATGAATTACACCAGGAAAGAAAAAGCTACAGTAAAAGAAAATAATCAAGAAATAGTAAAAAAACAAGTAACGAGAACACCCCACCCCTCCCCGTACATATTGTCAGAACTTATTCTGTGATAATTTTATACAACAGCTACACTAAAAATTGTTAGAGTCATTTCGTGGCTCATGGATATTTCCCATTGGAAATAATGTAGTGAATATGAATAGGTTTATGTGCCATAGCACTACAACTTCTGTCTTCGGTGGGAAATTATGATACAGCTGTTAAGCCTCAGACTCCTTGCAAATTTCCCTGTGAAAAAAGGATTTTTTTCTGAGGTGTAAGTTATTTCATCTCAATACAAGCAACACTTCATTTGGTAATTTAGTCTGTGTAGCCCTGCACAAAAGATTAAAAAATGTTTACAGTGCAATCTTATTGTAGAATTTGCATGTCTTCTCAACCAGCTGTAAAGTTCCTGGAAGCAGAGTAATGACTGGAGAGGAGAGGTATCACCCCTAAAGCAAAAGAAGTTTTCTGATTAATTGGTTTGTCTCAGTGTAACCGTTTCAGTACTGGGGGACAAATCGGCTTGCTGCAAAAAGTTCTTCTTTCAAACCAATGCTTAATGTGATACTACATTCAGACCATCTGTCTTATGAGTAGGAACTCCAATATAGCAGATTTTAAAGGTACTAAGTATTTTTTTTTCAGGGATAAAAATCTGTTAAGTTTTGATCTCTTAAGGGCTAATCCTCAGATGCTGTGAAATCTGTTTATTCTTTTGACTTTGGTGGAGCTATAAGGATGTACATCAGTTCAGCATCTTGTTCTCTTCCCCATCTGTATTTCAACCAAGTCAAGTGACAAATAAATCCTCACTGAAGAGGCAAGCAATTCCTTTTTACTCCTCTCTTGATTTGGATAAGATCTGGCACTTTGAAGACTTTATTAGATTTGCAATGTCCTTTGGTTCTCTTTTTCTATGTGGCAAACAGGGCTTCTTTTCACCCCTGATCTTTTTTTGGTTTGTTTTCTTATAAATTATCTGTGCACATATTACTAGATTAAATTTAAACTAAGATGAATATTTTCCAGCCAGTGTTGTCTGTTGTTAGACAACTGTTTAAAAACAGAAAAATCCTTATCCAATTTAGGAAATAGGAAACAGGAAATAGTGCATAAAGAATTGGATCAAGCAGAAAGCCTCCTTTGATGACAAATTATTCATAATTGCAAGAGTCTTAGAAAAAGATTTTCCACACTGCAAAATATACTGACGATTAAGAATATTGTTGTTTGTCAAAATCAAACAACAAAGTAACCTTTATAGTTCAGGAGGTGAAATTATAGACAGTATGTTTAAATACAAAATAATCTGCTTTTTAAGGGGAGTAGACAGTAAATGCTTATATAGTCCCCAAGAAAAGGAAAAAATACGGTTACAGAACTTTATTTTGCAGCGTTTATTTAAACGTCATTCAGTTGCTTAAAGGTAGGTATCTAATGCCATGTAAGATGCCTTAATGTAGTCAAGAGATCTGCACAGGGTTGACAGACGTGACACAAGACCTGTGGGAGGCCTGAGACTGTCTGGATTAACAGCTGGACAGCAGGCAAGATAGCCCCGAGTCTCTGGTACAGCACAGGACACCTGTGTTTCAGCATGGGACACCTATGTTTGGGCAACAGAACCACTCCCAGAATAACTCAACAACTGTGTCCTGGCTCCCTTTTTTCATCATCATCATCATCATCATTATTATTATTATTATCATTATAAAATTTTTAAAGTTGTAAGTCATCGAATGAGGAGAGAACCTTTATTGAATTCGCTCCAATTTAATTCCCAGAATATTAAATAATGTTTTGTTTGTTTTTCCTGAGTACTTCTTTCAACATGTCATTCTAACATTCATTTCTATGTAGTCCCAGAGTTAATTTAAAAAAAGGTTTTGATGTCTTTGCGTTTCTCAGAAAACAGGGCTATAGGCTGAGCTATTTTGCTAAAGAAAAACACGCAATGGAAACAGTCCTATCAGGACAGAAAGGCATACCAAACAGTATACCAAAATTGAATGATAATATTGCTCTCTGTGATGGGGTTGACTTACTCATTCACAAAAGTGGGATCGGTCCTAAGATGTGCTCTCCTACTATCACACAGCAGTTCAAGAATATCTCCGTGAAGATACAGCTTTTCAAACAGTCATAATCCACTTTACAAATTTGAGTTTTGCAGGCAATTTTCATGTTGCCTAAATGACATTGTTCATTCATTATTGACAGTGTGAAAACCAAACTATTGTTTTTGCAAGTCAGAGATAAGCTGAATAATGTTTTCATATTACCTAATACTTTCAGTGTCCTAGAATGCATTGTAAATGTACCTGGCAGTTAAGACATATGAAAAGCATGTATTTACATGGGAAGTGACACATCATCTGAATTAGCTGTAGTGGAGCAAGAGCAATAAAAAAAAGTAGATAGCTGACTGTCAGAGCAGTTTTTCAACACATGAAAATAGGACTATTGCAAAGGGAGGTACATGAATTATAGTTGCTTCATGACCTGTAATTGGGTTTGGACAAATATTTTGAAGGCAGTCATATTTTAAATATTGGGTACTATCTGTCTCCTATGAGGGAGGTTCTACTACAATCCAGCTATTCTTTTCTCAAAGCTTTGTAATGTGTTACTCCCCCTTGACAGGTAATATATTACTTATTACTCTAAATCTGTTTTTCAGTTCCACAAAGCATAATTCGTATGAAAGTTTGGGCTTTTTTTCCCCTAAAACTTTTTCTTCTGAGGCATTGTTCTTCTTCTTACAACTGTCATTTGTTTCTCATGTAAAATTAAAATATTCTTCAACTTTTCTCTTTATATTATATTAAAATATTGATGAAATATTTCTTCTTGTAATAATTTTAAGTTTTCATGTTAAATAAGAACTTACTGTGTCTTTCCCTAGTATTTTATTATTTTCAGAAGAGAGAAAGGTTTGAAGCATCACTACTCAGTACATGCATTATGAATTTTCTAATTTGTTTAAAAATAAGCCAAGTAATACTAAATGATTCCTTCTGCTTCCTTGGGTGTAAAGGAATGTATGTATGTGTGTGCCGAGGTGCAAATGCATGTGTGTATGTGCATCATTTTGGGTACTATCTTTGTCCCGCTGTCCTCTGACATTTTTGTTGATTCTTCATTCATCGTGTCCAGTCAAATAACAAGGGAAGTTAATTAACCAGCTAACTATAGAGAGTAATTATAACAGTGAATAGCAAAAAAAAAAAAAGCTATATTTTTTATTAACTACTGCTTTGCACCATTTACCATTCATCTAATAAGCATTTTTATTTTCTATTTTAACTTCAAATGTAATGTTTCTGCAGAAAATGTTTTCAGATTGCCTTATGTGTATCCATTAATGTCCCCCTGTATTTCTCTCCTTCCTGCCAGAGCAGGGAGATTCCAGGAAAATGTTTCACTCTTAAGTTTTTCCTACAAAAGCCTTCACTCTGCTTAGTAACCAGCTGCAGGAGCTTTAATTTTCAAGTGTCTCTTGCAGGTATTTTATTTTACTTTGGTTTGGTTTGGTTTTATTTTATATACTGGAATGTTTTCCAGATTACTTTGGAATAAATTCTCTGATAAATGATCAATTCTGCTTATTGAAACAGAAAGCATTTGAGTAGAAAACATAATAGATTCCTCATGAAGAATGGAAAACTGGGGAGAATAAATGATTGTCTCTGACACCTTCAAAAATGCATTTATAGAAAGTTCATATGCCAACCTGATCTCCTTCTATGACCAGGTGACCCGCGTGGATGAGGAGGGAAAGGCTGTGGATGTGGTCTACCTGGACTTCAGCAAGGCCTTTGACACTGTCTCCCACAGCATTCTCCTAGAGAAGCTGGCGGCTCACGGCTTAGATAG
>NW_008794836.1:2026096-2053290 GCF_000699145.1 Aptenodytes forsteri | reverse complement strand
CTTTTCCAACCTCAGTGATTCTATGATTCTATGATTCTATGATTCTAAGTCTGGAGAAGTATAGAAGAGCGGTGGGTTGTCTGGGCATCAATTCCAAGAAGCCACTGAGACAGACAACCAACAAAGAATACAAACCCAAGGGAATGCCAGAGACTATCCATCCCTTGATGATTTATATTTCAAAAATGAATATTCTATCCCTGCTTGGCGTCTTTAGTCAACTTAGTGCGAATAGCCCATGAGCAAGAGTATGCAAGACTGTATATGTATGTAAAGGCTTAGGAAAATGTGCCTCCCTCCTTTTTTTTTTAATTATATGGATTATGTATTCCACAGAGTAGAGAAAAAACTTCTTCATATTTCTTTAAAATGCCTTCCATTTTAGTGTTGTAGCACTAACAAAAACTAGTTGCACTTCTTTCTAGAGAAGTAATAGAGAAACTTATGCAAACCTTTCTGCCTGATGGCTCTCTTCTGATCTTACTAGTTTTCGGATTGATGAATAGGGCCATTTCTTGGCCTCGTATCTTATTTTCATAAACTGTTACTTTACTCTTGAGTCTTACGTTATTTTAAAAGAATATATGCATATCATCATCAACATACATATCGATACTCCCTCTGTCACTTTGGCCTTAGAAGCACCAATGCCAAGGGTGTGTAGTCCTGAACTGAATGACCTTCTTCTGGCTTCAGTTTGCATCGGCACCTCAGGTCTCCATAGTATGGAGTTACAACTGTGGTCTGAAAAATTATTTGGAGAACCCCATAGAGATGCATTCATAGGGTTTATGCTCGCAGTAGGTCTTCCTGAGCTTTATTATTGTTTACAAAGCAGACTGTGTTTGTAGCTGGGGGAATCATCACAAGCAGAAATGTTACTTGGGCATGAGGGGCAGAGGCTTCTCTCCCATCTATTCCACCTATCTGGTGAAGGGTGGAAAGATGTGTCTCATAAAGCCCCTGTTGATTACATTTTTTTTCCTCTGGACCAAGGTGGTGGTTAGCTTGATAATAGTTCTACAATCTGATTTTTAGAGTTGATGTCTCCCCTTCATACCACCAACCTTTCCATCTGGGGGATGGATGTCATCCCCTGGGGCTGACACAAGAAAATCCTCTTGTCGTTAAAGAAACTCAGTTTTCAAAAAAACCCCATCTCAGACTGTGAGGCCAATAAAGTCCATCTACTTCCTCAGCCTGCAGAAAGGCTGTGGCAATGATAGGAAGGAAACCTTGTTCCCTGGCTCTGTCAGCTGTGACAAGGAAGGGCTTGTTGATGGTTTGACGGGCCTTGGAGTAGCTGATACATTTGATGCAGGTCAGTTCCCACCTCAGGCTTTAGAGTTCTCCAGAAACAGCCACCGCTTGATGGAGGAGCCTGAAAGAATTCAGCTCGAGAAGAAATCAACCCGAATGACTTTTCAACCTAAGGGGAAAAAAAAGATAAATACTATTGAGAGCACTCCCAGGAGTGCTCTCGATTATTTCAGAAATATCAAGGAATGATAACGCTAAGTGAGCTTCCGCTTTTCGCAGGCAATTCAGAATTATGCTGCTACTTAAGGAATTTGGAGAATGGATTTATTAGGTAAATTGAAGAGTAAACATAATGCTATGTGTTAAAGAGGGGGAAGGCTTTATCAGCTCCTTCAAGACTGAGGCAATATGTATAATAAGTTTTACCTGGGTAATTAATACATACTATTTTTAACCATTATGGAAAAGTGAATTTAAGTGAGTGAATAAAGTGAACTTAAAATTGTGTCTCCAACAAAGTGAATGAATCAGTCTTTGTAGCCCGACCCTAGATTTCAGATTGTTACAATGCTAAACAGATTCCAGCTGTGGGAAGCTTTCAGTGAATACATTTTCTTTAAATTGTAATCCTATATGAGCTCCCAGTAAACTGTAATGAGAGTAGATTAAATTATCAATTATTTGGACAAAATTATGACCTTTATCGGTTGTCCACACACCATTTTTTTGTTAAAGTGAGCAGACCTGAAGGAAATGGGGTAATTTTGATGCCAGCATTCCAGTAGTGCTGCAGTCTGTCTTGCTGTGCATAGTAGTGAGCTGAAGAGGTTAACATGAAAAACAAATTACTGTGCTTTTCTGTAGTCTTCATTAATGATGTACTTCACCAGAAAAAGACAACAAATGGGAATGGAATCAGCTTTGCAGGCTGAATTGGTATTCTGCTGTGCACAGTGTGTTTTACTCACTGGCAGCAAGAAGACTTGTTTTTTCCAATTTTTGATGGTAAAGGGTCAGGAAACAGTATTAACTAAGGCAAGCGATTAGAAAGAATTAAATTAAAACTTTTCTCTGCCCAGCAGAAGGCAGCTTTGAAACCAGCTTACATTGCTTAAGAGTGATTTATCATTTCACTCTTAAGTGATTTCCTCCTCTCCCCCACCCCCTGATGATAAACCCTAAGTGCCACACACACAAAGGGTGTTATTTGATCCTCAAAGTTCTTGCTTTTTATTAAGGTAGGATGATATTTCTTAAAGGATGTTTGGGGATGTTTCAGATGTTTATTTCATATGTGCAATACGCCTTGCTCTAGCCCTTGTAGTTTTTAAGGAATGGATTTAGGTGTGCAAGGAATCATGGAATGTATTTTTTCTGAGCTCTACATTATCCAACAACTCACTGCTCTGAAGAGTATTTTGGGAAGTCAATATTGGCAGTGGATACAGCAAAACAGAAACATTGGCTTTCTCATTACTATACTGTTTCTTTTCTGTCCTCAGAAAATATACCTGACAGTACTTGATATCAGAGATTTCTAAGTTTCCAGTGTCCCAGATCCTCCTTAATGGTGATCTTTTTAAAAATACTCCAGGAAGTTTCATCTTTCAATTTTTCAGTACATGCCACTTTTTTGTTTGTCTGTTTTTGGTGAAAAATCAAGTGATTTACACTAGCTTTTCCAAACTTTTCCATTCTTGCATAGTGAACGGCAAGATTAAGAAGTATTGAATTAATTTCAATGGCACCTTTTGAATTCTTTATATTAAAGGCTGCATTTCTGTGCTAATTTCACCTTTACAAATTACAATATTCTGATTTCTCTACTTTCTAGGAAGATATTATTATAGAAATTACTGTTTTTCATTTATTTGCCACGTTTCCATTCTTTGGGTCATGGAGGGAGGAAGAGTATTTTTTACCTCTTCCTTGTCTTAGGATTTAGTTTTAGTATATACTGAGGAGGACAAATAATTTCCATATCAACTCTTCTAAGTTTCAGTATTGAAACACCTAATTTTTTTAAAAAATTGAGTACTCTCTGTACCTATGTTAATGATTTTATTTACACAAACCCCCCTCATGAACACACATTCTGCAACAATAAAGCATAGAAGTAAGGCAAAAGGTCCAGAAAAAGTACATGTTTAAAGAGTAAATCCTATCAGTCTTACACTTTCAAGAACATAAAACTATAAAGAACCACTTGTGCTATCAAATATCATCTTTTCTGTAACCATGGGAACTAGAAATGTACAGTATTCCCCTTCATGCATTTGGGGGGGGGTCACTATGGGCAAAGAGTATATAATTGAAAATGTAAATTTGTTGTTATTTTAGACTAAAACATATTGTTAATGTTTTGTTCAGAACAGTCTTCAAAACATCTGCTTCCCTAGTGACTTTGCAAATCAAATTTTCCATTTATGAGGCCTAAAATCAAATTTTTGAACAGGATTTAAGGGAGGCATTTTCTTACCGTGACTAAAAAACAAAATCAAGTTATCCATTCATAATTGTATACTTGTTTTGAAAAAATAGCCTGTCCACTTAACTGTGGATTATAGGGATACTTTCTATTTAGAAAGCATGTTTACTGTAAAAACATCTGTGTACTTTCAAAATTTACATCTATTAATTACTAAAGATACTTTTTTCTCATTAGTTTTCCTGTATAAATGACCAGAACTTGAATTGAATGGATGATTTTATCAAAACTTGGTCAAGGAAACCTTTTTACAGTCTGTGTGCTATATATAATACTGTGTAAAATGATTTATGCATTCTTTAGAAAATAAGATATGTCATGGGAAAACGTAACTTCGTTTCACTGTCTACTCTCCCTACCTGCTACTCTCCCTTCCTCAGTGATGCCATTTTATACTTCAAGAATTTTGATGAAGCTCTATTCCTTTAACTCTAAATTAACGCAAAACTACTTGTTTATGTAAGTCATTACACAGAATTAGCCCACAGGATGGTTTTAGAGTCAATTCATTATTATTCATGAAATATTTTGATATGCTTAGATAGAAAGACTTGCAAAATTCAACACCAATGACTTAAGATATTTATTAATAGTTTCTTACTTTGCAATTTCTTTGTGGATTTTTCTAAAGTTAACACCTCTTTAAATACTGAATTCTAATATAGTTATGATAGGACAAAAAAACTTTTCAGATCTTCATCAGGCTTTGTATCTCTTTTATACTTTCTTTAAGAGATGTGGTTATTTATAGGACTATTTTTATATATTAGGATTGTACAATGAATTAATTAAAAAAGTCTTGAGAGTGAATGAAAGGACATTCAACTGAAAATGAGTCAATTTTTGTTGGCGATAATAGGAAGTATTTTTGTTTTGGAAAAAAGAAACCACTAGCTTCTACTGTAAGTCTGCACATTGTGTTTTCATTTATCTTCCTAGAATAGAATGTTGTTAAGGCAGAAGTTTTTGGCTTTTGGGGTTTTTATTGTGGCTTTTCTTTTTTTCACTGTATTATATTATTATAGAATTCTAATTTTTTGGGTTGTTTGAGTATCTTACACTGGTTAGTAGAGATGTTTCTATGTCTTAATGTAGAAAAATTAATTCTTTCTCCCACCTGTCCCCTGACACAAGCACAGACATTTGGCTGTTCTTTGAGAAATACTCTTGAACTCGGAAACGACAAAGGAACTTCATCTTCTAACTTCTGTTTTATCACAAAATATAACCTATAATTGATTCCATATAAATACAGCATTGCAAGTAGCTCATGTCACCTTATGGGTAAGGTTCACTGCCCCTCCACATAGCAGACCTTATTGCTACCAATGGAAGCGTGACTTGCTTTACTCGGTATTTATACTCTGTATTCACATTCAGTGTTACTTACTAAAGACTTCCCAAGCACTTTACAGGCACAAATATATAAAGATAAATAGATAGAGGAATTTGCTTCTACTGTAAGTCTGCACATTGTGTTTTCATTTATGTTTGCTTCCTAGAATGTTGTTAAGGCAGAAGTTTTTGGCTTTTGGGGTTTTTATTGTGGCTTTTCTTTTTTTCACTGTATTATATTATTATAGAATTCTAATTTTTTGGGTTGTTTGAGTATCTTACACTGGTTAGTAGAGATGTTTCTATGTCTTAATGTAGAAAAATTAATTCTTTCTCCCACCTGTCCCCTGACACAAGCACAGACATTTGGCTGTTCTTTGAGAAATACTCTTGAACTCGGAAACGACAAAGGAACTTCATCTTCTAACTTCTGTTTTATCACAAAATATAACCTATAATTGATTCCATATAAATACAGCATTGCAAGTAGCTCATGTCACCTTATGGGTAAGGTTCACTGCCCCTCCACATAGCAGACCTTATTGCTACCAATGGAAGCGTGACTTGCTTTACTCGGTATTTATACTCTGTATTCACATTCAGTGTTACTTACTAAAGACTTCCCAAGCACTTTACAGGCACAAATATATAAAGATAAATAGATAGAGGAATTATAATTAGTTAGCACTAAATTCCATTTGAATGGTTTCCACCTGTTAAAATTAGAACCAAGTGGTAAAATAAATTTAGCAGAGTCCTTCTAGAGTATTACATCTTGCAATTAAACTATAAGATTTGTTACGACTTGCAAATGTAATTGATTTTCTTTTAGTATCACGTATTAAGGAGTTTCCTATTATATTGCATTTATTAATAAGCCATTTGACACATTTCTAATAAGAAGCTGCATCCTTTAGCCGGATGTTACCCTTACTGTGCATGCTTAAACAAATTACCTCTAAATAGGAAAAGCAATATAAGGTTCAAAAGAGAATGCTGGACTCAAATTTGCTAGATTTCCCTCCCTGTCTCTTGAGACTCTTAATGACTGTTCTCAGATGCTTAAGCCATTTTTCTTTTTCTGTGTTGCCCTATTTAAAAAAGAAATCACCTTGCACAGTCTATGCAGACATGCAATTTAAACTTGGGATTATATTTTTCTTATCCAATGTTTTAGAATTTAATAGAATTATCTGCTGAGTGCTTTCCTGAGAAAATTAAATTCTGGGAAGGCTTCCAGTTCTCGTCACCTTTTACTTGTGGTGGCTACCACTATTGGGAAGAAGATAACATTACTGATTTAGTGCCAGTCTTGGCAAGCTTCCATTAGTTCTAATGTAGTCATGAGATTCTTGTGGATACACAAGCAATTTTCCACTTCTCTTTGTAGTCTTTTTCTCTCTTGATCTTTCTCTTAATTTCCTTCTTTTTTCCTTTCTTTCCCTCTTTCTCTCTTTCTTCCTTTCCTTCGTTCTCCTTTCCTTCCTTCCTCTGTCTCTCTTTTTATCACTCCCTCCCTCCCCCTTCCTCAGCATCTCTCATTTTCTTGTTCTCATTCTTTCTCCCTCATTCTTTCTATCTTTCTATTTCTCTCTCATTCCCTCGTTTTGTGTTTTACACTAGGCCGGGTATTTATAATCTGCGGTGAGTCTTAGCTTAAAGGATCGCTCCACAGGAGGTGTATGGTGGGTTTGTATTGGCTGCACAGTTCTTTGCATGCTTGGGAGGTATATAAACCTGTGGACCATCAGGGAAATTCAGTAACGCTTGAAAGGCCACTTTGTGTTTTGCCTTCTGCACTTGAGAACACAGAAAAAAATTACCTCTTTCTATTTTAATTGTATTTATTTTAGTATGAGATTGAATTGAGAAAAAGTGGTAAAATTTGACTCCATTTTTGTCACCTTTATTTTAGTGCACCTTTAAGTAATACAAATGCAAATTATAGCTAGTATGATACTCAAGCTATGTTTTTCTGGTGACTATGTTGCCTTCTGCACTTGAGAACACAGAAAAAAATTACCTCTTTCTATTTTAATTGTATTTATTTTAGTATGAGATTGAATTGAGAAAAAGTGGTAAAATTTGACTCCATTTTTGTCACCTTTATTTTAGTGCACCTTTAAGTAATACAAATGCAAATTATAGCTAGTATGATACTCAAGCTATGTTTTTCTGGTGACTATGTATATTAAACAGTTTGATTCAAAACTGCCACATAAAAATCCCCACACATTAAAATTTACCCAATTTCAACAAACACATTTCCCCATTATGGAAATAAATTATTTCCTGATTACTTTGTCTAAAGATGTGAAGATACTAGAGATTTTACATGTTTTCTTTGGTAATCTAACTATATGATGCAAGTTTTCATTTATGAGGCATAGAAGCAGTAAAATTAGCAAAATTAAGTATTTTTTCAGCATGTTGATATATATTCACTACAAACAATGCTTTCTTCTTGTGGTCAGGCATTCTTGTTTTCCATAAGTTTTAATACATGTGAGTTTAGTTTCATTCATACTGCCTGTATTCTCCACCAATATTTGTTATTAATTAAAAAAAGTTACAGTAATGCCTTTCTAATATGTACTAGTTTTGTCATCAAAATTGTAAAGTGTATCAGACAGTGTTGATGATACAGAGAAATTGTTTTTGTAATGTTTTTGTAATGAACTCATCAAATTTCTGTGATAAACTTGAATTTTGAATTCATATTTTTCATTTGAAAATATTGTAATTGGAACATACAGGACTGAATATTGAAGCCATCATTTAATTTTTAGTCTGCCTCTTCTCCAGCATGATCTGCATGACTTTCCTGTCTTCTAAATTGGACTGAGGTCTAAACAGGGATGTGAAAGAATTTCTTAGGCAATAAAATTTTGGGTTTTTTGTTGTTGTTCTCATCATTTAAAAGTTTCTTGGCATTAGAGATAGAAAGGAAATTATTCCCAATCTTTAACTTACTTTGACTTGAGAGCTCACAGAGACAGAGCCGTGCATCATTTCAAACATGTACAGACTTACAGAAAAGCCGTTTGCTTAATTAAAAAATAAGTATTTATTTCAGAAGGAAACCTGGTTGGTTTTGGAAAAAGCTTCTCCATGATATCTGCTGCAGACAAGATAACATATAATGTTATTTTAGATAATTTAGGAAATTTTATTTAAGTTTTATGATTCAAAAATAGTCACAGTTTGACACACTTTTTGCTGATCCGTTTTCTTCTCTTGTTAAAATTAGTTCAATGACTTGGAAATAAACATACTGTATTACTTTGGTGCAGAAATTATAGCTTCAGGAAACTTCTCAGAGAAGTAATCTGTGGCTAGAGGTGGAGGTTTTCTTCCAAAACCAGACCTGGGGCATTAAGGTGATAAAGAAGCTGAAACACAAAAGATTAAAATTACCCTAAAATTAAAGTAAACATCCACTGTAGGAAAGTTGTTTTATCTAGTGTACTGAGAAAGAAAGAAAGATATTTAATGCTTCTGGATTAATGTGATTGCACTTTATCACCTGCTGTTCACAAAGACAGAGTTCAACAGAAAATTGACATGTAGCAGGAGTGTAAAATGAGCTTTTGGAACCGTATTTGAGGGGGTAGGAGACTAGTTAACAGAAGTGACAAACGAGTGGATGGCAGTTAGTTTGAAACTGACTGCAAATGAATTTAAGTCTCTTTCTTTAAATTGTCTTAAATATGCTTGAGCACGGGATTCACCCACTTAGTAATAATATTTACAGTACTAGAATCATAAGAAGAATAAGGTATATTTAACTATCTTTTTCAGGATGTATCCCTCTCCCTTCCAAGTAGCTTTATTTTGTTGCAACAGTGGCTGTATACTTGCACTGAGTAAAGTAAGCTCTGTCTCCTTAGAGTTGTCAGCTACTCACCTTATCTTACCAAAGAGCTTCTGTTTCACTCTTCAAACTTGTCATCATATCAAGCACTCTCTTAATATTTAGAGATGTCTTCACTTCATACATCACCAAAATTTTTGACCTAAGTGGAGCACGGGTCTATAATGTTACATGGAGGTGACAAAAAAAAACCCCAAAATAATGTAGACAAACAATGCATTTTTATGTTACTCTTTTTGTCAGGTGGAATACAGTTCTGCCAAAATGAAATATAAATTATTTTCTGAACTTACAGTGTACAAAGAACTTCCTTCAGATAATCTCACAAATAAAGGTGATTCATGTGTATTTTTGTTACACCCTTAGGAAAAAGCATTGCACAGGCATCCTTCTCAAAGGAAAGGTGCAGCACTGCTTAATGAGACTTTTGAACACAGACACAACATTAAAATAAAATAGAAAGACTGTTAGCATTCCCTATTTTACTTCAGAGGCGGAATAATGTTACACTTCAAGCCATCATCAAATGCACATATTCTGCTTGACAGCTGGAGATTTCAGATTGTGTAGAGTTGGTGAGGTGCATTTGGGAATGATTTGTCTGAAGGTAGTAGTCAAATTCATCACAGCCAAGGGAGAGTTATGGCTGGAGAAGGAAGGGAACCGGGGGCAGCACCAGCAGCCTGGCGAGCAAGCAGGCGGGGGAGATGGCGGGGTTGCTCAACAGCATGCCGCAAGAGCAACTGCAAGACAGGAGGAGAACTAAGGATGCACTGGGGCTAGCAGAGAATCATAGCTCAGGAAGCTAGAGAGGAAGAAACAAATACCAGTGATGGTAAAATTCATACGCCATCAAAAGCTGGTGCAAAAAGAGCAGGTGAAAAGTCGGTTGCTGTCATGGAGGTTCTAAAATACTCAAATGATACAATTTCCTTAGATATTTATAGTAACAAATGAAATGTTTTAACATTGCAGAATCAAATTACAGTGCTTGTTTGTGGAACTGAATTATGTCATATAATTGTGTTTTGGTTTCATCTTTGCATACGCTTTCAAACAAGAATTAAGTGCATAGAAAAGATCTGTAGCCTTGGCCAACAGAGCAGATAAAACACTTTTTATCTGGTGTTTAACCGATTCTCTTGAAACCTAACTTATTTTCTCCTTCAGAGTCCACTGGGATTTTCAGTAACTCTCATATTTGTAAATTTTCTCCCTTTTGAGGAGAGTTATGGGAGAATGTTTCCAATTCAGTGTCCTCAGTCACACCCAGGCACAGTTATTTGAAATAATGTTCAGCCTCTGGCCTATTCCAGTGATTTTGTCTGCAATGGCAAATTACCTATCATTATAGACGCCTCTCTTTTTAAACTGTCATATGAATAGTTTTATTTGTGGCATTACAAAAGGATAGGTTATAATGTGTAAGTTAAAACATAGCTTTGTCACAGATTAAAGTTTGTCACTGACATTATGCCAGAGTTGCTTTTGTTGCTGTTTTTCCATATAAGACATTACCCACTTAGCAAACGGTCTAAGATAAAGATAAAGTATAGCTGCTTCAGCTTCTACAAAACTTGAGTATTTGCACCAAATGCAAATTGTCGATAGATTCAGCAAAAATAATTCAATACATAATTAATTCACTGTAATTAACTGGCTACTAGCCAATGATGAAAGCCAGAGATCAGATAGCTTACAATGGTTCAATTTTATTTTATTTGAGTTAATAACTTTAATGAACAAGCATTTTATAGATCAGTTTAGGACTCGAAATCCTTCCCTTACTTTTGGTGCCTGACAGCCTAACAAGGGATTTGTAAGGTTGCTTCCTTTCTGCAAGAAAGTAGCAGCTCCGCTGGCACTTCTTTCCATGCATTTCCAAAATGTGGAACTTTTCAAGTCTCGTGTGTAACAGTTTTGATGTAATTATATTCCTTTACTCCCTGAACATGTATTCCCTTGAGAGCTAACTTTATGCAGGACTCTAATTGGCAATAATGGAGCTGGATTAGTTAAATGGTCAAGTGAATCATCACATACTCTTGATATTCTCTGTTGACTGGCACCAAAAACTGGCACTGGCAAACAAGGTCCTAATGATAAGGCATGAAATAAGAAACTCTGGAAATGTAATTATCCATTCGTGACCCTGAACTGGCTGTTCTTGTCTCTGAAGCAGGAGATCGTTGCATATGCATTATCATTTGTATTGTGTTTTCTGGAAGCTACAGTCATGAAATTGTAAAAGTGCTTCAATGATCAAAGCTTTCATAGCAGCAAAAATTAGATTTGTTTACTGTGAGACAGAATAAAGACCTGTCCTTACCAGCTGAGAAACTGGCATATATTTCCGAGCTTCATCTAACAGTGATGGGATGGCGTCTAAGGCATGGGACGAGGATATGCCTTGCAACTAACTGTCATCTCCTGTACCAGCTACCTCTGTCCTTTGGCTTAAGTAGATGCTTCAGCAGCAATGGTTTCTAATCTGCCTGCTATTCCTTGTAGCACTTTCTACAGCTACAGCAAGAATTTGGTATTGAATTGTTCCTTTGTTCTTCCTCTTGTTGTACCCTCTATATCAAATGTCTGGGGTAATGCCTGCCTGCCTTCCTTTGCTACCAAAGAATCTCTTGTGGGAGATCTTGTTTTGATTATACAGTACCTTCTTAAAGCAAGCAGCATGCAAACTAAACCCCCTCCTGCTTTTGTTTAAAACCTGAAAGTTGTTAACAAGGTGTTGCTTAGCAAGTCATCTCATCCATACATGTTACTGGAGGACAAAATATTCTCTGGAGTCTCCTTCCCATCAGTTTGTATTTCTACAAAATTTCCTAAAAGGAAAATGAGACTTCAGTAGCAGAAAAAAAAAACCCAAAAACTTTCAATGCAGCAATGTCTAGAAGTCGTTTTAATTACGTGTTGTCACGGAAAAATGAATAGTCCTGATGAAATTCAGGCATCCAAAATACGAAATCAGCCCCACACTGAATTTCAATTATGCCAATTATATTTTCAATACCTCTGTCAGAAACCTGTAATAGAGTTTTAGGAAATCCCAGCTCAAGTAGGCTGTGGAAAGCATAGGCATGATTATGACAAATTTTTTGTGACCCTCTCTGACAAACCCTTTGCAGAGTGCCTGTAAAGAAGTCCCATCCTAGCCTAACTGGTCATGGAGATCTAATATTGAGAGCACAAACCAGAGGCTACACTTATCAGTTCCAGTATCAAGAGATTGGTTTCCCAACAAGATTTTAATCTTCAAAAATTCTGCCTGTTTTGTCTAAATTAAAATCAATTACATTCCTTAAATATCCAAATAGTCAGAATGCAAGAATACTCTGGAAGTCTGAGCTTTTGCTTTAGCTTCAGATCAATAAAGGAGTGACCTTGAAAGGAAATAAATCTGCCTAATCTGTCGTCCTCAGTATTCCAGAAATGAAGGAATAAAATGGCGGTCAGAGTTACAGGATTCTACCAGCGGCATTAAATGCACATAGAAAGCTGGAAAGAAGGTTTTGCTGCTTTGCTTTACCCTGCCTCCTTCTTTTTTTGAGGGAATGAGGGGACTGGTTTTAACCTTGTTCCACTCTGCAGGATGGTTCAGAGTTGAATCTTATTGACCATTTCAATTCCTTTACTCTGATAGTCTTGCACAATGCCTATACAAAAGGATATTTTTTTTAAATTGCTAATAGAAACAGTAGTATTTACAAGATTTAAATACTAGGTTTTTAGTCTGATGTAAATTTGCAATGATTAGTGTTACTTTCTCATGTATCTCTGCATAATGGGATGAATACAGAATAAGTTAGGATGTGAATTTAAAGTGTGACACCTATGCTACATTTACAAAGTAGATTAACCCAAACTAGACAAGGTACTTCTGGGTCAGAGTAAGAGCTCTAAGTCATGAGCTCTGCTGATTCCTGCTGGGCAGCTGCAGAGGATCCGGCCAGTGTCCGTCCTCCCTGTTCCTCTGCTGAAAGTTTCTGCCACAGGAGCGGGGACGATGAAACGGTGGCATTTCTACTCCAGAGCCACGGTAGCATTAACATAAACCAATGGACATTTCAGTTTATTTTAATATGTGAGATGATGAGCAGTGGTACCTGAGAGGTCTGATTCACAATCCCTGCAGGATTTAGCTGCAACAATTGAAGAAATTAAGTCCCACAAACTATTGGTTTATTTTAACTGCCAAATGGGGGGGGGGGGGGGGCAGGGGGGGAAGAAGGTAGTAACCTCTTCAGCTGCTGCAACTTAATCAGACAAGGGTCATGAATCAGAGCCATAGAGCTGGTCACCTGTGAGTTAGCAAAGTGGGGTTAATTTACATTCTGGTTTATTCTGCCCTAACTTCCCCTTTTACATAGGTCTCCCAACAATCATGACACCATTGGGTTGACTTGCCCCAGCCCTACAGCACAGAGCCGCTGGCTCAGGAGGCGGTAGCTTCCTCATGAAGCAAAACTTGTTAGACTTTTACCTATGCCACGTCCCAGTCCAGGGGGAGATGGGGACACAGCTCGTACCAGCTTCAGTGGAAGGGGAGTAGGCACATAGTGGGGAGGGGACAGAGTCTCTATCCCATAGTTTTGAATGTTCTGGGTTCTCATGGAGGGACTGTGAATTTGTATGAGATTTGTAAAAGATGACTATGTTATTAACTGACTAAAGAGCTAGTTTACACTCACAGGGTTGAGTGAGGCATGCTTCAGAGAAGCACTTCAACAGAGAATCCCTAAAGAATTGTCTTCTATATATCATAGAGCCATTTAAGCCTACAAAGTGATTCTCTTTTATTCTGTACCTGCATGCTAAAGTGTCTTTGTCTCAAAGATATTTACATGGGGAGAAAGCTTTG
This sequence comes from Aptenodytes forsteri, assembly GCF_000699145.1. Taxonomy (NCBI): domain Eukaryota; kingdom Metazoa; phylum Chordata; class Aves; order Sphenisciformes; family Spheniscidae; genus Aptenodytes; species Aptenodytes forsteri. The sequence continues at coordinate 2,039,460 of NW_008794836.1, read as the reverse complement.
TTTTCTCACCAGAGGCTTAGAAATTAAGACTTTGGGGGGGGGTGTGTTAATTGTTTTGTTTGCATTGTATAAAAACAATATGAAGACTTAGGTGGGGTAAATTTCACATCATATGGTTCTGAGGTTGAGTTTCTTTACCATATCATATGAACGTGGGTTTTTTTTTTACATGTGAGTAGCTGGATTCTTGACATGGCATTAAGGAAATGTCAAAGTAGACATCTATTCTTAGTCTATAAGTCATTATTTAACAGCTTCAAAGGTTTGACAACTACAAAGAAATGAAGCACAAACACCTAGGTATTGATTTTGTCTTTTGCTTTGTACCTGCTCCATTAAATTCTATTGGCATTGACAACTGCTGAACTCTTCTTCAAAATTCTGTGAGCTTTCAGTCTTTAAGGACAGCTTTATTTCATTTTCCACGCCTTTTTACTTCTAAAATCTCTCTGTCATTAAACTATTACTGCAGTCTTAAGAAGAACTGTTTAAAATTAAATCTATTGAAGTTTATCCTTCCCTTATGTCCGTGCTGGAAGATAATGCTATGGTAACATGTCATTGATGAATTTATGGGCACTTGCTATCAATGGATTTCCAATATTAGATTTAGTTACCCAATGTGAGAACTAATAATCAGTCACAAATGGCTGGTATCATATAAAATTGACGATATAAAGAATAGATCCCGAAAAAGGGGGGGGGGGGGGGGGGGGGGGAAGTTACAAAACTAAAAATCATTAAAGCAGTTTGTAGATTGATAGCTGGGAATATATTTAATTTTAAAATGAAGAATAAATAAATATCAGTAAGCACTTCCAGAAACGTCACTTACCTCTCAATGGAAGACAAGATGACCGTCTGAAACTGGAAACCAGAGAACACTTCTATATTGCTGTAGCCAATGCTGGGTGACTACTCAGTGCAAAAGTCAGTGCCTTTTTCACGCAGTTCATCTGCAAAAATAGCTAGGCCCAGCTGATACTAATGCAGTGTTCTCATGGATATTCATGTGTACATGCTGTATGATGTCTTCCATGATGACAAATTAATATACCACATTGGTTTTGTTTAATCTGTGAGATCTGGGAGAAATTTTCACCTTCCTTGACTCCACTGGCAGTGCGTGACCTAGCCCTCTTTCGCCCTAGTCTTCATGGGAAGGGCATTTGGTAAGTGGACTAGGAAAAAAAAAAAGGTCCACTCCAGTCAAGTCATTTGGGTAGATAATATAATTGCCTGATCCCACCAGCTAAGGATACTCCATGGAAAATGAACCCTCAGCTGATGAAGAGTCAACAGAGCTGGGCAAACACTTTTGACCTGAACCTTGGGGTAAGCCAGTATTTACGAGGTAGTTTAGTTTGAGTACTTTGCTTCAGCTGGTTTCTGCTCTTGGGTAGCCCTCCAAGGAAGGTCTGCACTACAGCATAAAAAAGACAAGGAGCAATCCCAGGCTCTGGGGCCAATGGCACAAACAGGGCTACCTTTATAATGGTTCAAACTAGTTCTCTCTAGGGCACACTGGCCATGCCCGCATGACAAGTCACTTTGCTCTGGGTCTCCTCTGCCCTTTATGGTGTCTGAGTCCATAGACATAACTGTTTTTTCTTGGTTAAGTTCAAACCGCATAAAATATCAGGGCTCTTTTGCACCAGCCAACTTGTTATTTTGTAATATGGATGTGGAAGTACGTGTTGCTCTGTGCTGCGGCTGGGGTATGTCTGAGGAAGCAAAATATGCCAAGATAGTGTTGAGAGACTGTCTTGTGTGATGGGAGGCATGTAATATCATCTATACTGTGTCATGAGAGCAGACCTGGGAGTAAATTGTCTCAAAAAATGAACAGAGGTTTTACTTTGGGAAGAGCTGGTTTGTTCACTCTAAAAGAGAGTCTGGGATCAAAGTAACAAGCAGTGTGGATGATCAGGGATGATTCGGTGCTCAGTGTCACTTCTGGACATCTTTTATGTTCAATGTAGATGTACCTTCAGGGACGTTTACAAGCAACTTTAATAGAGGAACCCAAAGATAATTGAAAACTATTGATAACGCAAGCTAAACTAGCTTGAAAGTCTGGAAGCTGTGGTTGTCTTTTATTTCTTCTTATTTTAGGGGAAACGAGATGGTTTGTCACTAATTATGTATCTCATATAATACACGTTACTTCACAAACTTTGACCTTTATACACAGGCAACCACACAACTTTCTCACTGAGTTGTTCTCACAGCGTCTCCTTTTGGAATGAGCAATATGGTGCAGAGCAAGCAGTAAAACCAGAGATTTCTCATTCTGAGAGAGAAAGAGAGATGCGAGATGCATGTTTAAGATGAGCGAAAGTAATATTTCTTCTTGGGGGGTGAGAAGAAAAAAAATAGCGGGAGGTGGTATTTGCAGATGATATTTTAACTGCAAGTTCAAGAACTGTCTCTGATTTTAATTTCTCCAGTTTAATTTCTCCAGCCCTGGAGATACTGTAAATCATCTTTCTCTAGTTTTGTGAATCTAGACCCTCACTGCCTTTGCTTTCATTTTTCACATTTAATTTCATATCAACTGGAACATATTAGGAAGGGCTAAGCCTTTACTTTGGAAAGGCAGGTTAGGTTGAGAAGAAAAAAATTGGAACTTTTAAAACTGTTTGATCTTGTCAAAAATTTTAATTAAGTTTTTGGTTCAGTTGCAGATGAAACAGTATTAAGCAGAGACCTTCTTAAAGCTATAGTTTTAAACTGACTTCAAAGTTTCTTTTGGTTCAAGACTTAACTCTTCCTTATTAATTTTATCTGTCTGGTTTTCTATGAGGTAGAATTGGAGCCACTGAGGAAACACTGTAGAATGGTGTAGTAAAGTATATTATGAATGACTGAATAATTTGTTAGGGGTTTTTTTGTAATAGTAATATATAAGTAAAATAGGAAACAATTGAATTTCAGCCAGGCACTAACTGTATTTCAACAGAATATCCAGCTGTAACCAATGTAAGAGTTATCATTGCTGTTTTAGGTAAAGTTGCAGTGACGGTGGATAAAAAAGGCAATGCATTTTTTTTAACCACACCTTACCTGTGATCCAGCCAAAGTGAAACAAAAGGAATGAAAAGAAGACTATAATGTCTCTTTTTACAAATTCTTGTGTAATGAAAACGCTACAAAAGAAAGACCTTCTGATTTGTCCATTTGTAAGGAAATGTCCATAATTTTCCAGTTCCTTGATCTTTTTCAGAATAATCCATAAGGGCTTATTAGATTTCACGGTAGACCTTTCTGACAGTAAACTTGTATTGGATATTGAAGTGTTGAAAGATCTTTGAAATAATTCTAGTAATTTAAGACATAGACATTTCTGTGTGCATTTTATTAGATCAATTTGAGGAAGACAAATAATTTTAAATGTAACTGAAGTGATTAGCTTCTCTTAGATTTTTTTTGGTTGATTTCTTAAAGCAAATATGAAATTGTAACAGTAACTAGCTAACAGAATGAAGTTACTGGTATTTGCAGCTATATGGAGAGTTATATAAAATATTTTAATGGTATCTTTAATTTTAGAATCTGAGAGGTATAAATGTATTATTCAAGCAAGAAACATTTAAGGATGCAAAAGTTTCTTAGAGATATAATTTTGTTGTTTTGCTTATTATTTTAATTATTTTTGGATTTAATCTTTAATAAGGTGACAAAATATAGTTTGGATATTGTCATGAAATAGTAAGCAGTTACATCATTATGCCCACTTGAATGGCCTATAAGAAGGTACCATTGTTCTGCTTTCCAGAAAGGAATTGTAAGCTGATAAGTAGAAAATTTTTCAGCTGTCAAATTGCAACCTGCACCTAAAATCACTTAGAGTACAATCATAAAATCATTTAGGTTGGAAAAGACCTTTAAGATCATCAAGTCCAACCATACATCTAACATTGCCAAGTCCACCACTAAACCATGTCCTAAAAACATCACTTGAGAAACATCAGTGTGGATATACAAAGGCAGACCATCATGAAAGGAAGTAGTAAAGCTTAAAATGCAAATATTTGAGGAGCCTCCTTAACCCAAATTGTATTTTGTGTTTTCTGGTAGTTAATTTGAAACTAACCTGTAGGATTTGAATGCTGTCTCATCCCAAGATGAGAGATATTGTCAAATTGGTTGACAGATTATGGGCTGGTTGTTTCAGGAAGCATGGAGAAAGAATGTAACTAACTTTTTAGGGGGATGCGTCTAGCTTAGCTCCCAGTAGCTTGGCTAGAAGGATAGCCATTTCTGTGTTCATCTGGCTTGAGTTACTGCTTTCTGCTTACACCTTTAGCCCCTGCCTGCGTCCCGGTGCTGGGGAGATGAAGAATTTACTTGCAAGTAACAAGCGACATGCAATTGGCTCTTTAAGCGATTTTGTTCTGGCATTTACTTTTTAGGGGACTGGGGGACAGATACTAATACATGTCTCAGCATCTAGAAAGTAGTTTGCTAGTTCACACATCACTTGGTAGACTACCTCATCAACAGGAACTTTTGCTGCTGTTTCCCTAATGACTCACTTCATCTCATCTTAGACCCGAAATCCAAACTTGCAACAGGACTTATTTCAGTTCCTTTAAAACATGTAACTTTGGACTTGTTTCTCTATCATACCATGTTTCCAATCAAAATCAAAGAAATGCTTTCTGCACCTTAAACAATTTTATTCTAATTGTATATAAATATTTTCTGCTTATGGAGTTTGAAAGAATAACATTAAATGTTACTGTGCTTTATTTTGATATTACAGCGATTCATTAAAGGGACTCAACTGCCTATAAGAATCACAAAGCAATAGTGTTCATTAAGCCACTCAAAGTATCAACCCCTATTTTAATGTTCAAAGGCCTCCTTCATTTTTCTAGTAGAGAAGGCAACCCAACATCATTACAGGAGAGTCAATAAATCCAGGCTGGGAAGCTAAAGGGGCATCCAATTTCAGAGTCAAGGGGCTTTGATGGAGAATGCCCTTCTAGGAGGTCCCACTTTACTAAATTGACAGAACTCTAGCACAAATTTCTCTGCAGCACAATCACACAACAGAGAAAATGTCTCTCAAGTACCCTTTTTCCAGTCATTTAAAGGTCAAAACTAACTCCTTTGATTCCATTTGAAGGCCCACAGGTGTGATAAGTAGCTTAGGTTACAAAGTTAATGATTGATAAAGTTGATTCTGCATGACAGAAGGAATACAGAGATTTCTCAAACAAGATTTAGTTTGTTATCTCTATTGCTAGCCCTGCTATTTTAACCTCTAGTAATTATGTGACAGCCATCCAGATTTGCTGAGAGATGTGTGGAAGTAAAGCAACTTCATGCACTTAAGACTTGGCTGTTGAAACAAGGCTGGGGGAGGATTAGGGAAAGAGATACCACTTTCTTTCTAGCTGTAAATAGCTGTTATACAAGGTTGTGCAATGTAGAAAGTTTTCTTCTCCTCCATCTGGCCTTCTCTGTTCTTTCTCATGGATGGATTGCCACAGGGCCACTCAGCGTGGTTTTGTTTTAAATTTTTATTTTAAAGAAAAAACCCAAACCACTAATCCCTGTGGTGTAGAATCTGGGAAGAAAGGGGAAAGCATGATGGAGAAGAGGAAATCCTTTTGTGAAAATGAAGTGATTCCCTGCACCTGACTGCCCCAGTTGAGGCCGCTAGGAGACCTGGGAAGCCCACCTCTGCCAGCTGTGGTACGAGACTTGGGGCTTGGGAGCTGATGACTTCCACTATTGCTGTCAGCTGAGCTCAGGGATTTTTAGGAGACTGGGAAATGAAATTCCTCAGAGTCTGGATAGACATCACATCAAAGGACCAGAGAGGAAAACTGTCAGGAATGGCCCACCGCTGTATTTCATTTTGACAACTGAAGTACCTCAGCTCAGTTGTGACAGCCCTGCACGGTCTGGTGGGGAAACCGTCTGGTGGGGAAACCATCTGGTGGAAAATTCATGACCAGTTCCTGCAGGGAGGTAAATAGGTGGGGGGAGTTGCCCGCTTGCAAGTAGAAGTGGTAAATCTGCAAAGTCTTTAGTCTCTCTCTGGTTACAGTAGTGCCATAGAGCCAGTTAAGAAAGTCAAGGCCTCATTAAAATGCTCTCAGCTACTGGTAGGCAGGAAGGGTACAACAAAATTTGACCAAATAAACAAGAATACCAGTTCACTTTTTAATCTGGGAGTATGATTGAAGAGATGTGTTAAAAGCAGCCTAAGATAAAGGGAAAAAGAGGCAGAAGTTGCCTAGTGAATGGATGAAAACAGAGGAGGGGAAAAGGACTGTGGCAAAAAAACAGGAAAATAAGAGGAAGGATTCAATGAGCATCAAGGAAAGCCTAGCTGTGGTCAAGCAGGGAATCTGAGTCATGCCCTCTGGTGTGTTTGTGTTCTTCTAAAAAATACTTCTTTGCCCTTTGAAAGTAGTTAGCTTTGCATTTTCCAGATTCCCAGCCCCCCCCTGCCACTAAATTGGGATCCCACACACTGAATACAGAAGTTCATCCTTCTAGTTGTTTTCCATTTCATTATTACTCTTTTTACTGATTCACAGACTTTTTTGTTTTCCCAAGATGATATTTTAAACTGAATTTATTTGTATTTGAACATGGCTGATTTTTTTCATCTTACTCCCTTTTGTTGATGGTGGTTGGACATTTGAGATTAGGAAATGGCAATAATAGTCTCATTTTTTCCTAGTTAGTGTCTTTGTTTTTTTCTTGCAATGCAATTTCATTGAGGGCACTTGCTTAGAATTGTGACCCTCTCAGATGATCAATAACCAGAAGTGGTAACTGACCAAATTAACATGTAGAAAATCAAAAGATTATAAATACGTTGAAGTATTCTTATCATGGGAAATCTTTAAACATCATAAAATAACTCACAGTCCAACAGCCAAAACCATCATAGTAAATTAAATTGTACCATTAACGAGGAAGTATACCCCAGAGCTGTCTGTATGGAAAATCAAGACTCTCACCAGAGTGATACTAACCGCTTATGTTACACTTCACATATTTCAAGCATTCAGATGTGATAACTGAGTTGTTTTTGCCACATTGTTTCTGAGTGTATAGATGCTGTTATCCTTATTTGAGAAGCATAAGAGCTGAGAGGGAATCCGCATTTTTACAACTAGCACTTACTAGGTGTGCAGGCTTGAGATCAATAATGCTAGTCTTTAATACACGTATATGAGTGCATGCGATTCCTACTTTTTTTTAAATTATTTTTTTTATTTTTATATTCTGAGAATCCTTCTTTGCTTCTGAAAGAGAAGTTTGAGAAATACCACTGAAGAATGTATTTTCTTGTATATTTCGTTCAAAGAGCCATAGACTATTGGAGATATTCTGATGGTGGGAACATTAGAAATGCCTTAAAGTGATGACTGGGAATCACCTATGAAGCAGAACACAGTGACATAGCATTCTTATATTTACACATAAATTAGACTTCTGTTGGAAATTTCAGTGTAAGTAGAAGGATGTGAAAGGTAAGGAAGAATTTCAATTGAAGGCAACAAAATTAATAACCAATTAGTAACCAATTGGTCAAGACCATGGAGTAGCACAATTCTTCATATACTACTCTATAGTACATATGTGTGTATGTATGCATAATACGTGTGTGTGTATGCAGTATTTTATTACTGTGTATAGGAAATGGATTAAATACTACCACTTAGGAAAGCAAAAGTGTAGTCTTTAAAGTGATGTTAACAGTAATACGGAAGAGGGATCAGTCAGCCTTTATACAGATTTGTGTCTCTAGATTGAGCCGCAATATTCTTTCTGTTCCATTCCTGAACTAAGACAATGGGGAGGTTTCAGCTTTTTAAATTTTCTCTCCTCCCTCCCTTATCTGTGAGTGTTTGCATTTTATGTTATAGCATCTCTATTTAGGAAAGCACTATGTAGTCTGTATGGTCATGACACATTTGTTTACGGATGATTCATTGTCACCTTTTCTCGAAGAATATCTTCACATCCTATATGTAGCTGTGCTGGCCATTCCACATTGTCTTTTCTAAAAAATCCTGGCTTCTGAGGTAAGAATTGAGATTTGTGGATGCTGACCTCCCATTTTCAGTTTCAAGGACTGGGATGCTATCTAAAGCCACGGTGATTAATTGAGGCGGATGAGATTAGATAAGAATATATATTTTCAAGGGAACGTAGGTTTGCTGGATAGTAAAGCGTGGGAATTAAAATCAACTGTTGAACCACAGAACAAGCAAGTACAGCGTGAGCAAACCTCATCAACATGCTACGCATCAGAGGGAGCATAGATGGCCGTTCAGTTCTTGGCTTACACCAAGACCGCCAACAAGAGCGATAATTGAGATGGGCTCCTTGATGTGAAGAACTGTCCACCAAAACCAATCAACAAGCAGCTGCCACATAGGAAGGCATTTAGGTAACTAACACCTGTGGCCTCATTTAAAATTACAAGTAGCTGTTTTGTTGGGGAGCGTTTACCAATTCCAAGAGATATCTACTTTCATTTTTTCTACAACTGCTGACAGATAGTTATACCATGTAATTTTTCTGAGATTTGTTTTTGTTTATCAATGCATGCTATTCATTTACTAGGTTTGCTTTTGAAGGATTAAGAAACTTTTTTTCCGAATGCTGCACGTGGGTTTGATTTTTCAGCAGCATCTGTGCATAACGTGAATTGAGATGTACTTATATTGTCAGCTTGTTTGAATCCTTTCTTTTCTCTGACCATGAAACATTACCACTTGTGACAGAATTGTTTCATCTTAGAGGGTTACTACACTTAAAATACAATAAATAAACATAATGAACAATAAACAGGCTATATGCTTTCTATTTTTCTTACTGCAACTTCTATAAAAGGAAGAAAGGCGGAAAGAGGAAAGTAGTGTTTTCTACCCTGCAAATCGTACCCTTTAAATAAGGGCTGAAAATCGAGGTACAGAAGCTGAAAAGTCCACAATTACGACACTGAATGGGAAACAGGTGAGCTTGAGAAACTGTAATGAGGGAGTTTCACAATTCGACCAATTGACTTAGCAACGTGTTTGTTTGGTTTTGAGTTGTTGCTGGGGTTTTTCCATTAAACATTTAGTCATTTATCAACGTCCAGAGATTTTTCTACCAAGTAAGCATCTATCCAGGTGGTAAAATTTTCTCTTAGCAGTGGGAAAACTAGAGGGACTGTAGAACAGCTGCATTACCTGCTTGAATTGTTACCTGAAAGCGACAGCTAGTTTGAGATGGAGTCTGATTTCATATTTTTTCATTAGCTTCTTAAATTAACTCAGAGGCAGCTCAAACTTCTCACGCAATTTCTTGTGCATTCCTGTGTGAGGAGTGGCAGGCTCCGTACACGGGCTGAACTCAGTGGGACATTTGGGCTCCTAATGCTATTAGTGGGTGAGGAGCTGCAAGGCGTGCAGCTCCACCCGTGCACAGTGCAGATCCCCCCACTTTCTCCCTACCCTGGAGACCCAGGTGGCAGCACTTGCAGGACTTGCCTCAAGCAGGGAATATGTTTCACGAGCTATAAAAGAGAAGCTGTTAAAAAAAAAAAAAAAAGTATTTGAAAACTTTGTGGGTCGGTGATGTGGGAGTGACTGCCTCTTCGCAGGCTGCCTGTTCCAACCTAAGTCCGTGAAGTTCCTCACATCCACACACCGGGTTGCTATGAGAAGCCGTAAAGATGGCCCAGACATCTTTTCATGCAAGGAAGATACAAAAGCAGGCTCTTAATTTTAAAATCATTAAAGCAAAAACTTGATGAGATTGCGGACACCAGTATTTTCTCAGGCTTTTGAAGGCCACTTCTGTCTTCCCTTTGTCATTTCCATTCTCTACATTCTCTTGAAAGTTTCTATCTTTTTGGTTTTTCAAAAAAACTTAAAAGTTATCATTAGGGCTGCCTTGGTTTGGGCAATACATAGAATGATTAGTCCTCTAGTTATATGCAACATTTGTAGCAAATAAGCAGGTATATTGTTTTGCTATAACAAAGGTGCTGTGTTAGATGTTTTTTTAAAGACAACCCACTGAATAAAATGGAGGGAAACTCTTCACTGTGAAACTTCTTGAGCTTCCAAAAAGTTATTTTTTCCTCATTGGATCAAATGAAGCCTCTTCAAAATCACGTGTGTGAGTGTATGGGTGGGGGATGTTGTTTCTGTTTTTGTTTTGTTTTGGTATGAAGAAAGAGAGAGAAATCAAAGGAAACCACCTTTCTAGAATTGGGCATTCTTACAGCAGAAATGAGATGGCAACAAATACTCACCCAGGTTCCTGTCTTAACAACTGTTTGCAGGCTAGCATGTGGGTCACTGCTTGTAAATTTGAACTTTTTAATCATTTGGAGATAGTAAGTAACAGAACAGAGATAGTCTTTAGAGAATTGGAGATATCAAATAAAAGACTAGAATTATTTCTGTAGTAAAAGTTCTACTTAAAAAATGTGGTATTAAAACAAATTTTATTAATCCAAGCCTAGTAATGATGTGGTACATGAAAAGTTTTTTAAAAAGAAACTTTTATATTTTGGAGCAAATACAAAAGAGTTTTGGTGGTGTTTTTATCTCTGTGCTCTGTCTTTGGGGAAAAACAGTAGAAAACAAACATGACAGTACATTCATTCATTGTTTCAGAAAAAGATCAGATACATTCAAAATGCACATTTGTTTTCCTTCTTTGACTTTAGTCAGTGCGATATGGGGAAAGACCAGCTTTCTGGTAGTAGATGAATGTTACAAGTACATAATAAACCCAGATCTCCAAACACATCAGTCATGTGTCATCTGAAATATGCATTGTGTCTCACATTGCAATTGCTTCCCACTATTCATGAAACATTCATGCTGGATATATGCAGTACGTGCCACATGGATAGATGTGACATGAAGCAACAGCAAGAATCAAGACTTCAGTATAAGGAGGCCAAAACAGAGGCAGAATAACCTCCATTCCACCTTTACATATGGAATTAGGAAATAAATTAATCACAAATAAAGTATGTGAGGCTTCTCTACTTACAAACGTGCACATGCACAGACGTACATACAAATACAGGAGCACAGAGGTACACATGCACACCGGCGCGCTCTCTTCCTTCTATCCAATCAGTCAAGTCAATGACGAGTTGAGTGTCTAGTAACTCTATTTTTTTCCCCTACTGTAAGAGGGTGACATGGGCCTCTAATCATGGGGGAATCTTCATTGTTAATGGTGAGTTTAGCTTCTTAAGCTCATGGAGCAGTTGGATATAAAAGAATATCCACACCTTATTCCCACAGCTTGAATTACAACTCTCTTTGTCCTGTTCAGTTAGTCAGTCCTGTTTATTTTCTTTGGAAGCTGAAAAGAGAAATAGGTCTGTGCTATGTTTTGTCATCACCCATAAATCCTCAGGAGGATGGAGTAATAAATTTCATTTCATAGGTAGACCATGGAGTTTTTTTTATTTAAAGTATTTTTATATAGCTTTATGCCTGGATGTCTGGCGCATTTGCATGACCTGAAAGAATTTCCAGACTTCAAGGTCTGGTCAGGTTCTACAGACATAGCCCGGGGGGCTTGACTCAACCCAGAGGGGTTGAAATCTTTGCAGGTGTTTTCAGTTGTAAATTTCTTGTTTTGTTTTACAAAACCTGAAAATAAAAGGGCTATGAGTCACGGCATTTTATTATCCCTAGTGCTGTTGCCTTCCTTGAGTGTTCAAATATTTTCTCTAGTCCTATCAAGTGATCCAGCAACTAGAGCTCTGAGCTACTTCTGAAGTACTTGAAATGATTACATCCCATTTTAATCCTTTTTGCAGCTAAAATAGTGAAATGTGTCTGTAACAGTGGCAGCTGATAGGCACAAAACATGACTATCTTAAAACAGACTTCAAAATCATCACCTGGTGACCTTCCGGAAGAGAAATGCAACACTTTCTAAATCAAACTTTTATTAGTGGCGTACCTCCTCTGCCACTAATTACAACTTGGTTTCATTTCACCATCATTAAGTTCACATGCAGGAAGTCTTTTTCAATGCTACTTTGGATGGATAAAAGCTCTTAGCTGTTGCATAAGACAAGTTTAGGAGGGCTTCGGGCCAGCAGAGATTCAGCCCAGCCCTCATTAGAAGCTGCCAAGCCATTGATTTCTTATCCTAGGCAATGCCAGCAGTATTTGAAATAGGTGTCAGAGGAGAGGAAAGAAGGAAAGAGCAGAGGCACATGGGGATATCAGCTGGTCAGCTCACTCATGGAGATGGTGAAATCTCCATGGAGGAGCATCGGCTCATGCCCTAGTCGGTGTTGCTGTAAAGGATTCAGATACGGTGTTGTGCTGTGGGTGGCAGTGCTCAGCCAGTCCAATGCAGAGGAGTCTAAAGAGGCTGGGTTGATGATGACGATGGACAGCAGAGTCCATCAGTCAAGAAGCTGCAGCGGTTTTTTTCTTCTTGCTTTGCATGTGGGTATGGAGAGAAGGAGAGAAGCGTATCTGAAACCAGCAGGTGTGCTGGGACTCCCAGAGTGGCTAGCGATTTTTGTTTCCCTTATAAACTATGTATGGCCTTTAGGATACCAGATGATATGGAGGGTGACTTGAGGTTCTGGCTGTTTAGTTGTCTGCATTGTGCAGTCCTTGCCCTCATAGTATGAGGAATATGAAGTATAGGTTTTAAGCACAGTATATAGTCTAATCCCCAAATGCATGTTTAATAAAAGTTATGGTAGATTTTTCCCTGCAACCATGAATAACAAAATAAGAAATAATAAAATACTTGCAAATTATTACTGTAACAAAAGAATATTTTTCCAAGAGAAAGGTGTTTCATATGACTTCTTCATATTTATTTATTTATTTAACCAAGCCACCCAAGTTTTACTCCCCAAGTGGACCAGCAGAAGAGGTATTTGCTCATTCGTACCAGTGACTTCATAGTAAGGTGCTTCCTTCTATGCAAAGAATAGTTTTCTAAATGGTGGGTGCTTGTCAGTCTTTAACTGACTTAGAGAAGGCGTTATTTTTAAAATTACCATGTCAATTTAACTGTGACAGTAACAGAGGCAGGTACCAGCAGTTTTCTTCTGATTATGTTAAAGTCTCATCTATTATTTAGTTTAAAACTGACAGCATATATTAAGGCTTAATGAAGGCTTTCAGTAATTTCAAAGACAAGATTTATCTTTGCAGATTTTGGGATCTTTCTGTCATTTATGAGCACTATGATTTGAACAAAGGTTAATCTTGGGAGTAGTTTCATCCAAATTATTTTAACTTTGAAATAAGAAACTTTGAATTTACAAAAAAAAGTTCTTTGAAAATTAGTTACATGTAGTCTGGTTTTAAAAGCAACCAGAACGGTGG
>NW_008794836.1:2006744-2026036 GCF_000699145.1 Aptenodytes forsteri | reverse complement strand
AAAGCATATATTAAAAAAGCATTATATATGTAAAAAGTAATAGAACACCATAAGGAAAAGTTAGAAGTTCAGACTGGTTTATGAAAATGAATCTTGTTCATAGTCTTTCCATAGTGCCCGTTAAAATTGACTGATTTTAAATGAATCTGTCTCCTGGAGTAAGGAGAATTTTTGAAATTCATACATCTGAAACACAGCTCAGAGACAAGAGAGTTTCCATTTGATTTGTTAAGGTAACACTGGTTTTGTTTGCTTGGTTGGTTTGTTGTTTTTAGTGGGGTTTTAAAGGAAGAGTTGTACAATTATTCAGTGTTTATGACTTTGTATGACTCTCTTCCTCTGAAAACATCTGAAGCTATTGGCTGATTTCAATCAATTTTGACAGAAGGCTAGAGGTCTCCAAGGTAATTACGTTTCTTCCAATTTCATAAAGACAGACAGTCAGGAAAAAGACAGAGAGAGCTTTGAACTATCATAAATTTGCCTCAGGAACTTTTGTTCTTGTTCTGGGATGGCAATTTTAAGGAACTGGGAAGTAATTATATTGGGAAAAGGAGGGAAATGTATAAGCGTATGCAAAAAATACATAAAATCTTTATACAGTTAAGTTAAGGGGAAAAAAAATCAACCAATAACCATAAAGGTTTAGGAAAGCGAGGGGATTTTTTCATTCCACTGCATTTCCTTGTTCTAGCAGAGGGAAGGGAAAAGTTAGTGGAGTTGCCGTAAAACATCATTAGCTCATCTTATGAGAGCGATAAGAACTGAGATATAGAGAGGATGACTTTTTTATCAACTGCATTTCTAAACTAAAGCAGTACTTGACAGAAGAAGAATTTCCATTTTTGAATAGTGGTATATTTTTTCAAACACTCAGAATTCCATATTTTTCTAATTGCATACTTTGTACGATGACAAACATATGGATTAATCTTTAAAATTAGCAAGAATTATGTTTCATATTTAATTTTTGCTGCCAGCTGGGGAAACAAGGAGCAACAAGTGGTTATGAATCTTTAAATAATTTTTATAAATAAACAATTCTGAGATTAATATCTCTGAAGAAGTGGAGACTGCATTTATGTTGTATTTCCGCATATTTTCCTGACATTAATTCTCCTTCTTTTGTAGAACAACACACAGCTGAATTTCAACCTTACAGACACTGATAAATCATCAGAATTGACACAGTATGCACAGGTTAAGAGTGGTGTGACTACTGTGTGGCCAGTGTGCTCCCCCCCTTTTTGTTTTCTTTTTTTTTTTTTTTGGTAAGCAAAGCTGAAATTCCTTGTGAGGATATATGCGTTTTGTCTCTATTAGTGCAAAAGCGCTATATTGTTAATAAATTGGTTTTTTTTATATTTCCTAGCTTTTTAAGGTCATTGTTATTGAACCTTTCTTTTGGTTTTTTTGAGACTATCGGAAACATACTTTTTTTTCTTCTCTTGTCACAATTTCATTTCATTTTTGCTATTACTTGATGAAAAAATCAACCATAAAATACTTGGGATATTGAGGTTTGAAAGGGAAATAGTAGCAGCCAAGAGGAGCTGAGGCTTGTGATGTGGATCAGAACGTCCACCCTGGTGAAGTAAGGTCATTTGCTATCCTGGTGGTAGCAGGTATCTGGGACAGCAGATCATCTGCATTAAATGTGCTGAAATTTCTGTAAAATGCATGCAGAGACAATGAATTTCATTCACACGATAAGAAAGTATCTAGGGCACGTATTGCATTCATCTCTTTTATGCAATTTACAGTACATAGTAAAACTCAGAAGTTCCGTATTTCTTTTACTTTGTGAAATGAAAGAAACATTTAAGAACGGAGCTCTGCAACGGAACTTCCGGCAGCCATCTTCCAGAGCAGTCTGGCTCCAAGTAGTGGGAACATCAGCCATACCTGCTCACAGATAGCATACGCACCACACTAAGCTTCAGTGAAACGGCAGCTTTCTTCCCCAAATGCTTTCTGTGTCTTCTGAGCCGTTAGTAGAAACGAACAGGATGTCATCTTCTGGTAGGGACCGGCTAGTCCCTGACAAAATTGTCTGTAAACAAGCAATTGCCTTCCTCCACTGCGGACAGGAGTGGAGTAACTATTATTTCTAAGACAGACAAAATTCTGACTATAATGGGGAAAAAATTGTTTTTTCTTACAACATAATTTTCCCATGGGCATTAATTATTTCAAAGTAAGTCCAAATTAGGCAGAGAGCACGAACAATGGAAAACTAGCAATTTTTTAGTGAAATGAATCAGACAGAAGTGCGCAGGCGCAGAAGTTCAATTCTTATGAGACCCTGTCTTTAATTATTTTTAATTCATAAGCTAAGTGACAGATTTAGTTAAAATCCTGAGAAAATTCAATCTTTAATTAGAGTATGTCCTCTGAGCAGGGAAGGTGATATAATGTATCCTTCAAATAAAACGAAGAGGATAATTCCTTTTTTTTATACAAATATCTGAAGTCAACCTTAATACAGGAATTGTTTATATAATATGACATTGAAAGGAATGAAAATTAACATATGCCAAGGCTACTTCAAGGTTGCAAGGCAAGCACTCGCAGCCTAGGAAACGCTGTGATGAAGATTGCCTATGCAACACTGATTCATCCCCTTCAGGCAGGTGCACTAATACAGTCTTTAATTACCTGTTCACAGACTAGTATTTCCGCACAACCTTTAACTTCTGCTGAGTACCGAATGAGCTGCTATTCAGTATTTCCTTCTAATTTCACTGTTCCCATAACCTTGTGACTGCATGTAATCTTTACAGCACACAGTCCAGTCCTCACACTGAACACAGAATTTATTTCCTCATGTGCTTTTTCCAGGTATTTCAGCTGTTATATCTTACGACTAGATCCACAAAGGGACGGAGGTGTTTTGCTATTTAGCATTGTAATGCCTGATTTGTAGGTTTCTGGCTCTCAGCTTAGCTTACACAACCCTGAGTTAAATTCCCTTTTCAGTGCACAGACACCTCGGGGTATTGCTGCTACAGACTTTTGTACAGAACGGGGAATCCTTGGCTCGGTTTAGATGACAAGAATACTTGCAGTAGTCAAGGCGTGTCAGCATGAGTCTAATTTACTCTGCCATCGTTACATATAGCTTCTGGTGCCTGACACAGCAGTCGGGAGGCAGTCCACCACTGCACAGGTTGAGCATGGATGCTTGTACATACAAGGGATGCTTGTACATGTCAGGTCTGAACCCAAGGTGCCTTCTGCCGCTCCTGGCTCATTGACAGAAAACACATCCAGGGGTGATTACCTCAAGTCTGTCTTTATTTCTCCAGGAAAGGAGGGTGATTCTGGCTTCTCTCCTGTTGGGATGGTAAAACCACCATCCTCTTGCTTACCTCTTACCTGCTGGATCCTAGTTAGATACTCAGACTACGGGACACCTAGGTTTACTCCTCACCTTTTTTTGGGTGAGTTTTCATATCCGCAAGTACTGTCTTTTGGGGATAATCTTGTAACTACCAACCAGGTGATGTCAAGGTGGGGACCCTGCTGACACCTCCTGCCAGGTGCCACCAGAGACCACTGCCAAACCTAGACTGGGCTGGGGGTCACTTGCAGCCTGGGGTGGGGTAGGTACGGTGGTGGGGGACAGCAACGGAGCTGTGGGTGGCCATGGGGTTGTGGGCTGGGGAGTAGGGTCTGGGGGAGGCTTGGAGTCAGGCCCCATGGTGCTAGGGTTGAGGAGAACCACTGGGTCCCAGCCCCAGGGCTGGGAGCAGCACAGCAGGCAGGAAAGTGCCCTCAGCGAGCGCGTCCCCATCCTGCGGCAGCCAGCGAGGTGAGCCAGGCAGGCCTGGTGATGGTAGCCACGTTCAGCCAAGGGTCCTGACCATCTGCTCTGGCTGTAGGGCAGGAGGGCTAAGGCCGGGTCAGGTTGGGGTCCAGCTCAGCAGGACTCATGGCCAGGCACCAGCAGGGCTGCGGCACAGCCGCAGCACAGCTCGGACAGGGAACCAGGGTGAGAGGCTCGGCATAAAAGCAGCTCCCAAAGGAAGGGGGGGCAGCCCCAGCTGAGGTTTCTTCTCACTTTCTTCACAGTAGCTGTCTTCAAGGTCACCAGCTGTGCTCTGAGCTGGCTCAGAGCCCAGCTAGCCAAAGCCCCAGGAGGTGGGATGTGCTCGGGGTCCTCACAGGCTGCTCTGTTCCCACTGAAAAACTTCAAAGTGTCAGAAAGAGGAAGAGGAGAGAGCATGAGCACCTCAAAGCTTGTGTAGAAGCAGACCTGAGCTTTCCTGTTGCAAGAAAATTTTATTGTAAAATACATGTCTGTTTATCTGTCTAAGCCCTAATGATTTATAAACCACTGATGAATTCAGCTTTAAAACACCTCTGTGATTGCAAGCCATATTACTGTTATTCTTAAGTTGTATAGGGCAAACTCAGGCACGATAACGTAAGTCCAACAATTTAAAAGCATCAGTTGGGTCTTTCTAGTCATGGTTGTGCGGAGGTTTACGTGCTGATAACAGCATTCCCCTTGTTTGTGTTGCTGTTGTGAATGCTCTGTGTCTGCAGGCTTTTGCTTTACCTGTTAAACTGTCTTTATCTCAACCCACGAGTTTTCTCACTTTTACCCTTCTGATTCTCTCCCCCATCCCACCGTAGGCAAGCAAGCGTCTGGCTGGTGCTTAGTCACCAGCTGGGGTTAAACCATGACATTCTTTTAAAATAGTTGTTTTAAATAAGACTTAAGTAATGTCTTTGGTGTATAATATTATTGATCTGTAACTATTTCAATATTTATATCCTTTTGGGAAACAGTGGTATAAATAGACATATATATTTCAACATATATACATATATAGGGAGAGACATATAAAGGAAAAAAAAGTTTCAAAGGTGCAAATAGTGGATTTGGCCTGCAGATTCACTCATCACCAAATGGATTTGGCCTGTAGATTCACTCATCACCAAGACTTAGACACCGAACTTGCATTTTATAAGCCAAAAACTTAACTGCTGAGACCTACAGCTCTGTCGAGCACTGTCTGTAAAAGTCTGCAATGATGTAAAACCAAGGGTTTTCAGAGGGGTTAAAATGTTAATTACATTACAATAAGAAGGGAGAGTGAAAGAATTGGAAATGCCCTAGGTATGTATAATGAGTAAGTAATGGGAAAGACTGAAATGCATTAATATTAAATCTTCACTACATAGCTCATCCTTATTGGACACAGCTGTCGATAAAATATGCCCTTACTGTTGACAAGTAGCTTCTGTGTTTTGCTTGTAGATTAGCTTGCAGCCCTGCTCTGTATTCTTTATCTTCATCACTGCACCAGTCCTTTAATTAGGCAGTGAAATCTTCTGCATAGTGATTAGCAAATCACAGTTAAGAAGGTGTTACAAAGGGAGGATCTGGAAGCTGCTCAAAATAGCTTTCAGCTTTGGAAATTCCTCCATCTACTGTGGGAAGGAAATGTGTGTAGGATTCAGAAAGGCGTGAAAACTAACCTTTGCTCAGTTGATGTAGAAAATTGTTAGCCTTTAGTATAAGAATATTGTGCTTAATAAAAATTAGTCTGCAAGTGAGTAGCTAGCAGTTGTTCCTTCTTGTCACCTGACAAGCAGAAATTATACTGAGATTGCCTACAGAAATTAAAGACATGTTCAACAGCTTCACGTTGATGAAGATTTTTGATTTCAAGAGAAATTATCTGACATTCAATCCAAATGTATTCAGAACTTCAGCTACTTACACTTAAATAAAATCTAGATTTGTTCTTCATAGCATTGCTTTTTGTAATGCACTGTATCCCTCTATTGTTGGTTTGGTTTGGTTTTTTGCTTTTGGAAACATATGTATTTCAGTTCCTGGCAATCGGCTAGTATTAACTTTTTTATTTCCCAACCTCAATCATTGACTGTTGCATATGAAAGTATATGCATATACAGAGAAGCAGAATAGAATATAACATAACGTTAGTACTGTCAAAAAAAATTGTCTTTTTCCTTGAGCGTCATGCTCATGATTTTTAGAGAAGTTACATTTAGTGATTGTACTGAAATACTGTTAATTCAATCTGGAAACTGTTGTGCCTGCTGCCTGCAAGCAAGAGGCAAAATCAAGGCATTTGTTACATGCTATATTATTACATGGTGTACCTACGTAGAGACCAAATTATAAACAGAGAGAACAAGGAGGTCTGGGGTTAGAGAAACTGGCTCAGGACAGGCCAGTGGTCAATAAAAGGCTCATTAGCTTCATCCTTCCTACTGGCTGGAATGTGCTTGGTAGCCATGTGAGAAGGAAGGGCTTCCTAACCTTACTGTGTGGAGGCAGAAGATGATGGAGATCATCTGCGGAGGGGGAGATTGATGTTCTTGCTATAAATACATGTGGAGAAAAGGAGGAAGCCACTGTTTTTCAAAGCATCTCCTATCTTTTTTTGCTTCATGTTTGTATATCTGTATGTTCCTTGTAGTTGTTGTCAGAAATGTCTGCTTTTCAAAGCAAGGTAGGGGTTTTTTGTCAAAAAAGACCCACAAAACTTAATCTTGGTGTGAAATCTTGAGTTGAACATGCAAATGTAACAAAATATACTGAACAAAAAGAATCTTCTGTGCCTGTATGCTTTTTGTGCCAGTAACATTTATCCCCCGTAATTCTAGCATACTTTTTTCTTTAATGAATGAAATGTCCGGAATCACTTGGGTCAAATTTCCTTTTTTTTTTTTTCCTCTTCCCAAGCATTTCTAAGAAATGTTAGAAACTGTGAACATTGAACTGTAGGTTTATTTCAGTGAATCTGAGTGGTATGCCGGAGAATCTTTATTCACAGCATACACAGGATCAGTGCTCGTGATTAGAGGTTGTCTTCTTCCATCAGTGTGGCTGCATAAGTGGTCTAGTGTCTATGTATCCTCTTTTTTGTTTTTTTTTTTTTTTTCTTGTAGAAATTTTTTACTCATATGAGTCGTCTGCTGTTATTAGAGGAAACAATTTGGAGATTTCTTCTTAGTGTCTAGATAGCAGCAGAGGTCAGAAGAGTCTTTATGGTTGGATGAATGAATACAACCTTTACTTTTGCATGCAAACTTCACCTTGTTGTGAGTTGGGTTGGAAAGGCTTTGGCTGTTTTTCAGTTGGGGGGGGTTTCTTCATTTTTTCTTTCTGCTTTCTTCTGATATAATACTATGAACTGCAAGGGGATATAGTTTAAAAATAGTATGAACTTAGGCAATTTATATTGTAGCTTCTTTCTTACTGCAGTTGCAGAGTTCTCTTTATTGCAGAGAATTTATCACGTGATCTGCATTACTTGTTCATTACTGGAAAAAACATGTATAGTGTTTTAAAATTGATAACTGTACAAGGAGTTGTAAATATTGTGTGTGCAGGATTGACTCGCTAGTCTTTCTGTGTTTTCAAGAATGTGGTATGTGTTATTAAGACACATTTAGGATATGAATAATCTTAGTCTTTTAGAAATAGCTTTTCCTTTTTATGTAGCTGCAGACGTCACTTTTTACTTTACTATTCCTGCTGCATGAATCACTAGAACGAGTGATGAGAAGGATCTCGGGCTGGCATGAGATTATTTTGAACACTGGTCTCACTTTTTACTTACTCATATTCTGCATTGGTATATCTTAAGTCAGAAAATAATAGATTTCAAGGCTAAAGTGCATGTCTAGGATTAGAGAATTCTGGGATTAAATGTATTTGTACTTGGCCACGTAAAGATGTTCTAAGTTCCCTATACATTAAACAGAGAAGTTGGACAATACAGAGTCAAGCAACATACTGAGCGATAAAATACACCTCAGAGTCAGTGGATAACGCTGAAATGTCTGTGTGTTGAAGAGAAAAACATGAGAAACAGGTGAGGGGAATAGGAAAAAAGGAAGATGAAGAACGTTCTGATGTTTTTCTTCCTTCCTGGCATAAGTGTCAACTTGAAGACTTGCAGTTCATTGTCAAAGGCTGCTGTTCGGCTCAGATATCTTGGTAATGCGCTCGAGCAGAAGGACTGGACTTTTCTTGCAAGGCAGGAGAAGTGTTAGTAACCTTTTCTGCGTGGGGCTAGGGCACAGTTTAACTTGCTTGGGGGCATCCGCACAGAGCTCCCAGACTCTTTTTTTTTTTAGAGTGGCTAGCTTGGGTTTCACACCATTGCTGCTGGAGTCAGCCGTTGAGCAGTCAATGGTATAAGCCCAGGATGGGAATAACAATGCAGAGGGTAAGAGAGAGCTGCCTGGGGATGGGGGGACAAGGAGATGAGAGGAAAGAGGAGAAAAATTCATGTTGAGGCGCTGCTACAGAATGACTGGTGTTCTCCTATGTATACTGCTCAACGGCAGACCACAGTTCTGTTCCTCCTAAGCCTCCCTCCTTTCAAATCCTACCTCTCACTTCAGAGGATGGTTGGACATTTTTGCATTAGTGTTTCATAACATGAGTATTTGCAAGCAGGGTGTAGATCCAAACGAGTAGCCTAACCTCAAGCTGCAGGCTAGGTAGCTAAGCGAGGCTGGGGTTGGGCTTTTCTACTCTCTGCTACTGAATCCGGACCACCCTGCAGCAAGTGTTATAGGGTGAGAGGGAGAACAGAGAGCATTTGCCTTTGTGACCTGCTGTGAATTAGGCTCCTTTGGGAGTGACAGGAATCCTGATTCCCAGTCCTGCTTCGATGAATGTTTATGTTTATTTTGCATCAAGGTGTTTTCGAGTAACAGCATTGACAAGCAGGATCCAGACCATAGGACTCTCTTCCCTTCTCACTGAGCAAGAGACACGTATCTATGTAGTAAGTGGATTTTTTGGAGTAACTTTCAAGTCCTTAAGCTCTAGCTAAAATGAAAAAGGGGTTCACCTATAACAGCCCTTTTTAGGATCCAACATAGAGTGATCTTGATTTTAGTTTGGTCGTCAGTGTGTTATTGCCATTTTAAAGTAACTAACTGACAACTTTTTAATTCTCATTTATTACCTGCTAGATAAAACAAACATGGGGGTAAAGGACATATGTCCAATTTTTCCAATCCTTTTTTTTTCTCTCTCTCCTTTCCTTTCTCCCCCCCCTCCCCCCCCTTTAAGTGTGTGTGATGCCAGTGGAGGAAATTGGGAAGGTTACCATTCTTTCATTTCCTGCTGTTTTATATAATTTATATAATTTTTTTTATTCATTCCCTGCATTATTAGAGTTACAGTAGGTAAGTTGCATTTCATAGGAAGTACTCATTACCATCATTTTCCAGAGAACATGTTATTTTTTTGTTCAAAAATACTACTTGTAAAATGTATAACAATACATAGGTCCCAAGAGTTATGAACTAAACATTTATATTTAGATTTCTGAATAATAGTGATTATAAGGTAACAAACTGCATTCTCCAGAAAATTTTGATTTCTGATATTGATTTCTGATATTTACTTAACACAGTGTGTGTTTTGCAAAACTTCAGAAACTCTTAACAAAAGAAAAAAAATCTGAGCGTTCAGGCCAGAGCTCATAGCAGTTCCTTTGACTTTTTCTCTGAAGTTACTTAATAACTTGTGACAAGTCTACCTTTCTTTTTTTTTTAACCTCTTCACCAGGAATGTTAAACACCTGAAAAATCTGAGTATGTGCGTAGAGGCATAAATAATGTTCTATCCATTCTTTTACAATTTGAAAATATAAAATGTTGAAATTCAATGGCTTGGCCAAGAACTGATTCCTCATACTTACATTTTGAGATGGTAGTTTCTTTTTGAAAAGAGGACAATCAGTGCCATACTTTCTCAAAGCTTGATTGCATGTATGTAATCTGCTGCAGGCAGTTTTAGGCAAATAGGGCAGGCTAATTCTGCATACACTTTATGACAATGCTCAGAAGTATTTCTACTGGAATTATGCATTACTCAGATAACCTGGGAGTATCTTTTCCCGTGCCTGCTTTACATTAGAGGAACATTAGAAAACAAATAAGGGAATAATTCATGGCATTGTATGTTTCTTTGTTGCATTAATATCACTCTGTGTCCTAGATTGAAAAGAAAAAATAGTGGTAGTGTACCCTTGTACCGGTTAGACATATATATACACATAAAGGAAACTGTGGAAAGTTCAGTATTCCTGAAAAATCTTCCCCATACTGTCTCTCATTGAATTAATATACGAGCAGATTTTCTTAGACACAGCATTCACACTCACGTAATCACAAAAATGTTCTAGGGCTGTGTTTTTTCCACTTTTGCCTTCCACATTGTTCCATTTGAAGCATCTCCCACATGCCATTTGCCTTAGTAGGTATGTGTGGTGGAGGTGAGGGTGGAAGAGGCTGATCTTCTCATCTTCCTTTTAAGACACACACACTATACCTTGATAACACTAGTCCAAAGTTGATCGCAGTTCTAAGTCGGCTTAAAAAAATCATTTCTTGTGACTCATTCAACTTGTTAAAATTCAGTCCTTCATATATAATAAAATCACATTGTATACAATAAATCTTTCATGCAAAAGATTCAGCTACGTTGTTGCTCTTATCTGCAGCAGTATTTTTTTTTTAAATTTAAGCATCTTTTTGAACACGCTATATGAAACTAAAATAATTAATGTGTCTTAAATAATTAGGCTTTGGCAAAGTTGAAATTCTCTCAATGACAGACAAATAACTTCATTTACACTATTAAAATGTATTTATTTATAGCAGTCAGCTGCACTGCCGAGTTATAAAAAGGTGTGTGAAAACGCTCTTTGGCTGTGTGGCCTCTAGGATGTAACATTGGAAAATAGATTTGTAACTTGATAAAGACTTTTTGCCTAAAGGCACAACTATTAGGCTTGCATTTCGCATGCCTCTGGGGGTATGAACACCACACCTGTCACTTAATCCTCCGCTCCTTTCTTTACTAATGATTGTAGTACACAGCTTTGAGTTTGTGTTTTTAAGTTTTGTTTCCAATAGTTGTTAACTGTCCAGCTTTTTTTTACTTGGTTTTAATCTTCCAGTTATTTAAGAAATATCATTATAAATCTTTCATCCCTACATGTCCTGACAAAGTAAACCCACCAGAAAAACTGCCATTTTTCTTCAGAAAAAGAAAACTAATTAAAAATAAACAGATTTTTTTTTATTTTTTAAATGTGATGTGCCAGACACTGCTGTTTGTCATAGCTATATAGCTCTTCTAGATAAAAGATCCACATGGAGTAGTCACTCATTGGGCCAGAGTATGTGGAGTTTCTAACACTGCAAGATGCATTGAATGGCTTAACAGCTTCTGGAGAGTGCTTAGGGGCACTTTCAATAGTGCCATTAAAAGAATTTTATGTTTAAAGCAAATTACACTCCACGCTTCAGACTTTAACCCTGAGTAATTCCTGCACTTTGAATGTAAGTGTATTTTGAAAGCCTGAAGTTGGACAGCAGAGATTTTTCTGGATCAACTAAAAAGCATTGGTGAAAAAGCCAAGTGATTGTGGAGGAATTATTTCCAATAGATCATGAGAAAGCTGTGAAAATTAGGGTAAAAAGAAAGGGTGGGGAAGGAGAATGGATGATGCCACAACTGTGCTTAGCCCTAGTTCTTACAGCATGGTAAAATGAACTGGCAGAACAAGCCACTAAAAGAGCTTCCTTGTGGATTTAACTCCTTGTCCTAAATCTGGAGGTGAAGATGTTACATAACTGAGGAGAATAGATAATTTCTTTGCATATTCTTAGCAAAGTGGTTTTGACAATTAAGTCTGGAACTAAGTACAGCTGAAATTAAATATTCATGTACATTTAATGGCTTGGTCATTATTGTTATAGAAATTATTTAACCCTCGGGACTTCAGGTACCTCTGGCATTTCCATTCCCAGCAAACAGCAGCCCAGTCGACTTCCACGGCAAAATATTTGCGTGCCAGAGATAGGATTTATTTGGTGCGGACATAAGTATCTGGAGGTCGCTTCCTGGGCTTTTTAGGTAGGTGAAAACTTCTCTGTCCACTGAGATATAAAAGTATAAGCCTAAGTTCTTTCACTTCCCCCCGCCCCCCTGCCAAAAGTACTCTTTTCCCATTAAGCAGTGCATAATGAATTAGGACATTTTTCTGTGAACTAAAATGAGCAGCGAAACTAGGCTGTACAGAAATACCCAAGCAACATTTGGTACTGGAAAAGGCATAGCTCCAATGGTCAAAGTGGAATATCACCCTCGTGAGCCAGCTGGAAAGCCTGTCTTTTTATCCTGGGTGTGGTTAACGTGGCTATATGTTTCCAAGTCATGGGCAACTTAGAAGTAGATTATCCTGAAAGCTTATTAGGGAAAGTTTAATGTGGTGTACCTATTAGTGTCTACTACAGGCTACTAAATCACACCAGAAACCATTTATGGTTTGTTGGGGAAAATAACACTGAGCTATTAGGAGGTAGTTCTGTCTATGGCATGCTGGAGGTTTTGTGCTGCCAGTTATTATTTCTGAAACCGGGCAACTGCCGTTATAACCTCAACTATTGCCTCCACCAGCAGTTTCCTATCAACATGAGGGCTAGAACAGAGAGATAAACAAGAACTGAAAGAAATGTTTGCTCCCAGTAGCCACAACCTTTGTTATCAATTTTGCTCTACAAGCACATAAATCCAAATCGAAGTACTTAGTTGTGCAGATGTACTTACAAAAGCGGTATTTAAAGAAACTAGCGTGCGCCTTGAGAAGAACAAATTTTTAATGCTGGAGAGAGGAGAAGAGAAAAGAATAAATTCACCGTGCTACTCTTGTGTCCCAGAAATAATTATACTTCTTTAAAGGATTCTTACAGTATACCATGGCGGCATTATGTGTGAATCACAAAGGGGTGGGGATGCAGTGGTTAAACAAAATAAATATTGGTAACTGTAAACTATAAAAACGACATTCTGTGTTCACAAAGATGCAATTCCACAATCTGGAGGAGGGAAAGGGAAGAGGAGGGACAAGATTTTTAAAAGTCTGGGCTGGTGAAAATGAAAAATCAGTTGCCAAACTAGGAAGAAAAAGGCAGTTGTTCATAAAGGCTATATATCCAAAACTAGGAATGGTAGAAAATTGGTAGAGTAAATGAGAACATCATCTTTTAACCGGCAGCCAGCAAGGACAATCTAGAAAGAGTTTAAGCATATTAGGAGCAAAAGGAATCCTAATGATTTTTATTATAAATAGTAGTCTGTTAAGAAGGATGTGGGAAAGATACAAGGACTAGATAATGTGTTTGTATTTAGGGGAGGAAGAAAGGCAGACAGCTACTGCAGTCATATTATGTAATGCTAAAATATTTTGTATCCCAAAAGGAAAGGGATGCTAATGACTGTGTAAGTCAAACCATACTGGGTGTCATCTGCTTAAAACTGTCTTAAGATGAGATAGAGGTTGGTCTTGCAGTCGTGGAGCCAGTGTTTCTCTCTAGCCTTCGTTATTGTGCTGGTGACGCTTTGCTCTATGAGTTCAGTCTAAGAAGATCTCATGGTCTCTGTCTGGAAACAGACAGAAATCTCGCTCTCTCTTCTGCACACTCGCTTCATCTGCCTCCATGCGAGTTCATCCAGCTTCTCAACTCACAGCCTGTATCTGAAAAACTCCCTCTAATTGGCGATTAGCTTGCATCTATCAATCTTATTGTTAGGAGGATTGACAGTTGAGACAGATGTCCGAGCTTATTCAATTAAAGCTCCAGTTGCGTCCATTGCCAACCTTATGTCAGATCAGTCCCTTCAAATGCAATTTGCATAGCTTCAAGCAGGAGCTTTTTCCATACATTTTCAAACCCATTCTCTAAAAATATTTTCTACAATTTTCTGTTAATTTTTCTGAGTGCGGTGGGAATCTAATTTTAACTTTGTCTTCATTTTGTTATGTGCTGTTCTAGAGCATAGACTCATTATACTTTTATAGCATGAACTCTTTTAAATGTGCCAGACTAATGCTTCATGATTCAGTAGTCCACATCCATAGATGGCATTTCCAAAGGTATTATTAGCTATGTGCAGGTAAACAATTCCTTTTATTTATTTTTAAATTCAAATCCTTTATGTGAATCCCACAAAAGAGATTAGTTTCTCATTCAAATAAACGAGTCTCTAGCCAGATAAAATCTACTTGCAGTGTGACTATTAAGGTGGTGAATAAATGCCTTTTGTACATCAGAAGGATTTCATTAACAAGTCAGAAAGGGCATTTTGACTTGTTTCCAACTTGGTACAAGCCTTTTTCATTCTCACTGATCAACACAAAGAGAAGCAAGAGATTTTGCTTTATAATGTTTCAGAAAGCCGCAACAAAAAGGTGTGGGGGTGTGTATTTTTTTTCAATTGCTTTGGGGGAGGAGGGATGAAGCTAGTTTGGTGTTGTCTCTTGAAAAATACTGAATTATTTCAAAAACACTGGAATTCTTGTGCAAAGATTTCATTACAAGTGCCCTCATGAGCAATCTATTGATGTCATTAGCCGCCTTTGTGAGCTGGAAGGAAGTTGTACCTCAAAAGAAGCTGGAAAGGTTTAAAAATGATAAAAAAAAAAAAAAGTAGAGATTAGAACATCAATGCTGCTTCTGTCTTTGTAGCATGCTGGAGTGCTACCACTGATGAAAGTGAAAGGTGCAGCATAACATTTCATAACTGTGAGGGAAGTGATCTAACTGGTAACTGAACTAGGAACAGATATTCAGACAAAAATCAGTCTAAACAGTCTTGGATCACCATTTTTATGTTTGTTTCTTGTGTTCACTGTAGCACCATCACATTGTTGTATTTTCAGAAACAACAAAACCGTATTTGGAGTCAGTGTTGTTGCCCCTTTTTTCTACTGTTCCTTTTTCATTCAAAGGGGTTGCATATAAGCAGAGAGTCTGTGTAGGTAAATTGTTTGAACGGTTTTAGTCCCTAAAGGGGGGGGAAGGAACTGAGAGAGAGATTTAATTTCATTGTTATACTGGTACTAGATAGTTCAGTTGTATTTTGTGCAGTGTATCATCTGTAAACTAGTTACTGGCGTGCCTATGTTGGATAATTGAAACAGCGTAAAATCCTCTGCACAATACGTTTGCAGGTATTTCATTTGGCTATGTCATACTTCCTTGAAAATCCAGTTTCATTTTTGTGTTGATGTTCTGGTTTGGGTTTATGGGTATGCCTGCTTTTTCTTTTATGTGATACAAGTACTCTATTTATGGAGGCTCATTTTTCCTCAGACTGAACTGGTGCTCTAATTGGTTCCATAGCTCATATCTAGCAACATCTTTCAAAACTGCAAGGGAAGTTATGGCTATATCCCAAAATATTGCACGCTGGACTTTAATCAAACTGAATTTTAAATGTACTTAAAAAGCACTATACATATAATGCCTTAGCCTATTTAATTTTTTAAGCTGTATGGGTAATAATGTCTGGAGGAGTTCCAAAAGAAAGAATTCCTTCCTTGTTGCTACGAAGGAGTTTTTTCTCATGAGAAGCACTTCTTTTGTTCTTCACTTTCCAAATAACCTTGAAAATTTATAGGCTGAACAAGTGGGGCATACTTACTGAGAGTGTTCAGGGTCAGAAATTGAAAACTTGCTTCTTTATAGTATCCCAAGAGTTTATGTAGAAGTTTTATGTCTTCCTTTATTCCAAGCCACAGAAAGCCTTCTGGGTTTCTTTTAACAGAGTAACAGTACCAGATTTTTGTAATTTTTATCCTTATGTATAACGAAAGCCTCAAAACCAAAAGAGGTTTTTTGCATTAGTTTTATGAAATACCATGAGTTGGTTTACCTAGCTATTTTGTGCGTGCATGCATATGTGTGTTGCTTCTTACCTGATCTTCAAGGGTTAACCTTTTACCAGTGGTATTCTCCATTTCCATGGGCATTGTTTATGACAGGCAATAACTGGTTAGGGCCAGTGAAAAGATTAAAAAAGCTCATTGGCATTTGAATAGGTCCACTTGGGCAGTATAGTGGATATACTAAAGAAGTTGGCCAAGCAAGACAACAGCTTTGCCAAGTCGGCCAATGACCAGCTGAAGGATCATCTAGCATTTTGACAAAAGGCATTTTGACAAAACTGATTGCCAGGTTATTTGACAGTGGCTGGACACTGACAATTTGGGGAGGACAGAATGCTGGACGCAGGTACAGGTGATAAGAGAGCCTCCTGTCTTAGAAGAGAAGCCAGGATCTGTACAAAGAGGAGGAGAGTGAACACGCTTAGCAATTTTGACCACATATTGCATTGCAAGTAAGAGTAATGAGGGACACCAAGGAAGCACTTATAGATGTGATATGATTTGACCACATCTGCATATTAGTGCTACATTAAGTACAATTGAGATAAGAAATTCTGAAAATTACTCTCTCTTGCTTCAGCTGAGGCTTAGAAAAGGGAAACTGCAAACCTGGAGCTCTGATTTATAGTGCTCAGGTAGCTGGGGTTTGTGAGTAAATACACAGAGTCCAGAAAAGCTATTGCCTTTTTTTTTTTTTCCTCTGATGCAGTGAGAAAGTAAAAACTCAAATCTTTGTGGAATCCTTTCCCAAGAGAATTTCTTCCTAAAAGCTCTTCTAGAAAACCTAAAGTCACAGACTGCATCTGATCTCTTTTCACACTGAGGAAGCTTAGCAATAAATGGATCCTGTCTTGGATATAGGCATAGCAGCACAACCAGATTTTGTCACAGAAAAGCTTTACTAGAACTAATGTCAGGCAGAAGCGGAATTAAGCTCCTTGTTTCAGCTCTGGAACAGAGTGTTCAGAAATGCAAGATTTAAGGCTTGTCGATTCCCAACCCAGGCTGAGTCACTTATTATCCAGTTACACTCAGGGCAGTCTAGCCTCAAAAGGTTTATTGGCATAGCACAGCGGCATGTTAATGCGGCTAGGCTGCTTCCAGAACAGGACAAATAATTTCCCGCAGCACTGCATAGACTTGCTATTCTGGGATCTCTCTCTTGATCTTCCTTCCGTGCTCTAATTACGTAGCCACTAATTCTTCTACATCCGAGGAGGACTGTGTCATGCTACTAATCTAATAATGCACACTGCCTCTTTATAATGTTAAAAGTGCTTTGGTCAGCACTTGAAAAGCGCTTAAGTGGCTGAAATTAGTCACTAACTAGAGATCTGGTAATTTTAAATGGTTTGGGGTTTGTTCGGGTTGGGGCTGGGGAGAAGAGTATAAGGTGCTAATCAGGTTGCATTTTAACAAACTAGAACTGCAGGTAGTCAGATTTTAGCTTTAGGCTCTGTATTTTGTATTTCTCTACCTCACTTTTTGTCAATTATAAATGTGAACACAATGACATAATTCACTGGAGTATTGATGCCAAATGCAGTGATGTTTTTCAGTGACAGTGACAAGTGGCAAGGACAGTGAAGTGTCTAAATATATATATATCTTTTGAGCACGATCTGCTCTTGTAGAACAAGAGGGCACTTTCATTATGTGAACTTGTGTTATAGTTGACACTATGTACAGCTAAAGTTCAAGAGGGTTCCGGTCACCGTTGACTGAGTGGTTAATGGCCACATGGTAAAGATAACATACATTTTGTTTAAAGAAATCACCAATATGTAATTATGCCTGTAATATGTTACCACCAATGAAATCTTTCATTGAAAAAACATATGAATGGAAGAGTAGAATTCTAAATGATGGTGCCGATGCTATTTTGTCTCCTATTTTTGATACGGTTTGTGCACGGCACATATGATGGTGTTCACCGCTGAAAAGTGACACAAGAGGAAAGAACATATTTCACCTGTGGTGCAAATCTGATAAGCTTGGACTGTAAGCTTCTGGGTTTCTGTGACTTAGCTGGGCAAGAGCCAAATAAAGAACTTTTTTGCCTTTACTTTTCCTACTGTTCATAATGCCAGCTTCAAAGGTCTTATGAGTAGAACTGTGTAAATGGTAAAATGTTAATGGTAGGGTGGTAAAACAGGCTCATGTATCTGAAAATTGCTCACACCTTTTATAGTGGAGATTGCCTGACATATAAGATCACACAAGTTTGAACCAAAGATTTATGACTGCAATGTATTTAGAAGGACAATGTTTTAAGGGGGAAATGTAATTTTCCTTACTAAACCTGGTAACTCTTGCTGCTTGAAAGTTCTCATTTACTTTTGGTCCATGAATTACACACAGACAGGTATAGAACAAAAAATTGGAGAGCTTCCTCTAGAGGTGATTGTAGATAGGTCCTTAAACCGAAACCAGGAGAAGGAATCTCATGATGGTAATTTTCTAGTTAATAGACAATTTTCAGCAAGCCTGTGTTGCGAATAATATTGAGTAGAAAAGGTGATCACTGAACCTCTGTGGTCACTTATGGTTCAATCCTGAAGAAGGTACAGTCTGTGCTAGCTTTACTGGATAGCAGAGGAGGCTTGACTTCTTCAAGTCATTGCACACCCACTTGTTCACTGTATGCATGCCTCATAGAAAGTGGTTGCTGCCTCAGATACTTATACCCCTGCATAATGACTTACCTTGAGTTAGAGTGAGTATTTACATGACAAGATTGTGAACTGAATGCAAAAGTTTTTTTTCAGCTGAATTAGTTCCCTGGTATTCAGTGTGCAGCCATACGAGTGCTCATACTGATACAAAGTAAGTGGTGTTACGGGGGCAAGAAGAAACAGAAGCAGCAACTCCTTTTGAAGAGTTAATTGGGGAAACATTACTCCAGCTTTTCAGCAATCACACTAAAAATAGTTGTTAGTATAGTAATTAGTCTATTGTTAGCATTCCCTTTTTTCTCTCCTCTTAAAAAGGCTCTGGAAATGTTCTTGTCCTGCGGTCTGGCAATCTGGTACTGGTGGTTATCCATGGGTCCTTATTGTCTGCTACCCAAACCACCTCCACATCTTTCTAAGGTGTCTGGCTACTGCCTAATTACTCAACAGCTCTAGTTATCCTCCTTCCCTGCATCCATAAACCCAGCTTCTTACCATAAGCTCCTGTTTTACCTTAATATGTCCAGCTAGCTCAGTTGGTAGAGCATGGGACTCTTAATCTCAGGGTCGTGGGTTTGAGCCAAAAAGGACTGTTGTGGTTTAACCTCAGCTGGCAACTAAGCACCACGCAGCCGCTCGCTCACTCCCCCCCGGTGGGACGGGGGAGAGAATCGGAAGGGTAAAAGTGAGAAAACTTGTGGGTTGAGATAAAGACAGTTTAACAGGTAAAGCAAAAGCTGCGCATGCAAGCAAAGCAAAACAAGAAATTCATTCACTGCTTCCCACCAGCAGGCAGGTGTTCAGCCATCTCCAGGAAAGCAGGGCTCCACCACACATAATGGTTACTTGGGAAGACAAATGCCATCACTCC
>NW_008794836.1:1993552-2006548 GCF_000699145.1 Aptenodytes forsteri | reverse complement strand
TCCCCCCCAGTGGGATGGGGGAGAGAATCGGAAGGGTAAAAGTGAGAAAACTTGTGGGTTGAGATAAAGACAGTTTAACAGGTAAAGCAAAAGCTGCGCATGCAAGCAAAGCAAAACAAGAAATTCATTCACTGCTTCCCACCAGCAGGCAGGTGTTCAGCCATCTCCAGGAAAGCAGGGCTCCACCACACATAATGGTTACTTGGGAAGACAAATGCCATCACTCCGAACATCCCCCTCTTCCTTCTTCTTCCCTCAGCTTTATATGCTGAGCATGACGTCACATGGTGTGGAATATCCCTGTGGCCAGTTTGGGTCAGCTGTCCTGGCTGTGCCCCCTCCCAGCTTCTTGTGCACCTCCAGCCTTCTCAGTCGGTAGAGCATGGGAAGCTGAAAAGTCCTTGACTAGTGTAAGCACCACCCAGCAACAACTAAATCATCGGTGTGTTATCAACATTATTCTCATCCTAAATCCAACGCACAGCACTGTACCAGCTACTAAGAAGGAAATTAATTCTATCCCTGCTGAAACCAGGACACCCTCTCAAAAACACAAATTAACTTTGCTTCTGCTCCTTTTTCTCATCTGCCTCCTGAATCTTTCAGCCCTCCCTGAAACCCAGCTCCTCATTATGCAAGTTCAGAGTGTTCATTGCCTCAGCCTCTTCCCTCAGCTAACAAGCTGGCATCCATTTACTCCTTAGACACCTTCAGCTTCCATTTGCCACATCCAGCACAGCTTGAAGCAGTTTGTTTTGCTATAAATTGGAGTTTATGATAACATACAATGTATTTGGAAATGTCACAATATTTAAATAACAAACTTCCATACCCATAAGTAGCAAAAAAACCCATAAGCAGTGGTAACAAGATGACTCTGTTTCTGCAGTCTTAAAGACTTACATAAGTCCTTGTCTGTAACTGAAGTCTCTTTAGGAAACCAGAAACCTCTCCTAACTTCAGTGGGTCTTAGATCAAGCCATATGTTTTCAGACAGGATGCCAGACCACCCACCATCATCCATCTTCATCTTCTATTTATTTTTATTGTGACAGCTTCAAATTACATTTTTCCTATTTTATTCTCAGAATTTATTTTGCCTTTACAACAATCTCTTCAGATAAAGTATTTGCAAAGAAACAGATGGTGATCTTATTTTCTGAGCTGTGAAAGGACAGCACTTCTCAGTTTAGTAAGCAGTGAGACCCTTGTGGTATTCATTGCATTTAGAAGGATAAATCAAGCATCAGAACACAGAGACAGTCCCTTTCCCATTAATCACTGCAGCAGCAACTATATGTTATTTCTACGAAATGGCTGAATTAACATCTTGACAGTTGATAGAAAGAAAGAGTCAGTAATGACACACCTTTCCCACTGGCCACTAATCCATTTTCAGTAAAACTAAGTCTTTAATGAGAATATTTGTTTTCAAGAGCCACTATTACTCTTCCATTTATTACCGTTCCATTTTCTATATTGGGAGCACAGATCATAAAATAACTGTTTACTATTGGATAAAACAACTTCTGGAGTACAGTATCTTTACAGATGAGTGGTTAATTTCTGGCAAAGTGGGTCATTTCTTTATCTCAGATTGCAATTAGGAGAATGAAGATCCTTCTGATCTTGAAATATAGTTCAATAAGAATACGACTTATGAAAGTCTGTTCTATAAGAAGACAGTCTAGAGGATGGAAATACTTGATTCTAATTGGATCACTTAGCATGTTCATCCATACTAAATAAACTATGTTGCAGGGTTTCTTTCTCTTCTTGTTAACTACCATTACACATCTTAAAGTGATATACTTTGTAATAATTAGGGCATGCTCTTCTTTTTATTCTTGCTTGCTTCTGAAGATTGCACCTCTTAATGGTAACTGTCAAAGATGGAAAGACCTAATGCTTTTCATGCCTTCATACATACATATTGATATATGAAAGCTTAAGATGTCTATTTCATTTCTTTTATTTTTTTGGATTATATGTTTTAGAAGTCACACCAAGGGCAGCTTAATAAGTAAAATGGAGTTCTCAAGTGTGTGAAACTTTAAAAAGAAAAATTAAGAGAAGGGCTTTTTTTTAAGGCAGTATTTAAAGCCTGTTTAAAGTTAAGCATTAGCTTCTATGATGGTGAATGTTAATTTCAATAACGGCAGATGATAAAAATACTAATTGTTTTGCACACATATATGTGATGAGAGAAGTTGTAATAAACATCCCATGCCACCAACAGCTTATTCAACAACAGCAATACTTGTTAGTCTTGAAGTAGCTGCTGCTTCTTCCTTGAAAGTGAGATTTAAGAGCTGTGTAAATATGAGGTTTGTGCAACAAAGAACTGTGCTTGCTAACCCAGAAGATGGGTTCATGTTAGTGTGAAGTAAGTAAGACTTTGTATTTAGTTTCAGTAAACTTCTTGAAAGGAAAATTTTGCAAAATCGGGGCTTATGACTGTACTAATTCTGACTACTGTAACAATATCTGATGAGCACTGTTGCAATTACTAGACATGATATTAAAATTCAAGATATTCTCAATGGCTTGTTTCCTTCCTGTTTGCAGATCTTTTGTTTTTATATATGTGGCTTTTCAGTTGTTTCTCAAGACCTTTGGAAGGAAACAGATACATTTTAGTATAAACTTCAGATTTTTGTGCTTATGTGACCATACCTTGTTACTGAGTTTGGCTCTTCTGCCAAATTTGGTTAACAAAAATATATGGTGGGGTTTTTTTCATGGTCAGAAATATTTATACAGATCCGAGCCTTTTGTGCATTTCTAGTTTGATAGTAAAATTACTCTGCAGTGTTCTGCTGGCCCTCTACCTGAGAATTTGAAAAATAATTCCTCTGAATTATTTTTTTAATTTTTTTTAATTTATTTTTATTTCCATAGTTATGGACTCTATAGATTGCTATAAGCTTCTTCCAGTATTGGCTAAGTTATTATGCTACTTCTAAGCATTTAGGTCAAGTGTCTGCTGACAAGTGAATAAGAGAACAGATGGGAAGATATAAAATATCTTGGAGTTCTGTTTCATGTTTGTCTATATCACATGAATTGGTCATCCAAATTTGATCACAAGTTGTCCTTGACATCTGACAGCAGAAATAAAATGTTTCTCAAAAAAGTATATACTACAGTGCTAGGTACCAATAAGAGAACTGCAGTCACAATTAGCACATGAAGTCACCACTGTGCTATTGCCTGTGTTTTAGTGTCTGTTATTTTAATTCATTTTATCAAACACTTATGAAAGCATATGTCAAATAATACTTAATTTTAATTCAAAGTCTTTCAATAACAAAGTGGCAACATAATCACCCCTTTATAATATACAGCATAACTGGTGGCCCCAGGAGAAATGTAACAATTTAATTTTCTTAATATATTCTTCTGACTCAAAGATCCACAGGAGTACCACTTAAGAAACTTATGAATAGTAAAAGATGGTAAAAGAGCATGGAGAATGAACTCAGCACTCGTTGGATTCTGAGGCTTTTGTCATCTAGAAATACGATGATGTTTACTATAACATTTTATTTCTTGTCCATCTTTCATCATGTCTGGGACAAGATTGAAGTAATCAGACTCATCAGTTACAATCAACTCGATTTGCTGAAGTCAGTAGAACTACTCAAAGGGGTTACATTTAGATGTGTGTTTATGAACCTTTATTAATTCCTTAGAAAAGAGGTGTTGTATGAACATTGCCAGTGGAAGGCAGAGAATTGAGTTCATAAAGTAGAAATTTGAGTACATATTTGCTTATTTTATACTACTTTGTATATATAGGCGGGGGGGGATATCCACCACATTGCTTAGTAAATGCATTATGTGTAGAAATAGGGAGAAAATGGTCTATTTTAATGTATCAGTGTTTTTTATGAAATGTATTGATATGTTAATATTTCATAAAACAATATTTCTCAGAGGAAAAGTATTTTAAATTATTTTTGCAGTCTTCTGTCTCTACCCACTGAGTTATAGTTTTGAATATAATAATAAATTATCTTGTACTTATTTTGCTGAATACGGAAATATAATTTATAATCTTCTGCCAATTAGCTTTTCTCCTTAGTAGTATTTCTGAAGCATCCATTGCTGTTGTAAAATTCTATTAAGATAAGAAAATACAGACTGTTAGACGACTTTGCTTAATTTTTCTTGAGACTATCACACAGTGTTTCTCCCAGTAAGCTGGGAAGAGAGAGAATGTAATTTGTACTTTCCAAAGCTTTTGATTTGAACTGATTGGTATATTCTTTCCAAAAAGCTGAGTAAGTTCTATTACAGTACAAACATGACCTTCAGGAAAAGGTTAAAGATATCTTTAACAAACTATTTTCCCAACCACTCGAAAAGAAACAGTTAGGAAATGACTGGGCTCAGCTCC
This sequence comes from Aptenodytes forsteri, assembly GCF_000699145.1. Classification (NCBI taxonomy): domain Eukaryota; kingdom Metazoa; phylum Chordata; class Aves; order Sphenisciformes; family Spheniscidae; genus Aptenodytes; species Aptenodytes forsteri. The sequence continues at coordinate 2,002,146 of NW_008794836.1, read as the reverse complement.
TCAGGTAAGTAGCCCTCATTAATTGTCTGTTACAGACATCCTCATTATTATCAGACAATTGACAATTGCTGATATTAAATCTGGAACGAGCATACACAATCAACTAATGAAATTGAAATGCCAGAATTAAGATGCTGCTAGCTGGCTCTTATAGTTAATGAGGAGATTTCTGTAGTCACACTGGTAGTTGCAAGTGGTTTAATGGGATCCTTTATGGGGCTTATAGTTAGTAAGATCATGTGGTTTAATTATTTCTGGCATCTTAATATGAACTTCATTCTTTTCACCTTTCACATGAGGAGACTCATTACTTTTCTCCAAGGATCCAGTATGATAGACAAAATGTCAGAAATAATTAAAACTAATGATGGCCACACAGAGAGAAATGTTGAGTAGGAATTCAGTCTATCTGGTATTGAGAATTCCCCCTGGAAATCTGAAATGAAATGCTTCCTAGTCATATTCAGAGTCCTTCTCATCAGCCTCATAGTTTCATCAGTTTAATAGTGTTGTGCTTCTTTGGCACCCTGATTTATCGGTATGTGGGAAAGAGGTCAAACATTTTATGGCCTCACATTGTTTAGGCTGTCTTTATAACTCCCTGGATAGAATGATTGTTTTGAGATAAGAGTGCCTCCAGTTTAAAATCCAGCGTCCTGAAATTTGTTGTCATGGTCCCCAGGTCCCTTTGGCAATAAGAACTGTACTTGGCTCTGCTGTAATGTTGATATGGCTTTTACACCAAAAATTAATGTTATTTGAAAACATAAATTGGGATTCTTCGTAATTCTGACTCATTGTATGTACTCCAGCAGTTTTGCCTTCATTAGAGTCTTGGCAAATTTTCATAACAGCCGTATGAGTAATAAGGTTTTTCCTAATACTAAATAGTTACAACATAGTAGACACTAGATTTTCTCTTCAGAATATGAATAAATTAGAATAAGATATTGTCTTCAAGTGGAATATGAACACTCAGCTCTTCTCTGAGTCTTTTGAAATCTTTCCCCACAATTGGTGATTCTGTTTCTTAGCACTGCCTGTAGCTCAGGGTAGTTGTGACTGGTAAGGGCAACTAGATTATTAAAAACCAAATAAAGAAAAACCTCTGAATTGAAAATGAGAGGCTCTGCCATTTTTAGAAGGATATGCTGGGCTAAGGCCATTTACACTTGGTCAGGGGCTGCTTTCATTTGCACCTCTGAACTTTATCCTTGCCTGGTGGGTGGCCCCGGGGAGGGAAGTATGCCAGTGCATTCCTCATGGCATGAGGAAGAGCTGAAACCAGAGGGTGTGCAATTTACAGCCAAGGTTTTTAGAACATCGACTTGTCTGGCAGATCTGTTTGCTTCAAGATCTGCCACCACAGAGTGGGCAAGCAGTGATCCAGCTGTGGAGCTTGTGGTGGGAGAACATGGGCAGTGGAGGGGGAAAACTTCACGTGAGAGTTGGACAGTCAGACAGTCACAGCACTGTTCTTAAGTAATCTATACAGCATATACATCAGACATAAGCAGCTCTCTTTTTCACACTTGCTGTGTGGGCAAAGGAGAGGGGTGCTGAAGATAACTGTGGAGAGCACCTAATCACACTGGCTGATGGTGCAGATCTGTCTCAGCTGGGTTCTCCTCAACTAGATAAATTCTAACCAGGAGGCCTGTTAGTTCTCACCTTTTAGCACTGCTTCAGCAAAAGGAAACTGAACAAGGCAAAAATATATGGCCAAAAATACTAAGTTCTGCTGATACTCTGAGGTAAAATTTTGTCCCCCAAACTGTAGGTGCTGGATGGCGTAGTTATACTTTACATTGATTTGGAATTACTATTAGCAATATGAGCTGTATTCGTCAATGTGCAATTGCTTCAGGATCTTCACTAGAAATCTTGTTTCTGTAACTTTTTAGCCACAGTTACAAGTGACCCTCTGTGTGATTTATGTAAAAAGACTAGGAACAAGGACTAAGCATGATACTACTTAAATATTGGTGAATCCAAGTGAAGTAGTTACAAATGTTCTTAATTCCAAACACATGAGAATCTTTGAGTCTGTTTCTGTCTTTTTTTAATTCATTTTATCTCTTCCATACGAGACAAATAGAAACAATGCTTGGAGGGTGGGCTATTTTGCAGACTGAAATATTACTGACTTGGCTTCTTGCATACCTAGACTTCTTTGTTTTAATGTATGTCTTTTTCACCGAAGACCTACAAAAGGCCTATTAATAGAAGTCAAGTAAGCGTTAAGAATGGTCCTTCCTTCACCTGGAGCTATCAGGGCCCCTTCCCTTTTCCACAGTTTAGGAATAGTGCTCATTTATCTTCTGATGCTGAATCCTCATCTTTCACACTTGATGAAGCCTTGCTTCAGGATAAATCTTGTGGCATTCTGCTTCGTCTTTCATAAATGCAATGCTGTTAATAAACCAATTATACACAAACGGCATGGCATTGCTAGCAATCTACCGCATGTATCTACTGGTAGGTTTAACTGATGTTACTTTTAATTTTGCTTATCAGATCTAACTTCTCTCCCTGGCTTTTTGACAGGTGTGACTGAAGTGGAAATTGATTCTAGCTTTTTAAGATCACCTTGTCCATTAGGCTTGCATTGCTATATTGAAAAGCCACAGATAAAAGGTGCTGATGGACGAGGTGCGAGGATTAAAACTATGCCCTGTTTGTGTTTGTATGTGAGGCAATAGATCTGCAAGACTGAGTTCATTTTCTCCTCCCTATTGTTAATGCTGTTCTGGAAGATGAAAATAGACCCTGCTTCTTTCCCAGTATTTTTTTCCTTCAGTGCATTTCATTTGAGAGATTGTTCACCGGTGCTAAAACTGCATGCCCTATTTTTTTGTGAACAAAAAGCAGAATTCTTTTGAAAGACAATATTTATATCCACAGAGTAATGTAAGAGGAATATAAGAGAAAATACAGGAAGAGTACATGAAATTTTGCACCCAACATGCTGGTGAAATGCCAAGCTTGCACAAAAAAATAGTTCACCTTTGACCGGAGAATATACAAAGAAGTTAAGCATTACTGACAGCCTAAATAACAACTCCCACCTTCACCCATGCACAACTCTGAGCTAGTGTTGGTTTATTCTTCTTCTGTTTGGAATCCTAAAATCTAGCTTGCTTTGCCTTCAAGTAACTCTTTTGCCACTGTGGTGCTGAAGAATGGATTGGAGGAGATGGTTGAGTTCAGACCTTGAAAAGAAAACAGAATTGCTCAATTAGACTCTCCAGAAGAGCTTCATTTGTCGTAGTGAATTACATTGGTCACTGGCTACCATTAAGAAAGGAAAAGGGAAGGAACAAGGGATCACACACTCTGAACAGGTCAGATTAAACCAGCCAGAAAGGTTCATGGTGTCATAAACATTGCAGAGAGTGAAAAAAGACTTTGATAGCTGATAACTTAATTATCTGCCACTATCAGTTTGGAAGGGCTTTTAAACATGTCCAAAGTGTCTACCAAAATTTTCAGCAGGAGTGACAGCAGATTTTTAAGTAAGGATAAAAATGCAGCAGTCTTCCTGGAATAAGACTCTGACAGACTATGATGAATTACCTTATTATAGTTGTTCGGATGACAAATGTACTTGATCAGTGTTTCTTCTTGGGAATAGTTGAGCTTATCCAGAGGCAAAAGTTGAAAGGAAATGAAAGCTAACTAGTAATCCTAAGTGGAAGACATCAGAATTTTCTAGCAACAGAAGCTGAGAAACCTAGGTCTAGCTCTAAAATTGTTTTCTAAAAGGTGATTTTGGTAGTGGTGATAAATTCAACTGAAATGTGATGTATGCAAACTAGAATTAAATGATGTAGAAAAATCAAAAGCTTATTTGTTAACTCTGAACTCTGGAGTGGGCTTTCCATTATTTTCATAACCCAAACCATTCTATGATTCTGTGATTCTATGATTATTTCAAAAGAAACTTATGGTGTAGGACCTAATATATGATTATTTAGCCAGTGTATCAGAGCTATCCTAACCTGTAATTCTCTGACCTGCTCACCTTACAATTTAAGCATGAAAATAATGGAAATCCCACTCCAGAGTTTAGAGTTAGCAAATAAGCTTTTGATTACTGATATCTGTAAACACGTAAATTAGGTTGTTACCCCAAATTGCAATTGAGAGTCTACATCTGACCCTTCTGGCTTTGAGAGACAAGGCTACAGCCTGTCTGTCAGGACACAAAATCTGTGTAACAGAACAAGAGTGAAACTTGAACGGAGAAAAATCTCAATAGTTTTGCAAAAATTAGATGTTGTGGTTTGACCCAGCTTTTTTTTTAAACTTGACGTATGCTTTTAAAATACTCTCAACTATTTTTTTTGTTTAGTCCTTAAGCAAAGTATATATGGTTCTGATTTCCACGAACACTTCTTACAAGTCTGTGGCATAGTAAGTTGATTAGTACACTAATGATGTGTCATTGTAAGTAATGGAAATTAAGCTGAAGTCAAACTGTAGGTACAAACCATTTTTTGTGATGCATATCTCAAAGTTGTTTGGGGTTTTTTTAAATGTATTTTTACTATTCTTCTGATTTAGTCATTGGCAATGGTTTTCCAGTCAGTAGTGTGAATTAGGGACATTTTTCTATGTTTCTAGTTATATATAATTATTATTTTGTTTCAAGGCATGATTTGAAAATCAGCCACGCATGCAAAAAAGCTTGTGCTGTTGTTTATCTTGGCTTTAGAGGACAGATAAGTACATCTGCATCCAAGCTTTCAAAACTTGTCAGAAAATCATTTTCTAAAGAAGAATTACTTCTGTCAGTGCTTAAATTTAAATTGTGGAAAATAAGATTTTGTTATTGCATGTGATTTGTAATACTATGTTCATGAAGTGCTCAGCATACTTTAATCATCTTAATCACATTAAAATAAATACAGTTAACGGAATCTGTAGTCAGCTATTTTGGAAGTAACATTACCAATATAACACAATTTTCCTCATTGTTTTCTTTGAATTGATCTAGTGTTTCTATGACTTAGAGAACAGGAGTGGGACTGTATTTGGTTCAAAAGACATATTTTATTGTCCCCCTAAATATCTGTCCAGACCTAGTACAAATATAATGTCTCTGAAAAAATTAGCACCTGGATGGGTTTGTTGGAAGTTCTTTAGCTCAAGCTCTTTAGTTTTTGTGTTCAAAGTGCAGTGTACATAGTCCCATCAACTTAGCAGGAAGCGAAGCCTGCTAAGTTGTGCTAGAGGCAGCAACACAGCTAACATACTGCAGGTATATTTTTTACGAAGTTGTAAGCTATATTTTTTACTAAGTTAGCTTGATTACTGGAAGAATCTCTCCACAACAATAAGGAACTCTGTGGGGACTTAAGTAGAATGTGTTTACTAAAGGAGATGCACAAAGAAGATGCAAACCACTTTTTTGTTCATGTTTTGTCTTCACCGCAGGGAGATGCAAGCCAGGTACGTGGAGTAGATTCACCCTGCCAGTGGTAATACAGCTGCAGAAGTAAGGCTGTATGTTCCTCCTGCCCTACGTAAATTTACAATGCACCCTGTACAGACATCATGCTCTATCTTTTTGGAGAGGGAAAAAAGAAAAAGCAAAGTAAATTTGTCTCTACAGGACTCAAGACTGATTGGCATTCTTCTATATAAACATATTCCTAAAGGCCTATTAATCATTTTCTTTAAACTTACCCAACACATTTCATCTTGCTGCTTTTGCTCATACTATAGCTAGCTTTGTGGAGTGAGAAGTGGGTTCTCTCATTCTTCTGTTAGAAATGCGCAATTACAGTATGTATCATCTCTACTGATGACTTACATACTCATAATAATTAAAAAAATCTGTCTGAAAATAAAAGGGTTCTGTAGTCTTTATACCAATCTTTGATTGGTGTTCTTATTCAATGTACACCTCAAACAATGTTTAAAGTGGAAAAGTGGACTGAAAGGTTCAAAAGACAAGTGGGGGTTGTTTGAAGTAATTGAGGACAAAGCTGCTGGATCTGACTGCAACAGCACTTTATCCTGTTTGGGACTGATTTCGTATCTTAATTGGATTCACATGTTATTTGGGTTGATGAATTCTATCAGATATTATAATGAGACAAAAGAATTGTCAGTATCCTGTGAGTCTCATATGCCTTTTTCCCTTGAAGGCTTTTCTAATTTATACATTTGCTCCTTATTTCAGTTCTTGAATATTTTACTGCCTCTTTGAGTCTTAATTTCATGTCTGTCTTTATAAAATAACAAAATTCAAAATTGCCAGTAAAGAGCAAATGCAAACAATTAAAAGTAAACTAAAATGGTAAGAGTTTGAGTGGGATTTTATTTTTTACTGTGTCTTGTTGTACAGAATTATCTATTTTGTCTTTATTTTAGATATTTAGATTATTGTTGTGCATAGCATAGATTCAGTCATATGATACTTCTGTGGAAATTTTGACAAAGCAGTTAAACAGAAGAGTGAATAAAACTGCAAATTAATTGAATGGATAGACTTGGGTCTAATGCTTCTTTAGCTGTCATTTGCTTGTTTTGTTCTGCTTAATTTAGCTGCTTTTCAGCTCATAAACTTCAAAGTCAACCCAAAGTCAAGCTCAAGGAGGATTTGTATGATAAAAGCAGGCCTGATTAGCCCGAGAACTGTGTGCAAGTCTGGTATCTATGCAGTCTGCACAACTGTGGTGAAGATGTAAATATTTATTTTTTGTCTTCTGGGTTTGAGCTCAAACGATTAATCTATAGTAAGAAATTAAGAAGGAGGTTGCTGACATTCAATATATAAAATCACCAGTTTTAAGATCTTAAATAAGGCATCTGTCTGAAGGGAAGGTAATTTAGAGTAGCTTGTGCTTTATAGTAGTTTGACTCATCAGTAGTGATCACAACTAAAAATTATGTTTTGTTTCATTACTGTGGAGTATTTTATAATGGATTTTCCTAACTGGGTTTTAAGAACAATGTATCTGTTTATTCAAGACTACTAATTTATACTGTGCTATGCCATAAGCACTGCTGTTGATTGCTAACTGGTCAGATATTTATTGAACTCAGCTTATTCCTGGACGGTAGATCATAAAACCTTTAACTTCCAATTTACATCTCAGTTGTAAAGCTCTGATCTCTTTAATTCATATGGAAACGAACTCTAAACCTTTATAGAAATCTGCAGTGATGATCTTTCCTCATGCTATTTCCTGTTTCTTCAGTCTACGTTACACATTCTTCCTCAGTCTAGTTTTCTTTGCTCCCTTTGACTGTGTCAAATCAGAATGTGTCAGTGCCATTTTGCTATCCCACACTAAAGCACTTTCCTTACTAATTATTACATGTAAATTGCTTGTGGCTCACCAACATCTGCTGCTCAGTTTCTCAGCTGAAAATACAGGGTATAATACTCTATCCTATGCTTTAATTTTTTTTCTTTCTATAAAATGTGTCCTGGCTACTAAAAACTGCAGGTGTTTTGGTATTTCAGATCTAAGCAATATATCCCCATACACACTCTTAGAATCTGCTTCTTTTTTGCAAACACCATTTTAAAATTTCTCTCACGCAACATGAAAGAGACAGTGCTGATGGCTGCAGTTGTGATAATCATTAATAAAAACAGAATAATACACATAAATCCTAAGACAAACACATTTTTGATTCTGCAGTTTGATAGGAAGAGTAGAAAAGGAAGTGTAGAAGGATGCAACAGAAAGAGTATTTCTCTGGAGCTCCTGTATTTTATGTCTGAGATGAATGGTATGACCACTGTTTGAATAGGGAAGATGTGTAGAACCGTGACGACACTTGTAGTAGCAGGACTTTCGGGTGACAAAGTCTTCCTTTCTCAGAACCTGCTCTGCTTGCCCCGAGGGGAGTCCAGCATGGAAGTTCCCTTTGATGTTCCCTGTAAGGAGGGGTCACTGAGTGCAGCATCCAGAGATCTCCGGCACGGGCGGCTGTGGCTCAGAAAGATAATATTCTAGTGTTAATATGCCACTGGTAGGGCTATTGCCATGGAGTTTTTGATGCTGTTGGAAAGGTGCTGGTGTGCTGAAAAGCTTGGTGGAGCTGGAAATTATATTCTAGAAGGACTGTATAGGAAATGAATAGCAATTTTCTTTATTATTGGTTAATCTACAAGATACAAAGTCAAGCGGTGTGAAAAGATCTACAATGCTAGGATTTTTACCAATTTAGGAAAGTTTGTTTGGAAAGAAGAAAGAAACCTTTGCTGCTTGATCATTATGAGCGTTAGTGGATTTGACATAATGAATTTAAAGAGTTTGTAGGAGTGCAGGGTGCCCAAGTAGGATGACAGAAGAGTACATCTGTATATTCTAGGAATGACCATTTTGCACTGTCATTGTCATTTTGCTGAATTTATTTCAGTCATGAAAGAAAAAGAAATATTTTAGATTTTTTATCTTGAAATATTTTCAGATTATAGCACTCTTTCATCCCTCTTCAAAGTATTTAGCAACCTCTAAGTAAAACACATTGACATTTTAAAATTTAAATACTTTTTTGTTTTAAAAAAAAAAACAACTCATAGTTGATAATCTTGCCAGAATGTTCTATAATTCTTCCAGTGTAATAAA
>NW_008794836.1:1987492-1993493 GCF_000699145.1 Aptenodytes forsteri | reverse complement strand
CCCCCCGAACCCGACCATCACTCATCCCTGACCTCCTAGTCACAATTATCAAGGAAAATCTACAAAAATAGCTTTATAAAAGAAATGTTCCCAGGCTAGTTCCTACATATCCTGGGAGCTAATAGTCCTTTAGTGGTTACTAAAGAGTTATGAACTTGACAGACAGAGCAGGAAAAGAAGTGGTTTTAAGGAAAGCTCTGTTCCACAGGTTTCAGTAACAGGAGAGAAGAAAAGTTACCTTTCCTGTCCCTTGTCCCACAGCCGTTCACTGAGAAAACCAGATCACCTAATGGATAAACAGAATTAGGTTAAAGGAAAGGTTTGGGTTCCCCTGCCAGCAAAGCTAGTTTCCTTTCCCCGCTGAGAGTTACCACACTCTCTGTTGTGCCGTTTCAAGCATTGCTATTACCAGGAACTAACCCAGATCTGTCTAAACGATCCAGTTTAAAAAGATAACAGAAAACGGTTTTTAAGTGATTGAAGTTTAGAGTGGAGAATGTCACCAGGCAGTTCTGGGTCAGTGCATGGCCACATAAACAGAGCGTGAAGAAACTGCAGCGTTTGTGGGGAGAAAGAAAAAAAGCAGATACATGGTCGCTGGCGCTGGAAGAAAGTGTCCTCAGCCTGTGCTTGCTGGGTACATTGGCGATTCTGGGCCAGGACCACAGAGGTGCTGGGGTGGCCGACGGCCTGGGTGTGCTCACCCGGCCTCCCCGCTGATCTGAAACCAGCATTACTGCTAACTGAATCCTTCATTTTGAAACCCGTGGGCAGTGTTCATGTCCAACGACGAGGAGAACAATGGACCCTCCCCGCTTTTTGTTGGATTGGTGGTTTTCTAAAGGGAATCTCTCATTGCTTCATATCGACTTGGAGCATTGGCGGGTGGGCGTTAGGCCATGGGGTCGGAGCGGCAGCAGGGGCGCGTGGCAGCCGTTGCCCCAGGCCTTGGTGGTTTGCAGGCTGAGCCCAAGCCAGTCAGTAAGGCCAGGGCCTGCGCTGCCCCAAACGCCGGGGTAAGCCCCAAAGCCCAAACGGTGAGTGCGTGGATGAGACTTAGCAAAATGTTTGAGCACAGAAATAAAGGGGATGAGAAAGAAGAGAAGAGGAACCCCCCAGTCCCCGGCTGGGAGGCCTGAATGTGGGGTTGTGCCCTTGCACCCCGGGTTGTGGTGGAAAAAGTGCGGAAATTGAAGGAAGAGAAGTATGACCTGGGAAACAATGAAGTTGCTCCCAGCTGGGCATCACGACTCTGGGGACCTCTGATTTTCCTCCTCCCAGGATGGTGGGGACTTGTTCCCTCTGCGGGGGCAAGGAGCCCACACACAGTTACCAAAGAAGAACAGGAGGAGGAGGGCAGATGGATCCCCCCAGGGGCCATGGGTGAGGGAGCAGGATAGGGTGGTAAGGCCTGCTGAGGTGTCTTTCCCCCCCCGGCCCCCCTGCTGGGAGGGTGCAATCTGAGGAGGGTGTACAAATGCCGAACAGGGGAAAGGGAGCAGTTGTGAAGTTGATGTGGTGGTGATGATGGCAGAGTCAGAGGGATGGTGCTGGACGTGCTCCAGCTGCAGCGCAAACTGGAAACAAAATGGTACTGGATTGTGGACGATGCTGTGTGGGGAAAGATAGGATGATGCAGAAGAACACAGATGGAAAGGTGGTAAACCCATCTGAGCAGCTCATTCAATGCAACAAAAACCTGTGTTAGTTTGTCAGGTGAGCGAATTGCCATCATGTGCTGATCATGTCAGAAACAATACCCAATCTGGCCTGCAGGACCAAGGAGTAGAGTTTGTAGCAGCTAAATGTTCAGACTGTGATGATGTTAACTCCTGTAATCTGAGCATATATACACATTGTACATTGTTAATTGCTGTTATCTGGCCCCAGGGACAAGGGCAGAGTTTAATAAATGTATATTAAGATTGTGATGATGTCGAAAGTAAAGTTTATAAAGGATATCTGTTCAAACAGTTCTTAAAATATATGTTTCACAGAGGTGAGGGGTGCAATGTATTGGATGTAAATGACAGAGTGGGTGGCAGGGGACTTACATTGGAGACCTGTGCAGGAGGAGGCAGTCCACTGCCCTGTGCTAGTCCCAGCTGGCTCTGAAACTGGGGTAAACACCCCATCACCTGCCAAAACTTATCCAGTCAGGGAGTCCATAGTGCACCTGCTCAGACATGCTGAAGAAAAAGTGGCAGCCATTAGTGGCAGGAGAGGCTCCTAGTGAGACATGCTGAGTAGACACTGTGGAAGATGCTCTTGGAGACACATGAGGGAGAGATTTCAGGGTTATATGAGATACTCCCGGGGTACACGAGGGAGAACCCAAAAGTTTAAAGAAGAGAGAAAATGAAGGAGGCATCCAGGGGACCCAACGGTCCTACCCTGGGCTGCACAAAGCATAGCCAGAGCCTCTATACTGACCCACTTGCCCTTCCTCCCAGACTGTGCTGTCTCTCCTGTGGGATACGGGGGTCATGTAATTTATAAAACTGCACATATATCTGTGACTAAAGTGCTTTTGTATCCAAGTCCATTTAGTCTCCACAGTGTCTATATGGTCTTAAACCATGACAGTGCATGTTTGAATAAGAGGTAGTAATAACTTCTCAGGGTGGTTAAGGACACTTCTGTCATATGCTGTTGGACAGGAAAGTATTAAAAACCTTCAGATTAAGCAGTTGGTCAATGTTAGATACCTCCTGTGATAAATGGTGGCTTGTTAAAACATACTGGATACCTTTAAGTAGGCAGAGATGCTACATAATGGGGAAGGAGAGAGGTGAACAGAACTGAAAATTACCAACAGCAAGGCAGTCATAAGTGGACAGGATTTCATAGCACCAGTGAAGTTAGTTTAAATGGTGGGATAATGACAATGTGAATGAAAAGAAAAATGTTGAAGTAGCTTTCTTAACAGACCTCAGTAGACCTGAAGGAAGAGAGATTGTGGTGGTAGATTTCAAATTATCTATAAGCATTTGTGTCTTGAAGACATACTTAGCTGGCTGTTTATGTATTAATTCTTGCTGTGTTGCGCATGAGAAGATAAACTAAATTCAAAGCTTTGGTAGGATTTAATGCAAGTTGTTGAAAAATCACAAATATGATGGCACTTTATAATTTGTTGATGTTTTCCAATTCCCCTCACCCTAAAATGTAGATTCTAGCACAGTGAGGCCCAGTGGTTTATGCCTACAGCTCTAAATTAAGGGGTACTTCGCTTTATTTTTCTCATAAGGTGAACTCTGGTGAAAAGTGAACAATTTTGTAGTCTTTGTTGAGGCCCCAGTAATCCACACAAGTGTTGAACAACTTGTAGGAACAGAGTTTCAGTTGTCCTAGGAATCCATATATTCCATAGTTCAAGCAGTTGAAAGCACTTGTAGTTGCTCTGTTGCTGGCATCATTAAAGTTCCTTTGCTTAAAAGAATGTGTACCATTTTAAGGGTAGACTGTTTGCAAACATACTTATTTCCTAGTTTATACACTTTATAAACATAAGGTGCCACTACTACTTCAGACATTCTTTGAGAATGACTTTATAGACACTTTATTCAAGACACTTTATACTGCTGACAAAATCTCATGGTACATATGTCATTGTTGGCTGGCTATTGGAAAAGAAAATGGAAGACAAAATTACGCCAAAGCATTTGTATAGTATCATTAGACAAAAAAATTCAGTGTAGAGTGAGGAGTATAAAAACTGCCTTTGAGTTTATACTTTCCAAGAAAAATTGTATATGCATGTTCATTCGTACAAGTGGTCTTACATGCACACTGGACAAAGTTTGAAAGATAAGAACTTGAATCATACCAAGATAAATACGAGCATGGATCTTGGATTTTTGTTTCGAGATTTGGCTTTTGACCTTACTTGACTGAAAAGATTCAGTTTATTCATCCAAGGAGAGGAAATGACAAGGCTGTGGCAGAAGATACTGTCAAATCTCTTGGATTGTATTAATACTAAAGACCATTTTAGAACTAAATAGTCTACCTAACTTGTTGGTTGTATGTAGTTCTTCTTTAATTTGCAAAATGTATGATTTGAACAATGCTATGAATTAATCTAAAACAATTTCTCTTTTGTGTTCTAGGTAAGAGAATATTGGGTTTCTCACTATAATCAGACTACATCAAGGTAACAGATTTCAGGTATCCAAAGCCTATGATGGGACTATAATTGTGTGTGCATGTATGTGGACATCAAGTTCTCTTGCATATGAAAAATGTCTGAATCAGTAATAGATTTGGTTTCCAAAGGAAAAGTAGCCATCTTTAGCAAATCTTTAGCAAACCTTGAAAATCTAATAGAAAGAATTACGTTCTATGCTATAGTCTCATTAGGTTATGTTCTACTTTTCTTCTGTGGAAACTATTTAATTCATGTTGTTACCACACTGGATGTATTTTGTATGTCTATGTTTGCAAAGTAAGACTAAGACAACAATATGGTCACTTTGTGAAGTGATTTAAAAAATAAAGAAAAAAGGAAAAAAAAATTAGTTTCATGCAAATAGTAAAAAAGTATGGAGCTGCATAGGTAGTTCACAATATTACAGTAGAAAGATTCTCAAATATCAGTGTGCCAGAAAGATACATAATGCTTGCTTCTGCTTGTAGATAGTATATGTAGGCCAACATTTTGCTAAAAAGTGGGATTGGCACAGCTTGCAATGCTGTGTAGACTGATGTGCTCAAGCATCCAAAATATTTATATTACCACAAGTTATAATCTACTAAGTCTCAAAAAAAACCCCAAAACAAACCCAAACAAAAAACCCCCAAACAGTTAAAAAAAGAAATTACCAGACTCTTTCTTGTGTTTCTTAGTGTTTTCTGTGCTAAAACAGGTCTTCATCCAGCTTGGTTTTTTCTTTGATTAAAAGTTAATATTAAATACGGACAACTTAAAATAAAAAAAAAAAAAAAAAAAAGGACTGTTTTCCTTTTACATCCTTGGTGTTAGTCAAGATTTATGGATATGACTCCTGTAAGAGTCTTGTATTTTGAATAGACAATTGAACCTCATTTATCAACCTGGTTACTGAAGTAAAATACAATGGATTCCTTGTGGTTAAGCAGTCAGCAGTAGTTTCAGCCAAGATTCAGTACTAGAATATCTGTCACCTACAGCTTTCAAAGATTTTCCTGGAAAATTTCATTAAAATTGATACCTATTTTTGCCCTCACAAATAATCTGTAGTTTTGCAGTCCTTGATGTGGTAGTTTTCCAGCAAGAGTAGTGTGTAGCATCTTGAAAACAATCAGAACATTTATAGAAGTCTTTCTTTCATTGATTGCATCCTATCTTTAAAATACAGCTTTAAAAAGAATGGTAGTGCTGGTGTATCCTTGATAATGTTGTATTCACATTTCAGCAACTGAGATTTTTTGTTGCCAGTATCTGGACTGTTGGATACTGGGATGCATAAAATCCTACAGCTACACAAAGGCAAGTAAACAGCATAAATCCCTTACTGCTAGACAGAATGCTGTAATGAATCTAAATGGCTTTTTAAAGGTAGGGTTTTGTCAGATGTCCAGAGATTTCAAGATTATTTAGCTAAAGTAGAAATCACCCAGAGTACTTTCATGAATAACATTGGGACGGGTGTGTCTTTCCTTGTCCAGCTGCATTTTGAATGCCTTGACAGTGTCATTGGATCAGCATAAGATTGATAGTTATTTGATATAGCAACATCTGTTGTTCTGTGATGTACTTCCAGCAGATGCTCTTACTTTAAATGTAATATGCTATTTGTTTTAATCTTGGAGCATGTTACCTGTAGCAGATGAATGGTAGTAAAGTTGCAGTGCAGGTTTTGAAATCATGGATTTGTATCTCTGGTCAAATTGATACCTGCAAATTGTGCAGAGCATCATTAAGTTTAATAAGGATGGCAGTTGGAACAGCTTCTGATTTATTCCACAAATTGGCATAGAGAATTGTTCTGACTATAGGGCAATTTGTCCTTTTTTCTCC
>NW_008794836.1:1953789-1987439 GCF_000699145.1 Aptenodytes forsteri | reverse complement strand
CCATCTCTCCCTGCCCCCAGTAGCCATTCTTTTTTGTTCTGGTGAATTAATGAAACTGTATGGACATGTATCTTATCAGAACTAGAAGACTTTTCCCAAAGTTTGTCACTGTGTTTTTACCTGTCCCAGCATATGAAGAGTTGTAATGAGAAAAATGTCCAGCGATGAAATCTGTAACTTAATTGTCTTTGTATAGCGTGCTGGCAAATGGTCTAGACAGACATAACTTTAAGATATAATCAGTGTTTCCTACTTTATATAAGTGCATGATAGTATTTAAGATAAATAAAATAAATACTTGATTTTTTTTTTTTTATTATTGATGTAGTCAAAGGAAAGTTTTAGGTAAAAAATACTCCTTTTCTAGCAGGAATATTAAAACCAGAATATTGTAGAATGCAATGCTCTTCAATATGTTTACACAGCAGGCATTCCATATTTCTTGGTATTAATAAGTCCACTTGTAATTACCGTTTCCTTCTTTCAAGGAGTGGCATGCTATTACTTAACTTGTATGCAAATCCTGGTTTCTGTTACAAAGCTACAGCAATCAAGAGAATCTCATCTAATGACAGCATCTGCTGAATGCTGTTCAAATTCTTCATACAAACAGAGACAAAAAATTTGGGTAGCTGTAGATGTTTCTTGTATATTGCTGGCTATTTAACCAGTGTGCAATCTGAAGTTACTTTTCTGTTTAAATTTTTTTAATAACTGAAAGAATGTTTAGCATTAATAACTGCGTATTTATGTTTTACCCAAAGAGAACACAGAAAGTTATATAAGGCAACGTAGCAGTTCCTTTTCCTGTCTCTATCTTCACCCTGAAGTCTCAAGTCAGTATGTCTGCAATACCTGTTTTGAGAATTTTATCTTTCTTAGGGTTCTGTGGAGAAGTAGAAAATTCTGGAATTTCTTTGACTGTGGGAGAGCTCAGTCCAGGCTTCATGTGGGGATTTCTTTGACACATTAATTCTGCTTCTCTGTCAAGTACCCATGCATTTTAAGTAATAAGGTCTAGCTTCTTGGGCTAAATAGTGGTCTACCATGCTTATTGTCATGGTTTAACCCCAGCCAGCAACTAGGCACCACACAGCCACTTGCTTGCTCCCTGCCAGCAGGATGGGGGGAGAGAATTGGAAGGGTAAAAGTGAGAAAACTCATGGGTTGAGATAAAAACAGTTTAATAACTGAAATAAAATAATAATAACAATAATAATAATAATAAATTGTGATGAAAAGGAAAATAACAAGGAGAGAGAAATAAAATCCAAGAAAGACAAGTGATGCAAAGGAAAACAATTGCTCACCACCAACCGACCCATGCCCTCAGTTGGGGTCAGCTGTCCCGGCCGTGTCCCCTCCCAACTTCTTGTGCCCCCCCAGCCTGCTCGCTGGTGGGGGGGGGTGAGAAGCAGAAAAGGCCTTGACTCTGTGCAAGCACTGCTCAGCAATAACAAAAACATCCCTGTGTTATCAGCACTGTTTCCAGCACAAATCCAAAACACAGCCCCTTACCAGCTACTGTGAAGAAACTTAACCCTATCCCAGCCAAAACCAGCACACCTATATTGAAGGAGACATTATCAAAGTTCTTAAAAGATATATCTTTGGGTCCGTTAAGATTAATAGAGGTTTCTGAGCAGTTTGAAATAGCTAATCATAAACATATTAATGCAGTATAGTGTTATATAAAGCTACGTAATGCTTATGCAAAACGACTCTGCATAATTTGTGACAAAGGCTATTATAATCCATTAGCCATAATTTCCAAGGCAATTTTCAGTCAGTTTTAAGTTGTGACAACAGTGTGTGCTGCAAATTATTATACGAATTACAGAGATTCTTGGTGTTTCATATAGTTTTCACGTACAACTACAACGTTATAAGCAGCCTTTTTATATGTGAGGTTACATTAGGGCAAATTGGATTTTTGTCTCTGTACCTATTGTGAATGGAGGTATGGTCCCTTTGTGATAAAAATGGGTAGGGATAATGGATAATCCCTCCTTTTACCTCTGCATCCCTAGTCTAGGAAAAAGAAATTGAACAGAAGGCTTGACTTTACCAGTAAAATAAAATGCCTTTCAGTCTATGAGCTTTCTTGCCAGTGCAGGGATTAAATGAAATTTAGGACTATAAGTAGATTTATCAGGTTAAAAGCATACTGATTCCCCCCACCCCCCATAAACTGTCTAATGCCATGAATGAGGAGGGAGTTGTGCAGAAACACTAATACAAAATTAAGTTGTTAAAGCATGCACTTGTATTAAATATGCATATGGAATAAAATAAAAGATTATGTGGAAAATGTATTTTTTTGCAAACTTTCTTTTTGTACTTTATTTTTCAAAATTTAACATTCTTATATGATAGCCTGTGTGCATATTTCTTAAATCGATCTCCAAATTCAAGACTTTCCTACAACAGAGGAACAATTAAAAGAGGAAGAACAAAGTTCCAAACTGCCTGTGATAACATGTACAATGAGAAAAAATTAATTATATCCTTCAAAAGAATATTTAGTAATTATTATGTGACTTTAATAAATAATTACTCCTTCCCTTATGCAATATAAAATGTTCTGCAGTTCTGAAGTAAATAATATTATTAGGATGTAAAAGTGAAAATATATTTTTTGCAGAATTCGTATGTTGTACAGTAACTTATGCTGTTGCTTTATATGCTGTGACAGGCGGCAATCTGAAATGATTTACCTACTCCTTAAATTGCTGGCAAAGTAACTCAAAATCCTCCATTAGAATTCCTCCAAATGCAATGCTATGTTGCATTGTCCTTGACATGGGACACATTACTATCTCATATTTAGCTTATAATGACAGACCATAAAATCTTAATGCCTGTACATACAACTCAATAGCACGCTGAAGCAAAGCTCATTTCTATAGTAATCAAATTATTCAGCAGAAAAACTGGCAAAATTACTCTACTGTTGTGATAATAATTAAAGAAAAATATATTACTTTGCAAATCATATAATTTTAGTAGAAATAAAGCTAGAAAGCTAAATCAAAACTGTTTTCATATCAATCAAACACCAATTAATTTTTAACTAAATTATTTAACAGGAAACCTTCAAAATTAAGCTGCTATTAATGCATTAAAAAGTAAATGCAAATATGTTGCTTTCCAGATCATAGGATTTCAAACCAAAAAGCAAGTTCTGGTGGAACACAGTCAACTAACTTTTCCTCATCTGAGTCATTCAACTTTTCATCAGTGCTCTTTTTGTTCCCCTTGATTTGACTATTCAAAAATTCCATTGCAGTCACCCAGTCATAAAAGATACATTTTTACATTTTTTCTTTTTTTTTTTTTTTTTGCATACTTGGTTTGACAAAGTTCAATGTAGAAAAGAACAGTACTATAGTGTGTTCTAGCGCTCTTGCTACGTTGAACAGCAGGTCATTGTTAATATGGCCTGCATAGGTGACACTAGTAATGAAGACTCGGATCTCAGATGAAACTGTTCAAGCCAAAAATGTAATGTGGATACATGTGATGGTGGTTGCTAGCCCATGTTAAAGTCTGTGCCTGCACATTTTGTTGCTAGTTAAAGATCATTTGAGAAGGCATAATCACATTAACACCACATATTCATTTAACTGTGTGGATGTTCCTTTAAAGTCAACCGTGTTGACTCCCTCCATGTAAGTCAATAATATAACTTACTTATTCCCATGGGTATTCATTCCATTCTAAAAATCATGATACCCAAGTTCCCTATGCATTAGTAATGAGAAACTCTTTCTGTGGGATGCTTTATTTTCTCCTGTCAAAGTACTTTTGAAGTAGTGGAAGAGAAAGTCTAGACTTGTTTTGTCCACTTACAGATTTATTAAAAACCAAAAAGGCTTATGTAAGCACTGACATTTATTGTCTCCTTCTGACCTATTACTAAGCCATTGCCGAATGCCTAGCACTGGATAGAAGTACGGATGTTACAACTTCGGTAGGAATCCAAAAATAACTATTTCCTACGTGTCTGTAGGTTAAAAGAAGACTCTTTAGTTAAACGAATATTTTGTTATATTTGTTTTTGTAGTTGTTCTGTATTCAGTTAATGCTAACCCATCATCGTCTTAGGCTGCTTCCTCTTGCCACTAAATGTTTTGCCTGACTCTTATGGAACTTGCAGTGCAGGAGGACTTAATGAATGAGTTTGATTTTTAACTATGAGCTTATGTCTCTTTATCATGAATGAGGCTTAAATTCATGCCGAAATATAAATACATGGTTAAGATCAGTTCCCTCAAAGGAATTTGTTTTATTTTTTCATAAGTCCTTAATTGCTTACTCTTGGTAGCACTAAGTGTTGATATAGTCACTTAGAGAATGCCAAGTTCAGAGAATTTACCATCATTATTTGGGATTTTCGGTGCTAGATCAATAAAAATAATTTGTGGATGAATACAGAAAATATTTTAGAAGTATTCTCGAAGGACATTTTTCTTGACAATTATTGCTGTTCATATGGAAGATGAGTTGGAGAATAGGAGTTGCAAACAAATAAGTGAATTAAATGCTGTGAGAGACTCAACCCATAACTTCTTAATTTTATACTTCAGTATATAAGTCTACATACCCAGAGCTTTTGTTCCAGAATATTTTTGCTATTTTTGTTGAATAATTGGCCAAATATTTCAGTTATTGACCTGAAATATATCAGGCTCCAGGAAAACATATCAGTAATCCTTGTACTGTTAGAAGAAAATCTGATGAGTTAATTGCCATATTACCACATGTAGTATAAAAGGGATTTCTCTCTCTCTCTCTCTCTCTCTCTCTCTCTCTTTTTTTTTTTTTTTTTTTTTTTTTTCTGCTCTAAAAGTCACAGGAATACTCACTGCTGAAAACTCTTCTGCAAAATGCTGTTCACTTGTCTTTGGAAAGAATTCTTCTAAAAAGGGTTCAGTCCAGGCATAGCATGAAATACCAAGGAGTTGGAACTTGGAAGGTGACAACTATGACTTAAAAGGAAAAATATGCATTGGGAATTAATAGCAAATGTTCCACATTATGGTACAAAAAAAGGCAAAATAGTTCCACCCTCTATTCACCTTTCTTCATTAAGTATTCTTCATTGGTATTTGCAAAGCAGGATGATCCTGACACTGTGCAGCAGGCAGCACTGACTGGGGAGTGAAAGAAAGTTCCTCAATGACTTTCAGTTAATCAGTCTAATTACCTTTCACTCCATCACAGTGGCAACATCAAGCTTGTGAGGGAAAACTCTTCAAGAAATATCCAGGTTTCTCCTGTTGTATTTTGTATTCTTCATGAGGGCTCTGCTGCAACAGTTCATTTTAACATATACTTAATCCCATTAAAGTAAGTCCTTGAAGTCATAGAACACCTGACTGTGTTTAGGCTTAACCTGTTTTGATGCTCGCTGAATGGACGGAGGTATGTACTGAAGACCTTTCCTGAATTGGGGTCTGGTAGCGAGGATGGAATTAAAACCTTTGCTTCATGAGTTATGAGCTTCAGCAGGTCACTATAAGATCAATAGAATCACAGAATCATAGAATATCTCTAGTTGGAAGGGACCCATAAGGATCGAGTCCAGCTCCCTGCTCCTTGCAGGTGTCATCCTGCCTGCTTCTCCCCTTATCCTCCTGGAGGGTAAGTCTCTGGAAGATGAGGCAGTCTGGTATTGAGCTGCCACATTTTAAATTCAACCACCAATAATTTAAGTTTACATTTTTGCAGTAGACTTCTTGAATCACTAGAAGTGATGAGGTAGAGAGGCCATACTATCTATTCCAGGTTTGTCCACATCTAGTTTTTATGGCCACATAAAAAAACTGCACATAACAGTCATTGGCTAATACATCTGTAGATACGTTATCTACATTTTGTCTTTTTATATAACTCTACAACCTTAATTAATATCTCCTGTTTTAGAGAGAGCTCATAAAATTTTTTTTTATTCCTTTTTACTTCTGTGGCCCTCACTGTTCTCGCATGAGTCCAGCAGATGTTTGCCTATTGCATCCTTAAATCTGTCTTCTTCTGTCATTTTAATTTTGCTGTGATTCAATTTAGTAATAACAGGTAGAAGCAAAGTAAAGTTTTTGATAATGATGCAAACTGTCAGAGGCTGAAAGCTATTCACAGTAAACACAGTTGCATATTCTGTGATATTCAGAAAAAGTTAGAAGAGGGTTAGTACATAACCCTGTAATCAGAGATCCTTCTCTTTATCACTACTTGGCCTTATCTGGATATTTTGTTATTTTTAACACTATTTTTGAAAATTGATTTTATAGATGAGTAAAAAAACCTGTGCCAGAAACAAAATGATTTGTTTTCTCCTGAGTGATGTATTAGATGCGCATTTGTCCCCATGTGTAAAGTCTTTGTTTTGGCCCACATCTTTTCATTCTCTTACTTCTAAGAATGTTTGCACAGCCACATACGGAATCCAAATAGCAATAATCTGTGTAAAGAAAGTACATCAAAATACCTCAGGTGCTCTATTTAGATAGAATATGCATCTAAATGGATTTAGATGTAATACGCACTTTGGCAAAGTGCCATGACTTTCAGACTTAACTGTAGGAAGAATCAGCAATGAAAAACAACCAAAGTTGGAGAAGGCAAAGAAATACCTATCGTCTTTTTGTGCATGCTGAATTTGGAAGGACATTTCAGTATAATATGTGATTGTATTTGAAATGCAGAATGCTGCAAAACAGCCTGTTCTGTTAACCGTTAGCGTTACTGATACAGGCTCTTTACGTGGCATCTTCTGTCCTCTGTATTTGATTCAGTGGTGGTCAGTTTATACATGTAGATGCCTGGAAGTCTACTTGGGAATCTCCCACCCAGCCTACTGGTCGCCCATCACACCGTACCTTGCACTGCCATCCTCAACAATCACAAAATTTCCCATTAGAAACTCAGGATGGTGCCAGATCCACAGTCACCTTCGGAAAACAGCTCTGCAGCAGCATTTGTCCCTGTGCCTGACTGATTTGTAAACTAGTGTCTCTGAGACTTTGTAACACTAGATTTAGCATGTCTGTTCCGTAAAACAAAGTGACTCCTGTAGTGAAAAGTCCTCTAATGGAAATGAATGTTGTTTGTTCTTGAGGGCTCTTTGTTTTTCATTGTTGCTCTAAACTACTTCTTGAAGTATCCAGGATAGGTGGTACTTACGAGCACCCTCTGTGTGCATGTCTGTTACCGTGGGGAAGGAGGGGAAGAAGGAAACATGAGTTTGCTTAATAAGGATGTTTACTTCATTTTCTCAGTGAGGCTTTTCTATTGAAGAAAGTGTTGGAGGTTGAGCTGTTCAGACCTTGACAGGTTATATATCCCCTCAGCTCCCATTTAATTAATGGAAAAGAACCCTTAACAATATTTTGGTTTGAGAATCTTCACAAGAAGAAGTGACAGAAGCTGAGCCTATTATCCACCTTACCCTGTCTGTAATCTTTTATCTCGTCTGCCTTTCAAGTGGAGATTCAGTGCCTCATCATTCCCCTTGCTGCATGCTACTGACCCACAGGGTCTGCTTCAATCCTGATATGGGTCAGTCAGTCATGGGATGGATTGCTGACTACATGGCAGGAGATTAAAATGTTTCCCAGGGTTCATTGGTAGGATGAGAGAAAGGAGGCAGGGGAAGTCTAAGGTAACATACATCAGTGCAGAATTTCACTCAAAGGGGTATTTTAATTTAAATATCTCTATTAAGAGTTTAACAGAGTTGTAGCTTCTATCCCCGCTGTGCTGACATGTAACTAATTTTCTCCCCCCGTCCTTACTGTTTACACTCACTTCTTTCCACCAAATGTCCTTTTCCTTAGGATTAATAGAGATACACTTGAGTTGCTGCATATCTCTTGTAGGAATCAAAATCATAATAGGAAATATTTTTGCCTTCAAAAGCAAGTGTGTGGAATAGTGATGCTTAAAAATGAAAGAGGAATTTGAAATCTTCAAGGACAACTCTGTGAGAGCAAGCAGTATGCAAAGTTGTGAGTACTTGTAGGAATAGCATGGAAGCAGTAAAGACACAGGCAAAGAATAAATGTTCCTCATACCTCCTTGAAGATAGAGCCAGTCATTCCTCACTGAAAAGAAACCTGAAATGAAATTGAGCTTCACTGTAGAAGAGAGAGCTGAAATAATAGGAACTGCAGAAAACACAACTTGGAGGTAATAGTGAGATTGTATGAAAATGTAGAGGCAGATATTGAGAGAGGCATATAAATTCTACAAAAGAAGTAGAAAACACCTAGTAAAGAAGCCTAGCAAAGTGTCACAGAAACACTTGTAACATTACTGTAAGTGGGTTAAAAGAATTCTTCAAATTAATAGTTCCTGATAGGTTCGTGCTTTCTCCAGACCAAATCTAAGATTCCTCTTGTATTCAGAAAGGAGTTTTTCATATGCTCCTTGTAAATAGCAATGATTTCTGTATCAAAGAAATACTGATTCTATCCTTAGCTTCCCCTCCAAGCAGAAACCGTCTGTAAGACCCCAAGCATTAACTGGCAGTCTGGCTCAAATGGATAAGCAAATTCCTCAACACTAGTACACTCAGTATTTTCAAAGTTTATTTTAACCGTTGGATAATGTCATACAGATGTGTGTGTGCATACATACATTTATGCTTATGCATACACCCATAAAATACCCTTACAAAGCAGTTCTGTGGGGGAGACTGATTTTGGTCCCATTCCTCTAACCATTCTCGAGAGAGGATCCGTTACCCTTTGCACTAACGGTTACACTGAGAAGCAAGCATGGAATTCAACTTCCAAGTGCCTTTCCTAGTGTATCTAGCCAAATTCTAAACGATTATAAAAGAATGGCAGGCTGGCATAGGGGATTCGAAGTCATTTGCTCCTGCACTGGCATACGCGTATATGTAATTGTGCAGTATGATCAGGTAGATTATAGAATGGAGTAAGGGGTTACTCTATGTTTGCCAGTCCTCTGCCTTGTTTGAGACAGGATGTCAAATACATATCCTTAAGGAGAATATATTCATGCTGTAAGTTTGGTGAGTCTTCATACTACTAAACCAGTGGTGTCCCTGGCATACTGAGAAATAGGAGCTACAGGCTAAAGTCCTCTTCTGCCACCAGAAGGGAAGTGAGTATTGCTCCTTTTTTAAGCAGAGGATTAGCAGCGCGAATTGTAATATAGACTCAGGTCTTACTTTTAAGCAGCCTGTCAGCATAGTGTATGCGCAAGGAGTGGTGCATGCAGTTGCTACCAGAGGAAGTGAAGAAAATAGGGAATTTTTTTTCAGATCTACAAATGATGTTGAAAGTCCGGGTTTCCTGCAGGTAGCCTGCAGTTGTAGGCACTGCCTGCTATTCCTCTGCCTAAAGCTTGCCTTTTTAAAAATTATTTTTATACCTTTATACCTTTCTGTAGTATTGATAGCTCTTTACCCAACTTTTCTTTTTCTTTCTGAGGATGGAATTTTGACTTTTTATAAGTTATGCACCTATGTGAACTAAAATACCAATAATACTTGAATCCCCTGTGCAAAGCCAAACCTGTGCAGCTAGTGCTATAGCTCAGCTCCAGCTGGCTAAAATTGCTGTACTTATGTGAATTCATACCGTATGTTAGAGTTCCTATTTTCCAGCTTTGTGTTGCATCTTTAATAAGTTCTAGCTCTCTTCAGTTCATAAATAAAAGACTGTCCTTTCTTTTGTAGACAGGAGCGCCAATTACAAATTACAGTAGCTGAATCCTGTTACACTGTAAATCAATTGTAGGCAAATAGATTTTCAATTATTGACGAACCAAATCAACTTCTTTTGCTTCACTGAATTGTTGCATACACTGGCAACACCGTTAAATAGGAATTAGCCTCTAGCCTTGAAACTCCTACTGTTTAATTTGTAAGTGCTACTTTTCTGTGGTATTTTTTAATGCAACCTAGGCAGTGTTTTATTCTTCATTCTTAACCGTCCTGGTAGATCTGTTAATATGCCATCTCTTCCTTTTCTGTATGGAGCTCCATGTCATGATTGCCTTACATTTCAGCAAGGCTGTAGTTCTGCAAAGAGGCCGGGGGGCAAGATCCTTTCCCCTCCACCAGGTTTTCATTGATCTCCGTGGCATTCCATGTGTGAATAAGGATCTGCCTAACTCCTTTTACTGAATCAGACCTGAAGCTTACCCTTGGAATATAATTTAGGCATTGGAAGTGAATGTCCCTTTTCTAGAAGGGCAGATCAGAGGCTGCCTTTGCAGCTGATATATAAGTAGCTCTGTAGGTCCCCCACAGAATGTTGCAGTGTGGTATCTTACATGCTGTGATCCATAGAGGAGGTAAGCATTATTACTTCCACGATCCAAACTGCTGTGTAAATTAGCCAGGGTTTCAGGGTTTTAAAAGCTGTCTCTGTGATGGGTGTATAAATACATACACACACACATATATGTTATAAAATGTAAGAAATGCAGTTTATGATGTCCTCTGTTATTTGGAGTTCATTTTGTATTTACAGACTCTTGCATTTTATATGCAAATGACTCATTATACTTTAGAAAAGGAATATATTAATTTGATTAATTTCTTACCTTATTTAAATCTTATGAAATGTCACCTGCCATTCAATCTACACACCAGTTATAACAAAACAACAAACTTTACAAACAGGTGAAGCATTAAATTTCTCCTAATCACAAGGCAGATATGACAGGTCTCAGTTTATGCACACAGATGTTGCTGAGTGTGCTGAAAATATGGAGATATGTTTTTCTCCCTTCACAAAATTCATTAGAATAAAATCTTTCGTTTTAAATGTGTAGCTGAAAACATTTGTTCCTGTGTCACAGAAAACAAACACAGAGTTCTATAAATTTTCTGGTGAGACTGTGAACTAGATTTGATTTTTTTACAGATAGAAGCAAAATATAAATGAGTATCTTGCGAGTGTTGGGTTTTGTTTCTTGGGTTTTTTAAGGGTATGCTTTGCTGCGGGCTTTTAGAAATTCTGTTTCTGAAGCCTGATGTCTATTGAGAAGAAATAAATTCCTTCATGCCTTCATTAGATAGAACAGTAAAGTATTGTATCCTCGTGTGTTCCCTGGGGCATTCAGTGGGTAGCCTGTCAGTTCCATTACTAGAAGAAGGCTTCTCCCAGCTGTCATTAGCCATCCCTCATGCTTTGCTGTAGAATGTCTGTTTGAAACCTGTTGAATTTAGCTTCTTTTCTGTGAAAGAAGGGTATTTTTAAGTGTTAGTCCAGTATTTAGGGCTTAAAGATCTAGTCTCAGTTTACCGTACTTGTTTGAGACTGGGCAGATAAACTATTCTATGCCAAAGCTTTACTTACTATGACATAGATGATTACAGCCTTCCTAGGAATTTTGTGAAACATAACAATTTTTAATGTTTTCAAATTAGTTTGCTTTCTTCTAATGCGAGTGATGTACATTTCTAATATAATAGTATTATTATTGTGATTGTTTTTTTACTCCATTGGAGGCTTGCAAATAGTTTTCTCATGGTGTTAGGCCTCACTACTATCTCCTGTTGAAGACATTTGCATCACCAAATGTTTCCTGAGACTGGCAAAGTGCAATATGAATTAGCATTTAAGCTTCATATGTACATATATAGATATATGGTGTGCTGCATCTATAATGCATGTTTTGCTCGTTATTCCTTTACAGATTTCTGACCACATATAAAACATGGGTGCTGACTGAAATATTTTCAATTTTTTTGAGAAAGTTATTCTGGGTTTATGAGTGCTTTGTGCATTATTAACCTGGAAACTATGAGACAGGTTAGAATGGCCTTGAGTAGAAAAAATGTAATATTTTCTTAGTTAAATATGCATTTGAAAAAGTATATTTCAAAAACTATTCCATATGAGAGTAATGTTTACCTAGATTAATAGCTTTATTTTTAATGGCTTTAGACTATATTATATCATTAAATTGATGTTTATAAATAGCTTCCTTCCCTGTGGTTATGAAATATAACATTTACCAAACTTCTTCTTTGATGGAATTTGCATATGGCACATCATGATGATTAAAAGCCAGCCGTCTTTTCACAGCATGGCAAGAAATAGGATTTGATTTATCTTCGTTGCTCGCCTACCACTTGCTGTGACTGTACTTTTGAAATTTTAATATTCTCATTTCTCAAAAGGAGCTTGTTATGTAAAATATTATGTAAATATATTTTATGCTTTGTTTTTGGCTTTCCATGTAAAAAAATACTGATTTTAATGTGATGAGCAAATAAAGCAGAAAGGTGGGAATGAAAAGTCTTCTTAGCCAAACAGATTTTTGTCAAAAGAAGCAGATTTCTACTTAATAATCTGAAAGAATTTAAGTACAGTGTAATGTGAACAGTGTGTATTGAGTCCCTTTCATATGAACTGTTTAGCAATTGATGAATGAATGGCTGGAAATGCGTCATTTCTATATTTCCGTTCCTAACCTTTTATAGATTAGTGCAAGCACAGTATGGTTTTCTAAGACAAACAACAGAGCACAAGCCTGTTGCATGTGGGCAGACAGATCTCTTCTTCTGCCCTCCTTCCTCACGCTCCCCTCTTGCAACTGCCTCCCCAGTAGCAAATACGGTGCAAGGTCCAGACCTCAGGCTAGTCAGGCTGTGATGTGATAATCTTTACGGGATGGAGATCCAACAGCATGTGTCGGCTACAATAAACTACATTTTGAAAGAGTAGGGATTGTGTATTCCTGTTGCATCTGCTCAGACTTTAACACTCTCCCTTTTAACGCTGGCCTTCCCGACGCAAGAGATTTGATCAAGGTGTTCTTCAAAATTCTGTGCCGTGCTGGGAAAGTCTAGTATAAACCTGTTGTCTGTCACCTTCTAATTCTTTTTAAGCAATTAAGCACCTGCTGATTTACTGAGGTTACACTAGGATTTTTACTTTGATTTTTCTCCATATTTTAGCTTAGTTCTTTTTTTCTGTTGTTTGGTTCGACAAGGGAGCTAAAACTAATTTGACTGTCCTCCTTTCCCCTCCTTGTGAGACAGCCTGTGCCTACTAAACACCTGTTTCTTAGTAGAAGGAAAATAAAGACAAATTAAATGTAGTCAGTGCTATGGTTTAGAAAACTGAATACAAAACTAAGTACCAAATTAAAAAAGAATATCATCTAAAACTACACACAACAGAGAGAATTAACTAACGCCTGTACCAAAGGTTTGAAACAGGAGGTGCACAGTAGGTGGTGCATATCAAATACAGTGAACCCACAGAGAGATTGGGATTTTTTTTTTTTTTTTCAATTGGGTGGTGTTTTTTTTAAAAGCACCATTTCCCTTGCCAATGCATCTACCTCTTAAAAAAGTTGCAAGGCAATTTAATGTGCAGAGAAAGAAGGAATAAGTATACCAAGGCCAAATAAGGTATATTATAGCTCTGACAGTTTGAACTGGTGAATGTGAAGAAATTATGTCCTCTGTACAAAACAATCCTGCTTAATTGTTACATTATTAGAAAGTAAGAGGAAGCAATCATATCCCTCTCTTAATTTTTAATAGAGTATTTCATACACTTGTCATTTTTCTTTGACAGTTTTTAGAAGTGAGTGTGTGAAAATGACTAATTATCAGTTCTAAAAATAACAGATAAAATCATTCCAGAAGTGGAGCCCTGCTGGGGCTGTAAAGCTGGTTAACATAGGGTTTTTCTTGGAATGCTCTCAGGTCCTGCCCCATGAGATGTTGTACGTCCTTAAACCCTGTTGGATCTGAATGGTAAAAAGGATTAAATGTTCTGCAAGGCAGAGTAAATGACTTCCTGTCTCAGCAAGAATAAACATACGAAACTAGTGCAAAATGTATTTTTCTTGCTCTGTGCATTGTTATAAATGCTATTTGTTGTGATAAACAATATATACAAATAGATTGTAACCGCATTACCACGACTGAAACTTGTTTTGCCAGCTATAGGAGAAAAAAATGAGGATTAGGTAGGACTTCTTGGGATTTAGTTTATAAACTGTAAACTGTGGCAAATCTCCATTTAAATAATTCTGGAAGGAAGCATGACACTCCCGAGTTTCAAATTCAGAAGTTTCTCACTTGCTAGCTGGGTCTGCAATAGTGAACTCGTGCTGTTTCCAAAACACTATTAAGCAACAGGCTGCTCTATCTGGAGTACAAAAGGCTTCCCATTTTTCACATGGCGATTTCAGACACTCTGGATACTTTTTTTTATTTATCATTTCAATTACACAGCAGTACAGAAGTCAGTAATTAACCAAGAAAATATGAGGTGAACTATTCAAATACTTAAGATAGTAAATAGATGGCAATTTATTATTTGTCTTTAACACACACTTTCAAATCACAGTGAAGACTTGATCAAGCTATTGTTTGGGTAATGGGAAATTTTATCAGGTGTTATTTAAATAACTTTCTGTATCCAAAGGATACACTATAAGGAAAACAAAACAGCATACATGATTTATGGCTGATCTTTCATACCCCTGAAAGAGTATTGTAACAAAGAGAAGAAGCATGTTTTTGTCTCCACTGTAGTTTTATAAGATGATTGTTAGGATGCTGAGCTGAAGAACATTCAATTTCAGTGCAGGTATTTTAAAAGTTGTTATATAATGCTAATATTTAAGCTGGGATAAATAACTTTTTATTCCAATCATACATTCATTTTTGTTGAAACATAAAAACCAGCTTATCTTTGTCTTGCAGAACAGAGTATAATTTGTATTTACCATTACTGAGGAGTGCTGTAATTATACTTGTGAAGATTAAGACACTGATGAAAAATGAGGGGCCTTTTCATTGCACATGCCAGGTAGGGCATAGGCTACACAACCGCGCTCATGTTGCTCCACTGCTGATCTCAGACATGCCCTGTTCTAATAGAGAATTTCTGTGCCTGCTTGCCTGATCTACTAAGCAGAAACTGTTGCTGCAGTGTGTCTGATAATTTTGTGCTTTTGTACATAGGAAACAATAAAGTATGTATGTGGTCTCACAATGGCAGGAATAGTAAGAAACAGATGGCTTCAGTTTATCCCAGAGTGGGTACCCAATGAGCAGAAGTGAGTTATATTTTGCATTGTTCTCACAAATCTTTTTCACTGCACTTATTCAAGATGTGACTAGGTTCAGAATAACAGTAGCAAAATCTGTATAAACAAAGCTAAAAAATAAAAATAAAATACTTTTCTGCCTAATTTTGAATTTGTTAAATGATTGTTAGATACAGGTAGTGTTTGTCAGAACATCTGTATAATACTATTAAAATAAGAATATTGCCTAGCTTAGTCATAGTATGGATTCATGGTAGCTGACAGCTATCCTGACACTTGAATGTATCCCATCCCAAACATAAAATGTTTTTTTATTTCATTGCTTTTCATTGGGATTGAAGCACTGAGTGTTCTGCCCTTACAGATACTTGGTTCAATCTGAGATGCTTAGCTAAAATGAAACTGGTTTAGCCTATGGCTCAGCTTCAAGGCAAATGCATGCCAAAGAGACTAGTGCTCTGAGAAAATTCATAGCAGAGAGCTTTGTACAGACTGATTAAGCATTTGGTGGTGGTGGTGGTGAGGCGTGTCAAAACTTCTACAGTTCTCATTTTTTAATATACTTGTAAGACACCTAGAATTGTTAAAAAGGTAGAGAGGAAAGAAGAAATAGACTTACCCTGCTTTTGGAAACGTGAGATACTGTTATAGTTGCTAGCAGTTGTTGCGTCTAAATGTTTTTGCAATTTATGTGGACCAAAAAACCACACCTTATGTGCAAAGCAAGGAGTTTATTGTTAGTCTAACTGAAATCTTAACAGTCTAATCAAATAGTTAATAATGAGCTCTGTTACAGTTACATAGAAATAAAGTAGAAAAACGGTATTACAGAGAAAGTCTCAATAATAATACATTTAAAATTATTACATACACTTCCTAATATCTTCTTCTTTGCTCTGATGTTATACTTACCTTCCAGTCTCTTTCTGGGGCCTCGACAGCTTCAGTCGTGCTCAAGCAGGAATGGAGGTAAGAGTGGGTTGCAATGAGACATCAGCATCCTAAGTCCTTTACTAGGATGAGTATGTTATAGATGTTTTATTTCCCCATCACTCCAGGGTTCCTCTGAGGCTGATTTAACATCTTGTTGTAACATGCTGTACACCTTGCTCTTTCTTCACTGGTTTACAGTCCCACATTACATCCTAGATGGTATGTTTTACAAATGTTGGATGCTTGTTCTTTTTCCTCTTATGATCCAGCTCCCAAGGAGCTCCATCCTTTAGTGACCGGTAATTGACTACTGAAGATTTTTCTACAGTCCTGGGTCTTCTGTCTGTACTTGGAAGACTTTTGCTATCATTTCATGCCTGCACTCTTCTATGCTGCATTTTTATGCTAGATGCATAGATAGCTTGCTATATGCAGAATAACAACTCGCTACTATTTTCCATTAGTTATGAAAATATATCAAAATTCTAATAACAGTGGGGTTTACACCACACCATTGTACAAAGCGAAGCCAAATAAGGTCAGGTAGGAGCTACCTGATAATTAGACAGTTACTGTTACAGCTTATTATGCTAAAATAATGCTCTAGGCAAGCCTAAAACAAATCTAGACAAAAGCTGACAAGGCCCTGTCTTGAGGCCTTGCAGAGTTAGTACAGAGCTTGTGAACTGTTATTAGCAGTGGCAACAACTTTACTGGGTTACAGAGCTGCACAGCAGCTTAGTGACTTGAAGCCAGTGTTGCCATTCAGTATTTCTGTTTATATGATTTCATCATGAAATCACATAATTAGATTTTTTTCCTTTTCTCTGTTTGCAATTTTTGGTGGTGTTTTTCTACATCTGGAATTCCGGATTGTATTAGGATCGTTCCCATCCTATTCTGAAAACACTAGATAGGAAGACAACCCAGGAATATGTCTGCTGTGTTTTAAATATTTTCGGGGTAGGTTTGTTTTTGTTTTACCTTAAATTAATGGATTACCAGCTAAATCATGGTAGTGATACTTTGGAAAGGTAGTCCCTCCGTGGAGCCTGAAAGAAATAATTCAATATTTGAGGTAGCCTTCACAGTGGTTTCGCTTTCCTCAAGCTCACTGTCAGTTGGGCTAGAGCCCTCCCTCTTCCCCCAAAAGACAGCCCCAAAATTCCCTCTATGGAAATTCTCTAACATGCTTGGCAAAAATACCCAGTCAGAATCCTAAAACCAGCTTTCACTAACACAGTTTTAAGTTGCACAATGACATCATATGCCTTTTTCAGGATGTGTAGTTCCATAAAACTCAACATGAGGAGGAAATAAAAAGGCAAAGGCAATAGGTCCTTACAACTTTAATTCTGTGCCTCTTGACGTTAATAGAAAGTACCTGTGGGGAATTCAGCCACTTCTGTGTGAGGCATTCCAGTACAGCATGGTGGGGGGAATTACAACAGCTTGGTGAAGCATGATGTGGTATAAAACACCTGGGAGGACTATGCCCTCAGGCTTAGCACCTTGTATATGATCAGTATGAAAAGGTGTATGCCCCCTTAAGAGAGGTTCATTAGCTTCTTCTCACAGCTGCTTTGGGTATGTTGGGCCAAGGGCTGAGCCAGTTGTCATCTTAAGGGATTTCTTGCAATTAATCTGTATATTCTGGAGGTTTAATGCTTGGTAAGTGAAATTATAGATTTAGATGAATTATGTGCTTATGTATAAGGAAGCTGTAGAATGGGAAAAATACTTGGACAATATCTTTTCTGTGGAGTAGGCTGGAAATGAAAGATGACTGAGGGAGGATTTTAACATAGAGGACTGCAAAAATAGAGGAATATTAAAATACTGAGTCCTAAAGAAAAAGTAATAGTTTTAGAATTAAATTTTACGATACAGATATATAGGTGCTGAATGGTGATTTGTTGGTAATTCAGAAAATTGGTAAATTAGGAAAAAACAAAAGGGAGTACTTTTTCAGATTATTCAAAGTGAAACTGTTACAACTTGTTGCTATAGAGTATTGTGGATGGCCAAAATCTGAATGCATTGAAAAAATATAAAACAGATAATGGAAATTAAAACCATCAAGGGTTTCTCAACACAAAAAAAGTGCCCTTTGTTCTGGGTAATCCTTAGACATCAGACTACGTGAAAGCTACTGGAAGCTATGCTATTCTTGCAGTCCTCCCCTCTGTATCTGCTTGCTACTTGTTGGTATCAGAGACTGACAGTTCCTTGTTCACAAGGAGGAAAAATTGAGATACAGCCAGCTATTCTGAAAGGGGCCTAGGTATCTGTCCACCAAGAGGAGGAAAACGTAGACCTTAACATTCTCCACTCTTTATTTCTTAACCCATATTTACACTGTCTTCCAAGCTTTATTCTTTATTTCTCAGCCCTTATTTCCTCTCCATAGAAGCCATGTTCACCATATAGTGTTGTCTCTAGTTTCAGCTTTATGAAATGTGGGTATAGAGCGCCCTTCCTTTTTTGCCTGCCTGTGTCCAAATGTTAGTCTCACTCTTAACTGTATAAATGAGAGCTATATTATTACAAATAACCTACTTAAAATTATCCACGATTTGTTTGAAAAGAAACAGTGTAAGCCCCTTGGCTTAGGGGAAAAAAAAAAACCATTTGTGAAGTAGGCCAGCATTCCCCGAAGAACATGAAGGAATCTTTCTCCTAGGCTTTTACATTATTTTCACAGGGGCTGAAATCTGTGGTAGCTGGGTTTTGATCTTTGGCGCCTGTTGCAAGACTAACAAAGTGAGTTTCCATTTCATTTTAGAAATGACTGCCAAAGGTAAGTCTTGGATAGAAACATTTTTTTCTTAAGTAAGCTGGGACACATCAATGCGTGTGGATTGAAGCAATTCATACTATTAAACTTTTATGCAGCAGCATTGAAAGAAGAAGTATTTTGAGGCACATATTTTATTTTCTATTCTGCCATGGGCCTCCTTTTGATAATTAGCTGAATCCATCTACTGCAATCAATGAACTTGTTAAAGAATAATTATCCACATCTGTGTTTTTAATGTACTTTGAGTTACTTGTGTGTTTGTTATAGGTGCACAGTATTGATGTTTGTACTATATTAAACACAGGAAAATTAAAAGCATGAACTAGTCTTTATTAATAGACAGTGTTTTAACTCTATTGGACAGGGATTTCACTGTCACCAGGAGAGCAGAAAAAATTCTCCAGTACAGCGATTAGGTAACAAGGCATCATTACTGTATGTTTTGGTGCTGACAATTACGATTTAGACAATTATTATTAGAGAAATAAATTATATACTGTAGGAGTTAACTCGTCAGTTGCATGTGCAGCATATTACTTATGCTTATTACTTATACCAAAAATAAAGCAAGAAGGAGCAATAGATATCAAGTTAAGAATTTTGTTGAAAATATAAATTGGTGTATATTTAGAGATGTATGCAGAGATTTTGTGCGTTCAGCTTAGGCACAAAGCTAGTCTAACTAACCCCCTTCTACAGATGATGTGTGTGAACTATCAAATGATCGGCTGTAAATGAAAATATTAATCCATCAAATAAAAGGCCTAATTTGCTAGACAATAAACTTTTTTTCCCTCCCTTGCTAGCTGTCACTCACAGCATGCACATGCTGCCAGTGCTGACAAAGCCTGTGTCTGTGTGGAAAAAGTGAGAGGAAGGGCAGGATTGGCTGCATGGTTTTGCAAAGTGATTCTTAAGTGTTTGGACTTCAGGCAAAGCTTGTAACAAGCTAAGGTTTGTAAATGTTGAAATGTTAAACTGTTGAAAAGTTTATATCAACCTTGACAAATAACTATCTTTTGTTTGTGAAATTATGCGATGTTAATTAAAACTGCTGTTTTATGGTATCTGTAAATAAAGGAAAGCACCTTTTCAAAATCAAGAGTATGTACTAATCTTGTAGTACGTACTTGAATATACTTGATTACCAATCTCACAAGTTTGAGTGTGGAGTTGGAGCCGACGGGAAATTACTTCTGTTAACCTGTGGTATTTCCATTCCCCATTACAGAGATCTAGGGGCTTACAGCGTCTGTTCTATCATGCTGAAGTGGGGCAGGTCATTAAAAGCAATTGCTTTGGGTAGCTGGAATATTTTTTTTTTGGTGCTCCTTTTTTTGCAAAGACAGAGCTCTAAGAGCTCCTCAAGATGTACTGCTACTGGGCAAAGTCACTGATGGAGGTGCTAAGTATGTCTTTATTGATCTTCATTGTTAAGCATAATCTTTAATGATGGGTTTAGTATGTTGTTATGCCTTTTTATCGTAGCTCACACTTATTTATAAATGATCTTTTTTTCTTTTTTTAATAACTCATGTCTAGTGACAAAGATAGCTCTGAGTAATGGCCTTGATATCCCTTATATGGGGGGCACATGCATTATTCGGAATCAAAATATCTGCCACCCACTGGCTTATGCTATCCCCAGAACTCTTCAGGGAGATCCAATACTAAGCCTAAAAGGGTCTGGTCTTGGTGAGCAACATAGTTTGCCAATACAACTGAAATTTTGCTGAAATAAGGGTTTCTCCACAGCCTGACAAAATAGTAAAATTTTGGGCTTTATGCTCGAGCCCCTGCCTCAATCTGCATATGCCTCCTCATTTTCTGGTTCCCAGGAGCTCTCTCTTTGCTTCTCTGCTTAGCATCTAAGTTTTTATTTGAGTCCTTTTGCCTCATTTCTGCAGCCTCTGCCTCCAGAGTTTTCTGGCCTGATTGCCCACTTACACATCACATCAGACATAGAGTACTGCTGACACCACTTTTCATAGCATTTTCTTCTGACTATGTCACACCCCTCCCTGCCCCCTATTCTAGGCTTTGTTTTTGCTATGGTATAATTTCACATGTGAACATGTCATCACAACTTCTGTACATGCCTTCCTTTTCTCTTCTGTCTCCTCCCTACTTATGTCTGTGGCAATCTTAAGTGAAATTTAAGACGATAACTGCTACTTCCATGAGGGGGTTGCTGATGCGTATTAGTTGCCAGTATCTTCTAATCATAACGGACTATAAGAAAAATGACTTTGTATCATCTATGCAAACATACGTAGTTACTGCTTGTCCTTCCTTGTACTTGCTCACTTACCTGTCCTTACTTCTGCATTCCCTCTGCTTGTTTATGACCAGTTGCTATATATTGCTTTTACAACAGACTATAGTCTATTCAGGCTATAAACCTGTGTTTGTACATCTGTTAGCACAATAAGGATATAGACCTGATCAGAACTGTGTGCACTTACAGAATGTAATCTGGTAGGTAATTCTTGTAGGCCATTTTTCTCAGCCAGATATTGAGTGAATAAGTAAGTCAATTATTTTTGTTTCCCTCAATGTATCTTTCAGCACCTGTACTCTTTAACTGTATAAAGAAAAAAGGGAGGGGAAAAAAAAAAGCCATGCAGAAATTGAATATGTTTTGGAATTGCACTTCAAGATTTTGATAGTCACAGTAGACAGAAGAGTATTTGAATGAATCAGACCTCAGTTGGCTTGTGTGGTGGGGAAGAAAAAACAGCACAAAAAACCAAGAAAACCCCACAAACATTTAACCTGTTTGTTATGCTAAAGGATTGGCAGGCATACCAAAACAGAACTTTGCATTTATTTTTTATTAGACAGCAACTAAAAATGTATAGTGTTAAATGTTGATAAAGATAATTTTTTTAGAAACTTTTCAAAGTTATTTTTTAATAAAAACCCAAGGCCTAGTCTTATTGGAATGTTACTGATGGCTTGACCAATTGTTCATATAAGTTCGGTAAATATTTTTACTCTCTGACTATCTCAAGATACTTGCTACACTCCAGTACCCAGCAGCATACTAGTGCAGCTCCAGATATGACTGATAGGAGCTGAAAATTGGTTACAATGAGTTTCATCAATTTAAAGAAACTGGTATTCTGTCCAACAACGTAGGAACGTAAATTGACAGCTATCATTTCAGCTATAGGCCATTCAGCTGCTGAACAACTAACTCCCGGAGAAACTCATTTTTTTTTCAACTGGCTTTGCTTACAGTTTTAAGTGTTACGAGAGTGGAATACATTTCTCCAACTCTAATTTAGCAGAAGCACAGTATAAAATAAGTCTCTGTTAGATTGAGAAGTAAAGTTGCCAAATAAAACCATTATGTGGAAGACAGTAGACCTGTGCAATTCTAAGTAGCAAGGCTCATATGTGCTTAAATGGCTTTGGGTTTTTTTTCTGGTTTGCTGCATGTGTATGTATTGAGGGCTTTTTTTTTTTTTTTTTTTTTAAGCTGAAGCTGTTAGTTCGGGCACTGAATTTAGGATTACATGAAGGACACCGTGTCCTTCACTAGGTTCCCACCCAAGCCTGTAAATGAAGGGTAATTTGTCGCATGTGAAACTGTCCGATGTTGTTTGTAACCAAAGGGAACTTTTAAGGCTTCAAAGTGGTGGCGGCAAGATTGGGAGGAAGAATCAAGCTGTGACATTATGTATAACGTCTTACTTGTCCAACGTTATCCTATATGAACCCTGAGAGTTTAGGATCACCATGATACCGTATGCGTGGTATTGCTACTTTCATTTTGCTCATTACTTGAAAGACTTTGAAGGAGGTATGGCAGTTTCTGCTGACAGAACTTTACTTTGTAATAAAACCAATATAAAATACGTAACATGATCTTTATTTTACAACTGCAACATATAGTGCCTTTGTCTATTCCCATGGGGTTTTTTTTATTTTTGTTTTGTGTTTCATTCATTATTACTTTCCTACCTGGAATGTCAGGGACAGAAGCAGACTGACTTTTTTCTTTTTTTAAATGATTTGTTCTATGCTAAGGCCTTGTCTGCAATGAGTGGGTAGATCTATGCAGCTTTACAGAATATACTTGTTGTTGAATATAAATATGAATCTTGCATTGTAGATATGACCAGGATACAATTGATAATTAATGCAATGAACATAAATCATGCTGATATAGTCCCTCATACTTTATTAAAATCTTAGCTAAATGGACTTAATGAGTACTTGTTTTAAAATTATCAAAGTGTGCACTATTAAAACCATTCTTTTAGAGAGAATTCAATACTAAATTGGCTTTCATCGAAATGGTGAAAAAAAAAATCAATTATAGCAATCATATTATCTTTCAAGTATGTCCAATAAAGTCAGCTAATGGATATAATTTATTCTTTATGGAATTACTGTTTAAATGTACTGGAATACGCTTAAACACAGGAAATACTAAAGCAATTACAATTTCACTTTGTATGACAATTCTCAGTTTATGAATGCATAAGCAGCCTAAACTGGAATTAGAGTTCTACAGAAGAATGTGTGGATTTTCTTTCTGCTGAAAGAAAAAAAATCTATAGCTTCTACTTCCTTTGTTTGATAGAAATGTCCTTAATTATTATATACTGCCTGAGGTGATAGATTTTGAAAATTTTTTCAACTTGCACGCTTCTCAGTCTTCCAAACCTTTCCATGAAATAATGCAATGGACATGTGTACTTATCAAAGTATGTCAGCCAGTAAATTACTTACACATTTTGCAGCTGTTTCTCCTTGCTCCACCCCATATCTCTTTTTCCAGATGAATAGTGAGTAAGGTGAAATTAGGCACCCTCTGCTTGTACCAATTATGTTTGTACTGGAAGTTTATATTGACGAATCCTACCTACTTCTCTGTTGTTTGGGAGGGTGTCCAAACTGATTCTTTGCTTACCCTCTATTTGACATATTTTCTAGAAAGAAAAACAGTTTTAGTAGGAAGCGCTTAAAATTAAGACATAACATGAAGTGACTACTACCCAAACACTCTTGGAACCTGATGTCCTTCTTGTTCGTCCAGTAGAATAAGTAGTAGAAAGGTGAAGCAACAGCAGAAGGAAAAAATATTGAAAGCAGTCTGCGGGGTAGGGAGTACTGAAAAATAATAGGGAAGAATCTGGGAGATGAGATAAGCTCATTAGGCTGTAAGCAGGAGTACAATGATGCAATTTCCCTTTTCACTTCCTGTTTGTATGTTCATACTTACAAACATATATAAGTATAAACAGATTATACTAGATGTCCTTCCCCTCAAGCAGTGAAGTCCAAAATTAACAAAAACATTAGTTTTTATTATTATTTTGTACTCTGATGACAATATACGTAACACATTGTCACTTACGGACAAATCAAAATGGTAAATACACATAACTGAAATGTATTAGCTTAACTTTTTCTTTCTTCTGTTGGAATATATCGCTGCTGCCACTCGATTCCTGAGAGTTCTGAAGTTCACACAGTAGCCTTGATACCTGTTTATGGATAGCAGTTTGCCTGGAGATTTACAAATCAAGATAGGCATTGACATTTCCAGCCTTAGAAAATTGCTGCTGTGTGTCAAGGTGAATAGATTTTGACCTAGTTTCTAAGAACATGCTTAGTCCAATGAAGCAAGGTTTTTATTCATAAATACACTTCATCACTGTTCAAGAAATACGCATGGGCTATTTGGTTGATACTACTAGCTTTTCTTATCCTCATGTAGTTTTATAATATGCTGCTGACTGCATGAATCGTGAATCTCGGGGGGCAAGGGGGAAACAAAATTGCAGTAGATAGGTGTCTTTTTTTTTTTTTTTTACTTATTTCAAAGTATTTTTTAATTTTCTTTATCCATGTTCTACAACACAGATTCCTTGTCAAATAAGTTTATAGTACCTTTCCAGGCTGTAAAGCAACAAGAGTGTAGTGCAACAAGTCATTGGAGAGAAGTTTGTAATCTGTCCCACAGTTTTTCCTTTTGCTTCACAGTACAGTATTACTAACACTTTAGCATTCAAAATAATAATGATAATAATAATAAAAAAAAGACAAAAGTAGTCTAGGTCAGATAAGGGAAAACCAGGACTGTGAATGTCCCTGTGGTTTAATGTCTCCCACCCTTCAGCCCTTGGAATGGTAAAATCAACAGGCAGGAAACTTCTGTACACAGCTGTTCTCTAGGGATGTGGTTTTACATTATTGGATATA
Organism: Aptenodytes forsteri; assembly: GCF_000699145.1. Lineage (NCBI taxonomy): Eukaryota > Metazoa > Chordata > Aves > Sphenisciformes > Spheniscidae > Aptenodytes > Aptenodytes forsteri. The sequence continues at coordinate 1,962,427 of NW_008794836.1, read as the reverse complement.
CCTTTCTCCAGGATTCTCAGTATGGAATGCTCCCCTGACAATGAACTCTTACGTTATTGCTGCCAATGATTTGAGGTTTTGGTTGGCTGGTTGCTTTTCTTAAACACAAAAGAGGAGATCTTTGCATCTCTTTTTGTTACAGTATCCTAATAGCTGGTGAGGCGAAACATCCAGGATTCAAGCCTTGACAGATGTTACAGATAGTACTAGACTGGGGCCACTTAAATGGCTTCTTTAAATTCAAGGGTCATTGGATCAGAGGGGAGGAAAGAAAAAAGATTGTAATGGTCACCCCTTAAACTGTGCAACCAGAGTGGCGAGAACCTGGATTTCTATTGCTGTTCCAAGGTCTAGGTATCTGTTTTATGCTGAGTATTCTAACAGCTGGACGAACTGGCCGTAGCAGTGTTTGAATAGAAGTGAGCGGTTGTCACAGCTTGTAGAGCAGAGCCTGTTGAGGTTGCTCTGTAAAAAGTATCTTTACATTGTAGACTGAACTCTTGAAAAGGAATGGGTAGGACACAGCAAGTCCATGAATCTTGCTAAGGTCTGCCTGTGAGCTAGATACTGCATGATACTGAATTATTGAAAGCCTTAGGATGTGTGCAGTGCTCCTTGGCTTTGAGTCACCAAAATTCTGTGGAGTATGTGGAAGGGAGGAGGATGCATCACTTCTAACTAGCTTTCTCACCAGCAATATAGTCCCTTGTAATTCACTGCGCATTGTTCCTTACTTCTGTGTTTGTGTCTGCTGTCCAAACGCTGTGAAAAGGCAAAAGCGGAAGTCTCACCTCACCAGATATCATTGTACAAGATCAATGAAATTAATTTAGCCAGAATTTTAAACAGGTAGGATATATAGTCTCTGATAAAGCTCTTTTTTTTTTTTTTTTTTTTGTTTTTTAGCTTTTTGGGGAGTATGATTTGTACGAGCATTTCTGGAGAAAGCAAAACAAAATATGTAAAAGATATGATTAGATAAAATAGAATTGTTCTTCTCTTTCAGTAAGCTTAATATTCTGCATATCATCTTTATTTTTAGTATCTGTAGTAAAATATATAATTAAACTGAAAGATGTTTACAATGTCTCATGTAGTGTACAGATGGTATGTTTACCCCTATCCGTATGTCTTGTCCTTTCAAGGACATCCCTCTAGGTCTGTTGCCTCCATAGGAACCAATTCATTTTTGAGAAGAGGTGGTATTTAAAATTTAATTTTATCAAAGTAAACTAGATCTCTTGAGTATAAAATGTTTGCCAGAAACTAATTTTCTTAATGTTTCATTCAAATCATTTTTCTTCATTTTCTAGCCAGACCTGTTTGTAAAGGCCAAAGAAACAATTGCTAACTGTGCGTGATATATGAGAGTTGGATAGGATTAGCATCCCTGTCTTGACTGTGGAGTGTTTTGGCCCTAATCTTTCAATGAATTCCAAATAGATGGACAACTATTTCCCCCACAATAGAAAATGAGCCTCGGGGAGAGTGAGGTCAAGTTACTTACAGCTCATTACTGCTTCATGGTTTTTGTGCATGCGTGGCTTAGCAAAGTTGGTTTTGCTTTCTTTCTCTTTTATTATCCTGTGATGATGTGGTAACAAATTCTAATGGCTTGAGCCTCCAATATCCTAAGGCTACTCTCAACTGTATTTAGGAGATCGCAGGTCTGTAAATTTGACTTCAGTTAAGTGAGGAAACATAGGATGCAACAGGAGGAACAGGCAACCTGTCTATTTAATAGACAAATATTTAGTAGCTAAACTCTGTAACCCATAGAAGAAAGAAGTTTTGATCTGTATTCTGGTCTGCCACTGTTCAAAGTGACAGAGAAGACCAAAAATTCATGACTTTCTAAAAGGGATTAAATCTTATCCATAACATTTTGGGTTCATGTCTGCATGAGGTGCAAAGACACAGTAGCAAAAAGGCCATGAGTATCACAGAAGACTTGCTGGGCCTGTGAGAAGGTTTTATTGTTTTGACCAGTGATAAAATGCCAAACAAGATAAATATTTGCCAAGGAAGGATCAGCAGACCTATAATTTTGGGGGGCAGGGGAAGAAGGATTCCAAATTTTACATCCTCTGAGTCTTATACCTGCCAAATGCATCACATACCTGCTGGCTCTGGTAAAAGACCAAACACCATGCATGGAAGAAACCTCTAAGGGCAGAATTAGCCAAGCCAGCAACATAAGGAAGTAGGGCCAAATAAGTGCTGAAATAATAATTTTTTTAAAAAGCACCTTTTTAATTTGTGCCACAGACTCTCCCCAATGATTCTGTTTTATTTATTAAACTGACTTTCCATTTCTGACAATGTCACTGGTGAAGAAAACAACGTGCTGTCAGATACTTTATTAATACTGAATACATCTGTAATAATCAGTGTACTCTCAGTAAATGGTTTAGCGCGTAGCTTCTGTTTTCTGGAAGAGTGTTCTCTGACCTTGTTGGAGGTGCAGTTGCTGCTGATGTAGGAATAGACCCTGTACATTATATATTCTTTTGCCCTTCTGAATAATTTAATTTTTGATTAAGCAGAGTTTGTTAAATCAACTTAGCTTGTTATGTGAATGACAATGAAGTCCTATTTGAAGAAAATTAGTCTCTTTATGCTGAAAGAAATTATGGTACCAGGAGACGAAATAATAAACCCACCAACTCTATCTGAATGCTTATGTTTGTGCATAACCATAGCACTGCAAAACTATTGAAAAACTACTTTGCTGGAGAACAGATTTCTCCCGCTACGATTTTATGCATGCTGTAGGAATATAGTTATTGAGATATAAAAGCACAAAAAACCCCACCCAAACCAGCCAAGCAGCACTTGGAAATCTATTCAGCTTTCCTTCTTATGGAACTGTTCTGCTATCGGTTCTTAAAGAGAATGAGCTTCAGATTTAAAGGAAACTTAGTGCCCCAAGCTGTGGTCTGGTCAGGAACTCTTAAGGTTAATGTCCTTCATGGCTGGAGTAAGTGGAAGACTTACTGTTGGCTTGGTCTTTTTCTCTCTCTAGAGAATTAAAGAATTAACACTCTTAAAAATAAATTAACCATGCCATGAAATGCAGAAAACCTGGGGATGTGCTTTAGTTAAACTCTCATGTCTGCATTTATTTCTTTGCTTAATGCTGCTCTGAACTGACCCATAACCTTGGCAAAGATGTTTGCCCTTGTTACTGTTCTGTGTTTCACATATTAAGATTGTATTATGGTGTTATGTTTGGTTTTGGTTTTTTTTTTCCAACTGCGATATCAAATTATAGGATATGGCTTAGTTTTTTCTTCTATAGTCACAATTTGCACCAGAAAGCTTTTTGTAATATACATCTTCACACATTTAGTGTTTGTACCCTATATGTACTACGTGGGTGGTTTTGCATTAAAGAGATCATTTTTTTAAATTTTATTGAAAATTTGTTTTGGAGAAAAAAAATCCACACGTGTTACTGGAATGAACACTACATGTCAAAGAAGGGATGGAGTTTCAGACATGGTGAATGCAGAACACATCAGTACAATATGCGTTTGTATATTTTTAATACGTCTGTGTTTTCAGGATGGGTTGTTGTAGTTGATTCTTTTACACATTGATGCCAAAATGTTATTGTGACAGTAGTGACGTTAGACAGCATAAATGAGTTTTCTGTGCATTGCAGCAAAGGCTAACGGTGTCTGTCTTCTCTTGCTATCCCCAGGCAGACTTAGCGCACAGCAGTTCTGGGATTGGTACCTGACACACCCTAGTACAAAGAGGGGTTAGGACCTGCTGCTCCTTCCCTTTCTTGATGTCCTTGGAGTAACAGTTAGTTTATCTCAACAAAATTCCCTTCCTGAGAACCATAAACCAACACGGATCTTACACTCCAGCTAGCTCAATTTTGCTTAAGAGAGGAAGGAGCAGCACCCCTGGAAGGGAGGGTGGAGAGAAAGATGAAATGTGGTTCACCTCCAGCTTTCATATTTCAGCTGACAAAATGGAGAGGCAATGTAGGTGCAGCTAGAGATCAAGTGCCTGTTCTCTGGCAGGGTCCTACTCATTGGTCTAAAGAATTATTTTTGCTCTCTGGCAAAATGCAAAGACTCACATCAGAGTACTGTTAATCATCATATTTTCCTGAAACATGAAAATTTTTGTGCCAAACTCAGGGTCTAAGTCTGGGAGAGAACAGATTTCAGTTTGTCTGTGTCACCCATGAAGGTGGCAGTCTTCATTATTGGTCCACAGGATTTTCTAAGTTGAATCCCCTTTCATCATTCCTGTTCAACTTCTGCTTTTCTTCATCCTCAGTTTACTATTATGGTGCTTTCTGTAAACAAAGAGAGAGACTGAGGGCACTCTTATCAATTTGTAATCACTTATAAAATGTGGATACGGCAGATGGAAAAGTCTGATTTCCCCCCCCTCCCCTTAGGCTTCTGAAAATGACACAAGTGAGTGGTGATGATTTAAGATCTTGGGGGATGAGTTCTGTAGCGACAATCTGAGAGTATGCTGTGGTGTTCCGTGTGTGTTTTTAAGCTGTGACACTTAATGTAGTTGTCATCATTGCTAAACACAAATGGTTATTTCTGTCCTTGACAGCAGAACATCAACTATAAAATAAAAAGAACCACTTCTAGCGAAAGCCTTCTATCCTCCACACTTTATCTGCATTTCAGAAATTGAAATAATAGGGCCATAATAGCTAGATTTTAAGGTACTGAAAATATGAAGAATAATGCTTTATATACAGAACAGGTGGGGTTTTTCCACTGTTTGTGTACTGCCAGGTATGTTTCAGGAGCTTGAAAAAGTGTTCTTCGAGAGCCTGAAAACGTCCTTCAGAAGCACACAGTACCTTCTGGGTGACTTGTTAAAGTCCTATGATTCTTACAACCTCTTCCTGTGAGAAAGGATAAATGTATTCAAAGGAGTTTAGTAAAGATGCTTCTTTTAACAATCATACAGTTCTTCAAATTAGAAAGAAAATGCTGCAATAGTCTGCTAGAAAACAAGTATTAACTCTTTTACCTCTGAAATGTAGACATACTCAAATACTGTCAGATTTTGTGTGGACAGAAGTTACTGAAGAAAGAACAAGCAACTGTGTACCTACCTTCTTCTGTCTCTGAAACCATAGTTCGACACACACAAAATACCTTGAAACACAGTTCATTGAAGCAAGCATCTTTGTCTTCACAAGCTGCTTACCTGTCAGTTGATTGTCAGTTACACCACTGCATACTAGTAAATGTAAACGTGTTTTGGTAAAGTAACACATGCAGCTGGGGGGAGTCTGAGGTAAATAACACAATTCTGTGTACGCCCATGGCTGTTAATCCACCAGGATGTCTAATAGACAGTCTAATGGGAATATGAAGTACAAGGAAAATAAAAATTGCTTAGCAAGACAGTCTTTACTGCAGACCATATATAAACTATCTTTTGACATCTTGTGGAGTTGCTTCCATTTTGACTAGTCTGTGTTTTCATTATTCAAAAGGTTCTTTGGAGTTGAGAGTTGATCTAGATATTTTTTTTTTTTCCTCACTCATGCTTTACCAGGCAATCTGGATGGAGAGTGCTATTTTTTCCCCGACAACTGTGAATTAGCGAATATATAATGTGACCTTACAGGAGGAAGAAATACTGTTACTACTAGAACTTCCTGTAAAGTTTTTCAAATGTTTGCCGCCTTTACTCTCAAATACAGTGGCCAAATGATGTACACATCATATGGCTATTAGCTTGATGCATACTTCTGCCTGGTTGTTACAGGTGTTCCTAAAGGGTAGTATTTAAGCAGTTTGTAAACTGAAGCAGTTAATGGATAATGTTTCTAGAGATGAGGGATTAGATGTTGGTATCAGTAGGGCAAATCTAAGAAAAGTAAATAATGTAGAGTTATTACTTTTTTGTATAGGAAAAACTCACAGACTCTCTGAAAGAAATATCTAAACCTGCTCAGCATCTAGATTTTCTTTTTTCCATGGTAAGTATGAAAATGCAGATAATGAATGCTTTTTTATTTAGCCGTGCTTTCCAAAGAGATCAGATGAGCTCCATGACTAGAAGCCAGTGCTTGTAATTTCTCGCTGCATTTTCAAGGTGTTGCCTGAAACCTGTGGAATTTTAAATGGTTCCTTGCTGGCTGAGATGCTTCCTTTCTTTGCTTGACACCATAGCAACAAAGGTCAGATGATGAGCTGAAAGTAACCATCTCTTTATGTATCGTATAAAAAGCAAAATGCGGGTGTGTTTTAATGAAGGCATGATGTCAACTCTGCCACGTCTCTTCTGTACTTGTCCATCTAATTGCAAATTTGTTTTGACTTCAGACTGTTATAAAACACACCTTTGGTCTGAGGTTTATAAATGGTAAGATAGGAGAGAAGATAATAGGTCTTTAGAGAACTTTCTGGTGAGAACTTTTTTACTAAATTTTATTTCATTCCTGGTTTATCTGCATGCAAAACAAATTATACAAGAATGTCAATGGGATGTTTATAAAATAATACAAATTAAAGTATCCAAATCATCAGTGAAAAAGCAATTAGCTTTTCTAATGAAAATGTGCATGAGAATATAACAAATACTGGTTGCAAAGCATGAGGAAGAGAGATTCAGATTTACTTTCTCATTGTCTTAAATACAATCAATCTATTCAGTCTTACAGTGTGGTGGTGGTGGTGTGGGTTTTTTGTTTGTTTTTTTCTTGACAATTCTTCACTCCCTTTTTTTTTCTTAGTGAGCTTGAGAAATTAATGTTTGAGCACTTGCACTGCTGCCCAGGTCAGGTAGGTTGACTTTCTCAGTAACTTACTAATAGAATGTGTGTTAGTAGTATACCTCGTTCAAGAAACTACCAATTTCAGCATAATGATTTTAGAGTAATGATGGGCATGATTTGATTCATGCCCATCTCAAGTGCAGAATGTCAGTTGTGGACTCCAGACAATAAATGTTGGAACATTTGTTTAATATGATTTAGTTCAGGAGCAGGAAGGTTGTCACTGGGCAACAGTTTGTAATGGGTCTTCCTGGAGGAAAAGGGGAGAATTTTCTTAGGCTGTAACTGGCATAAATAGTTAAAAACAGTCACTTAGATGAAATTGGAGGGGCTGCCAGAATTTAAGATATTCCACAATTTCCTAAACCTTCATCCAGACAGATTTAAATAATTTGTTTTGTATTTATATGTTTTGATGCAAATTAGTTGGTACAGCCTTTTCATAGCTTGTCTGATGTCCTATTTAGCAATTAAATTGTGTTGAATGTATTATGAGAAAAGTGCGTGAATAGAAATTAAAAAAACCCCTTTTTTGATATAATCCAAGGTGAATTAGTTTTATTAGCAAGTTCCTTTTGAATAATGTCCTGGCTTAGTTTGGGGAAATGGGTCTTCCTTTGGCGATCACAAAGCCTATGTCTGCATTTTTCCAGTACTGTGTACTTCAACTGTAATGTACAGGGCATGTGTTTTAAGTGAAGAGGTGGAAGTCTGAAAGCTTATCTCTAACACCATGTAGGAAAGACCAAACTAAAAATATATGCACATTATTGCTGTGAAATCAAAGGCCATCTCTGCGTTAGCAAGTAGTGTGGTACTAGAGGAAGGGAGCTGTAGATTGGAACAGCTGATGCTGATGACACAACACCCATGCTGCGTGCCTTTTTGAAAGCTTGGTTTTGCATTAGCTTTAGTTTTGTGGACTGAAGCACCTGTCAGAGGTTGGAGAGCGCTAGAGGTGTTCTTGGAGTACATCTAGTTTAGTTTCACCTTAAAGGAATCTATTTGTGCCTTTCAAGACTGCTGTAAGATGTGAACCAAAGCATTATAAGCGGGAATGATCAGATTTGTTGTAAGAAAGAGCTGCTCATCTAAACTAACATAGTTGTGTAGAACCCACCCAGAGACAGGTACGTATGAAATTTTATTCTAATCAAATTCTGTATTCTAATAATGAGCAACTACTTGTAATGAGGTAAATGTCTGAGTGTGAATTTATGCATCAAGTATATTCTGGGAAAATATGCCTAAAGGGAGTAACTTGCTAGCCAGGGCATTTTCTCAGCTCAACTAGATAAACATACCACTTCTATAAGAATTGCACTGATATTTTTCATGCTTTTAGTGAGCAGTTAGCAGAGGAAGCTCAAAACAAAGGATGTAAGCCTGGCTTTGCCCAAGTCAGCTATGAACTCTTGTTGACCTGAGAGGCTCGTCCTGAGTTTTGAAAGATGTTGCCCTTTCCCCATCTGCTGCTGTTTCAACTGCCAGAAAGCTGTCTTGGTGGTTGGTTGGACCTATTTCAGATGTTCTGGGGACTTTACTTTCACAGCCCTGATGGAGTTAGGGAACCGCTCTTCCTGTCAGCTAAAATCTACGGTTTACCCTTCCCCTTGCATTTCTAAACTTTTAATAATTTGAATTTACATACTCACTCTTTCTACCATTTTCCGTTTTGAGTCTTGGCTTTCCCTTCTATCTTTCCTCTTCCTCTCCCTCTTAACTTAAAATAATCCAAATATTTTGCTGTGGGGAATGTGTACTGAGGTTTTTGGCTTGTTTGTTTTGGCTTTTTTGTGTGTTTGGTTGGGGGTGTGTGTGTGTTTTGTTTTGTCATTGTGTCGTCTCCCCCCCACA
>NW_008794836.1:1940503-1953574 GCF_000699145.1 Aptenodytes forsteri | reverse complement strand
CCCCCCCCCCGCCCCAAATAAGTAACAAATTTCAAAGGCAGGGTAACTAGATAAAGCTAAAGTGCTGGCCCTGCACTCTGTGTCAGTCTGCATAGTGCAGAAATAGAGGTAGGGAAGGAGAGGCTTTTGGCTGCTTTGACACTTCCTATATTCTGCATCCACTTTGGGCTACAGCAAGACTTATGGGCCATAGGAAGCAGAGAACATGTGATAACAGCAAAGAGTCTGATCCCAATTTCCCTATCCCAGGGGCAGAAGCTGGGCTCGGGCAGGGTTGTTCCAAGTAACATATGACTCAGGGATCAGCTTATGTAAGGGATATTCCTTAGGGCCTCTCAAATACTTCCTTATTTGCTCAGGCCTCAATGTGATGGGAAACTATTTCCTCTGATTCTAGGACTCGCTCACTGACATGATATGACAGTAGCGTTGGGCCAGGCTCCTCTTGCAGAGGAGATAATCCTGGGGAAGGTTTAAAATCAATCTTCTTTAGTGCGTCACCCATAAGTATTTAGGCAGAATGGGGTTTCTTCCAATTAGGTCTTCAAATACAAGAATTTTCTGTGAGAAAGGTGTAAAACTTGTATCTTTGAATGAATACGGTATGCAGGCAGTCTTCAGCCTGAGCATGTTTCAGGTAGGCATTCTATTCACATTTTGATTCTATAGACTGAAAGAATCTGCAAAAAGTCAGTCTCAATGGGTAATAATATTAAACAGTGAAGCATACAAGCACAGTGATCTCCAGAGACAACTTGAAATGATACACCCATGTTAGCTGCATGATAGTGCCAACAGGATCTCTGTCATGAGAAAAGTGAAACTTGCTGGATGTTTGTTTCTGAAATACACCCCAGGCCCATAAGACATCAGAATGATCAGTGTGTCAGAACGAAGGCCTTTTCAGTACATAAAAGCTACATTTACCACACAGGTAGAGGTATAGTTCAAGAAAGAGTAACTAATTAAAATGGGGAAAAGTTGCATCTTCCCATTCTGTAGTGAGGATGTCAGTGAAAACCTATGTCCTATAGAAATAGTCTGACCAATACTAAAAGATGAACTTCCATGTATTTCAGAGTGTATGCTGTAGTTGTAGTTTAAGACCACATTGATAATGTGGAGACTAAATGGACACTGATGCCAAAAGACTTTAATCACATATGCTCACTTTTACAAGTTAAAGGATTTCAGTGCCCTGCAGGAGAGATGGTGGTCTGGCAGAGAAGTTGCGTGTGTCAGCATAAGGATTTCTGCCGTAATGTGCTCAGCCTGAACGCATGGCTGCAGGGTCCCCTGGGCATCTCCCTTTGCTTTCTCTCTTCTGGAGTCTCTTTTGTTCTCTCTTGCATACCCCGGGAATCTCTTAGATGTCCCTAAGTGCCTCCTTTAACTGAAGTTTTGTCCTCTGTGTGTCTCTCGGAGCGTCTTTCAGTGTCTACTCGGTTTTTCTGTCCAAGAACTTCTCCCCACGTGTCTTCTGCCCTCGTGGTGGCTGCTGTCACTCGCACATGTGAGTGCTGGGGTGCCGTGGGCAGCAGTTCTGGCCATGTTGGTGTGTTTGTCCCAGTGTTGGAGCTGGCTGCGACTGGCACAGAGCAAGTCATGGCTTCCTTCCTCATGGGTCACCCTGCAACTCCCCACCACCCAAACTCTACTGGTTTTGCCCAATGTAACTGTGATCCATTTTACTTACCAAAACATTTCCACAGAATGTTTTCTAGAACAAGAACTGTTCAATAACTGAACCCGTCTAAACTAGAAAGACAGACAGAGGGAGAGAGAAGAAACCAAACACAAAGTGAAGTAAGGCTACCTGTCTGTAGCTGTGCTGGAGGTTATCATCTGACCCAAGCATAGATCCCAGACTCTCTAAGTCCAGCACAGTTTCACTAGGTCCTGATGCCGCCTTCTTTGGTCACAGGAAGTTAACGTGGTTCAGCATAGCTGTTAATACCATGACTAAAGATCCTAACTTGTGAATTCTGATGGCTTTAGCAGCAATGATGTAAAGTGCCACCATCCATTGCTAGCAGCTAGCTGTTTCCTGGGGGTTACTGCCACAGGGGAGCATGCTGGCTAATACAGTTTAATATACCAAAGAATGGTACTTTGAGAAGCAGATTCACGTCCACTTCTGCTGCCTGTTCAGTTGTGACAATCGTGTCCCTCCAAGTTTTCTGCAAGATAGCTGGGAGCGATAACACCTTCAGTCACACACATGAAATTCCTCAGAATCTATGTAAAAACAGATGGCATTATGGGGAAGAGGTAAGCTAATGGAAGATGAGAATATCTTTAGTTGTTCATTGTGCATTAAAAAGTAATGCTATTTGGTTTATTTATTTTCATTTGTTTTAAACATCCGTGAATCCATAACACTATTAGAGGGTAGTAAAGTGCTGTCAGTACCCCAAAATCCAGTTATCTAATCCCCTTTATGGAATTTACCTCCATTTAGTTTAGAATTGTTGGCTAGTTTCCAACAATAACTGATTTGTTACAATGTACCCATACATGTGCATTTTTCTTTGTGAGATAAAAGCAAAAGTGAAAATAAAAGCTGTTTACTTAACATAATGTAGTATCAGTTTCATGTTAGGTCCTTTTTTAGAAATTATTAATAAAAAAATGGTAGAAAAATCAGCAAACTGAAGTACAGGCAGTAGGTGGTACTGCCTGCTTGTTTGGTATTGGTGTATTGTCAATGTAGCAACAGCTACGTTGCAAATGGAGGTATTGAAGCAAAGTCAAGTGTTAAAGTAATAGCGATTACAATGGTACGGTGTAGTGGAAACTGATGGCATGTGTTTATGCTTCTTTCTTCTTTGGTTAGAAGGGTGGTATACTGTCTCTATAGCTATGTCTTGAAGAGTGATCCAGTAAAGCTCAAAAATATTTCAAAATCCTTGGAAAGGGAGTGCTTTGAATTTATATGAATATGTTGTTATCTATTGTGACTGATACAGTTCTTTTCACTATCCAGAATATAACTTCAAGAGAGCTCTGCGGTAAGACTTATTTTTGAATGCTCTGTGTTTGAGATTATTTTGTTTTCTGGTATTTGATATAAAACAAGACCAAATCATCCATGACATTGCAATTAAATAATGAGATAGAGAATGAATGAAGGCAAAATGAGATAATCAACACATATAAGCAGTTAATCATGCAGACATCTTATAAGCACTGACATGGAGGATTTCTAGTTTTGATGGCCGTGGCTCGTGAAGGAGGCTTTCAGTACTGAATAGGTCTAGACTTGGGAGTGTTGGATTAAGGTGAATTTCTCTGCAGCTGCTCCACCTGGTTGCCAGACACTGAGACTTTGAACACAACTGTAAGACAGATTCAAGAATAATATTCAATTCCATAAAAGGAGTTTGAAGATAAATTTATGGTGTTTGTGAATTCCTTAAATACATCAGTGGAACACAGTAGAAATGTTCACAAAGAAAGTAATTATTTCATATACCGGATGCTAATTAGATACTGGTTTGTGTTTTAAAGTATAGGGCTACGCGGTGAACATAAGGATGAAAATAAGTTCGCAGTGAACTCATTCACTGTAATATGCAGGAGTCCTGATGGTGAAAGGTAATATTTTACTGTTTAATTAGGAATTGTATCATAATATACAAGAACTGGATTTTACAGGCTGCCTTGAGTCTGGCATTTCCTTGTTTTGAATATTTTGCTTAGCAACCATCTCTATATGATTTTGTGGATGCAATTTAATATCTATATAATGGTAGTGCCCATGGGCTTGATCACGATCAAAGACCTGTTGTACTAACATGCATAGAAACACAGTTTCTTTGCTGTTAACTGTTTCTCAACTGGAACTTCTCATAGAGTGTCATCAAATTAAAGCTCCAGGGCAAATGTGTCATGTTACAGCTGCTTCTAGATTACAAAACTGCATTATGACTTTTTAAATTGTAATATTTACATTCTTTGGAAGAGACTCAGGATACAGAAACTTCCTTGAAGATGAAATAAAGCTGTAATGAGTGTTGAAAATGAAGGTCCCCATAAGAACAAAATTCCTTATTTTTTGGCAGGGTGGTATAGGGATAATTATGCTAAATATATTTTTAAATGTTTCTTTCCTATGAGATAGTTAACTGAAAGGTAATGGGCTGCAGCAGTTTTGAAGAAAATGGCAGTGTTTTTTTTTTCTCTCTGCTTGCCTGGTGGAGTGCAAAATCAATATAAAGAACATAGCACTGTGACTGGAAAAAGAAATGCTCTTGAGCATTATCCACATTCAAAAGAAAGAATTCTTAATTTATTGGAAGCAATGTTTAGACCAAATCCCAGGCTGAAGTTTTCAGTACTGATTCATAGATAATTTCTCTTCAGTGGTCAAAGAGAAGAAACAAAAATAATACCAGGCTTCAGAGATTTAATTTATGAAGAAAGATTAAGAGGCTTATTTTGACTGAAAAAGAAGAATATATTTTACGGTGATTTTAGCGAAACATATATTTAGGGAGAGGATGGCTAATGTTAAATGAATTCTTTATTCTTGCAGGAAGAAAGGAGGGGGGAAATAATCAAAACAGATTAGGAAAGGTTGAGAAAAAGACAGCTCTAGTGAAACATTTTTACACAGAGTAATAAATGTATGGAAAAAAATACTGGAAAGGTTATTGAAGCATGAAGCATTGATGGATTCTAAAGGCATCTAGTTTAGTTTCTGAGGGTAAGGAGATACGGACATGAAATAGTCGAATAGAAGTGAGGAAAGCATAGATAAGGCAGATAAGGTGCCAAGTTTTTTTCTTTTCTGAAAATTTAAGTACTCAATAAGTGTAAGGGAAATGTATTTTAGAGCAAATTATTCTATTTTTCTTTTTTGAAAACATCCTTAAGAGATGAAAGCAAGATTTGAACTTTTCATGCCTCATATGCCTACTGAGATGCACTCTAAGCTCACATGTTCACCGTGCTTTAATGACTATAACTTTTGCTGGCTGTGCACGTAGAAAAATCAGATTGTAGTGCTTAACACTTATAGCTTCTTCCAATTTCAGGGAGAGATTTGTCTTTTTTTCCTTTGTTAGAATTATCAGTGATATGAATGTAGCTAACTTAGCAAGTGTATTGTTGCTAGAAAATGCATATGGGCTGCCCCATGAAGCATGCCCAGAACCTCTTGATTTCAGCAGTAAGCATATGCTAGCATAGTCACTGTTTCCCATGTAATACAAGACAAATATCACTGGAAGATGAGCCCTTCCAATTCTCAGATTTTTCTTTAGGAAAATGATCTTAAATATTTTATTGATTATGTTTGCTGTTGGTGCGAAATAAAATTCTGAAGTTTGATATGTGTTGCCTGTTTGCTGAAATGCATGCAGATTTGTCAAGGGTGGCTTTCCTGTCTCATATCAGAATTGTAACTAAGGAAACGTGTATCAAAAAAGTTATGGTGTGTTAGGTGCTTCATGGTATTTGCACAAGCATATGCTCTTTAACCACCTTGCTTTTACTGTAACTTAAACTAGCTGATTCCTAACTGGGGCAGGGGAGAGGGGGTGGCGTGAGCTACCCGGTATTCTACCATAAACAGCTCTGTGCCATCTAGCAGGTCTAGCGTGTCTTGCCCAGCTGGCAGACTAAGCAAAGGAAGGGAAATGAGAGAAGGGGAAAGAAGAACCTAGAGAGACAATTTTGTCTGGACCTTGCTGCTGTCCCAAATCAGTTGATCTTGCTCTTTCTGTCCACCAAATGGCTGAAGTAAGCAAAGCTCCACAGCACAATCCTGAACGTTGTGCACAGTGGCAGGCTGGCCTTCCAGAGTTGGATTTGGTACCCAAACTGAGTTGGTTTTCACAGAAGACTTTTAACACGTCAGTGAAAGAGAGGAAAAAGTGAAAGTGAAGATCAGCTGACTTGTTGAAATTTGCTTTTCTATTGTTTGTGAAGCTGTTACCTCTAGTGTTACAGATGAAGATGAGCAGTAGAAATTATCTCAGTATGACCTGAGATAAAATAAAAACATTTACTGTCTGGTAATTTGGAGTTATAGAATACAATGCATAGAAAAGCAGCCTTCATTAGGTTTGCTATTTACAAAACTACTTGTTATGAATGCTGAGTTTAAGTTGTGTTTGGATTTAAAAATCCTGATAGACGGGGAAAATACTTTCTTCGACTCAAATATGTCATATCTCAGTAGTACTCTCCTCATTATCCTTTTTCCTTTATCGGAAAGATTTGTTAAATGTATCGGAACAGCTCAAATGTCCATTAGTTTTTGACTTCTTACCTGTTTCTACCTCCTGTTTAAGGGGACATAGATTGCTTAGTTATGTTAAAGCTTTTCCAGAGCAGGTTTCCGTATCTGGATGCATTTCATGAGACTTCAGTAGCCCAGGGCTATCATAACCTACCACAGGAGTATGCAAGATAGTAGATAATTTGTAAGTATTAACCCTTCTATTCAGACTTTTGAAAATACTTTTAGCGGCGTACTGGATATAGCTGACTACCCTTTTTGCTTGGTAGTTCTTCTGAATTTGAGATGAAATAGAAGAGAAGATATGAGTTTAAGTAAACACCTACCAATTAACAAGTGCATTTCCCCTCTTCAGAACTGAGTGTCCATATTTCATGCAGGTTGTAGCATCCATTTTCTGTTGAGGCATCTGGATCAGAATAGGTTTTATAATGTGCTTAAGTCAGTAAATTGTAACGTCCAAGCAATTTGTTTACGATGACTTCAGGAATGCCGCAATTTGCGGTCTGTGTGGTAAGGCTAGGTGGTATTGCAGAAGATACGAAGGAAATGTTTATTTTATTGTGCCTTTTTATAAATGTTCTCCAATGAAAGTCCTGTTAAAGTTTTTTCTAGATTAAATGTGCCCAATTCAGCCATGTTTTGGTTTTGTCCCTCCACTGTAGTTCGATGTTAAACCAAAAAAATTGTGAAGGTGGTAAAGCACTGCCTAGTTAGGTACTGTCATAATTAAGCTTACGTAACAGTGGAGAAAGCAAGTACCTCTTCATTACTATTCCTTATTTCCTCCTGTAGATCATGAATATGCCAGCTAATGTAGTTGTCTAGACTATCCATCCCTTAATATTCAGTGGAAAGAAACAGGCATTTTTAGGGTCTAAGTCATCCCAATATTGAGTAGGTGCCTAAAATAAGTCAGATGGATGAAACCAAAATGCTGTTTTTTCTCCATGGACTCTATAAAGGAGGGGTCTTTAGCTGTCTGAGCAAGACACCTTAAATTAGGTGAGTTGGATTGCACATGTTTCTTTCCTTTGCTATACCACCGCTGCAAAATTTGTTTATTAAACCAAATAGTGGGAGGATTATAATGCTTTTATGATTTTTACTTCATAGAGTAGTGTTACCTGGCCTGCAGCTCATCAGTAATATGTTGCCTTTTAGACATGGAGATGTCTCTTGGCTGCAGGAGGCTGCTGCTGCTGTCTTGCCCTAGCTGTGAGGAAGATGTTTCCAGCACAGTGTTAGTACCTTAGTGTGGTGGTTCAGGATTCAGTGAAGTTTGGGACCAAATGACTGTTAAAGTAATTTTTTTTTTTTTTAAGACTGCTTAGGTGCCTTTTGCATAAGAAAATGTTCCTTAGTCAAAGGGCACATTAAATTATTATTAGAATTCCTCTAGTTCCATATTCACACACCTGTATATAGAGAACTCAATGAAATTGGAAGTTAATGCTAGTAAAGCATCACCTGAAGCTGGAACCCAGCTAAAACAAAACAATCCTCTCCACCCCTGACAAGTTAAACTGTCAGTAGGACATAAATTCAGATCCTATCTGTTCAGCGGCTTTGTAAAAACTCAAACTTAAAAATTAAAACCAATTACAATTAAAGGTTTTCAATTTAGGCTTTTATTAAAACATAGGCATACCTCTGCTCTAGATAAAGGTAAATTTGTTTAACTGAGTACAGTTGGGGATTTAAATAAAATCTAGTTATTTAAAACCCTTTTAATTTATGTTGCTATGTTCCCTGCTCTTTGAACCTTACCTCAAAATGTAATTATCTTGATAACTACTATAAAATGTTATGACAAATTACAACATGAAATATAATGCAATACAATTTAGAGAAGGTTTTAAGTTAACTAGTTGTGTTTAATGACTTGCAAGTGCTACGTGAATAGAGTCCAGTCAAAGTTTTCTGTATTGCTACAACATATGTAGGTCCATTGCACCAAGAACCCCAAAATGTAAAGAAAAAAACCAAAATGCTTCTAAATGTCACAGGCAAAATTGTGTTTGAGTTTAAGGAACATACTGAAGTAGTGGTATTTATATGCGAAATACTAGTGTTTGCCAAGATTTTTGGCAAAATGGGACTTTTCAGTGCAAGATTTAAATCATTGGGGATTTTCTTGTTTGTTTCTCCCTTAGTCTGTGGTAACACTGATTTAACAACTTTGATTTGATACTTTTGTTTTTCACTTAGTAGACCAACAGGATAATTTAGATCTCAGTTCATAGTATGATGAACTAGAACAGGTTGCCCAGAGAGGTGGTGGATGCCCCATCCCTGGAAACATTCAAGGTCAGGTTGGACAGGGCTCTGAGCAACCTGATCTAGTTGAAGATGTCCCTGCCCACGGCAGGGGGGTTGGACTAGATGACCTTTAAAGGTCCCTTCCAACCCAAACTATTCTATGATTCTATGATGTTTTGTTAGTTGGAACATACTGTTTATATGAAGTGATTGAAATGGTGTGTTTCTGGACAGTAGAACATGTTTGAGTTCAGACCTTGTGAACAAACTCATTGAATTTCTGAACCTGCTGCCTGATCCATGTCTTCCAGGTGCTTGTGTAATACGGATCTTTATGGAGAATTCTCAGATTATAATCTCATCATTTAGACTTTTGAAAGGTCTGTAAAATGTTTCACTAGCTATTCAATCTGCCGGAAATCACAACTTAGGCCAGCATCTTTTAGTCATGATGTTAATTTTGGACCAGACTTCACCTTTCTTACACATACTGCTGAGGTAATCCATCATCATGCTAAAGCAAGGGAAATTCAATCCATCACTGTTGGATTCTTATACAGGGCTGTAAGGGGGATGCAAGTCATCTTCTTGGTAGTAATCAAACAGCTGTGATACATGCCACTTTAAGCTCGTATCATCCTATAATAGATGGTTTTCTTCTACATAGGAGCCTGCTACAAAATCTTCTGACAGATAGACTGTCTTGCAGAGGTTTTGTTTTGTGGAGTTTAAGGCTGTGAACTAGTTATTGACAAATACTACATCATCAGTTCCAGTTGAAGACACAGACTAATAAGTGGAACATTGGCACTAATCCTTATTTAATCAGCCTTAAAATGGTAATTTCAAATTGATGAGGGCATGGGGAATAGATTTTATACCTTTAAAGTGCTACTAAAAATACCAGGGATACATGTATACAACCCAAGGATGAAATTGAAGCGCATTCTGCATGTATGGTGAGTGAAGCATGCTACAGAAAGCTGAGGTTGGAGTCATACTGGCACCAAAGAATTCCTTGGTTTAAAAGCAATGCACTCCCTCCTGAGTTTTATAAAGTGTTTGTGGGAGCACTGTGGCTTTATTTTTGTTCTTTGGCTTTTTGTTATGTTGCTCGAGTAATTTCAAAAGCTGTTAAAACATGAGCATTAAGAAACTTTAATATAAAAAAACTGTAGCAAGCTAAAGCTTCAGAACTTATGAAACTGAATTCAATTACCTATCTAATATAGCCTCAGTATTGACAATAATTTCCTAGTCTACCTTACTGTATATTTAAGAACCTAAAACTGATAGTTAACCGTTTGGTTTGTACAACGTAACTCACTGATTTCTGTAATGCATTTATCTGGCAGGTTGTTTAAAAATTGTACTGATTCTTATTCTTAAATATGACCACTAAGTATTCATATAAAAGTAGAAATACTTTCTAACCGCTTGCCGTGTTTCAGCACAAAGAAACACAGTGCAGCAGGGGAAGATTGCTTGTCTGTTCAGATGGAGTAATACAAATACTGTATAAGCTTTACTGAGTACATTAGTCTGCAAACATCAATCTCAATCTATTTTGAAGCTTAGTTAGGTGAACCATGAAACACGTAACAAGCATACAAGTGATCTAGTTGTTTTTTGAAGTTTCCTAACTTGAATATTTTGAGATTTGAGGTTTATCTACACAGAGTTAATTCGTCATCTAATGCTGGAAAGTAGCTTCATTGAAAGCTGAGCTCAGAAATTTGAATGGGCACTAAATAAAAGGGTGCCCCTAAGATATTTAAAGTATGGTAGTTGCATCATCGTACAGTCCTGAGCTATTTGAGTACAAGTATTCATCTAGCTATAGCAGAAAACATTCAGTCTGGGCTGACTTGCACTGGCAAGAACTGGGGTGGATTCATTCAGTCCTGAAGTCTGTGCCGCTTAAAGGAGACTGCTATTGGCACTTGAGTTACTTAAATTAATCTAGGCTAGGATAGCTTGTTACGCTGCAGCATAGACTCATTCTGAGGCAAGAATGAAGAATGCAGTATCTAGGAATTGTCTCAGTAATTTTATGTAGAGATAGTTATATGGATAACAGGAAGATTATACTAGTATGGGCAATATTTTGTCTGTTCTGCGAGTAAATAAGAAGTATCAGACTGAATCAGGAGTAACTTGCAACCTTTACGTTCAGCAGCAGTTCAAGCCAAACAATTAAGCCAAACAAGTTAAAACAGCTGCAAAAATGTGAATGTGTTAATGAACTTAACCTTCTATTTTCCTCTTTCGGTTCTTGCTCCAAACCAGCAAGCAGAATTAGAGCATGTTTATAAAGCTTCTGATAGTTGGTATGGTAAACCTGCTGCTATAGATCATTCTGCATTCTTAAAATATATTTAAACTGAATTTTCTTACTTCAGTGAAATAGCTAGTAGATTTACTTGCATATACATTTTTTAGCTATTCAAGAAGATTCTCATTGACTAGCACAGCAGTTCTGGAGTTAGCTTACAGACACACTTACAAAAAAGAAAATAAGGTTTAGATGCACCTCCTCTTCAAAAAACTGTATCTGGAATACTGGGAGATATAGAAAACCTAAAGTAATTGATGAGACACCTGGACTACTGAAGATAAGTAAAGTAGATACAGAGAAATGGGTTATGCCCTTTGGTAAGTAGTAGAATTTTGAAGGCATCTTATAAGCTTATGATGTGCCTTTCTCCCTTTCTCTTTTGAAAACACCTCAAACCTAACAAGCATCCATGTATGCATGCAAACACAGAAACAAGGCAGTTTTATTTTTAAAAATCTTGGGATATGTTGGATGTGACCGTCTCCTTTGACAGTGTCCTATTGTGAGTAAAAATAGCTAAATGCTGGCAACAAACAATTATAGGAGCCTTTTATTGTCATGAGTATATCTTTTGAAAGTCTTTTAGAAGTACAGCTCTGATATAGCCATTTAGACTGTCCACAGCTATTTCACTCTTTCGAGGATCTCCGTCTACCTTCTGCCTCTGATGTCTTCTTGTTAGAGGTAACCCTAGGCACTGTGTAATGGACCCTGCTTAGAGTGTTATCCTTCTTTTGTAGAAAACGGTAAACTATACTTTGTAATTGCTCTCTCATCTTTGAATTGAAAGTGATTGTATGTCATATCCAAATACTAAATTTAGGTCAAATAGCTTATAGAAGCAGAGGGAGAGGGAAAAGAAGTGAGAACATGCTAGACCGACCTTGTGTGTTATAGACTGTTACTCCTTTGCAATAGTGGCTTTGGTGGTAAAGCATCAGAAAAACCACCATGACATAAACAGAATTTCAGTGCCATTGATGCCCATAAGCTGCAGGCCTGTCTGTTCAGGCCAGAAAGGATGGATGACGCTTACGGAATTCTGCTTATATTTTTGCTGGAACCAGTTTCATTACTCAAACAAAAAATGCACAAAACAACATAGGGGAACTTCCTTGATCAAAGTTGGGTACATGACACGAGTAAGCTCTTCCCTTTATTTCTTCCCCATTGCTCCTGGGCAAACCACAAAAGCCTGTCTTATTTCTGTGACTAGTTCACTACAGGGTCTTTTGTTTGTTTTTGTAATTACCTAATGCCTCTGTAGACTATAACTGGTCAGCCACTGAACTAGATTAGGTCACCTTATCACTATCTGTCAAGATATGCTTAAATAAAGAAATCTCTCTCAAATAACCAATCAGTGACAAATAATTTCCTAAATTGCTTTGAGAATGTTTTAGTACCTAGTACACAAAAGAGAGGAAAAAGTGGAAGATGATTTGCATCTTCATGATAATGCAGATTCAGCATTAGAAATGAGAGAAATTTGGGCAAAATATGCATGATGTGGTATAGAGTAAGACTCCAGCACTAACAAATAGAAACTATGAAATATCATTAGTAATAGTACAGTTAGGTAGAAGATACTCAATATTTCAAGTACATAGGTTGGAGTGCAGGAGTCCTGGAAATCATACTCTCTCATACTGAAAAATATAACAAATACTTTAGCAGTGAGCAAACTATTTTATCTGGGTCTCTTTCAAAATATGTACTCTCGATACCTAGTCAAAACTACCAGCTAAAATTCTAATGTGCACGGGTCACTCTAAGTTGGCTGATGAAGACTAAGTCTTTACAATATACTATGCAGTACCA
Organism: Aptenodytes forsteri; assembly: GCF_000699145.1. Classification (NCBI taxonomy): domain Eukaryota; kingdom Metazoa; phylum Chordata; class Aves; order Sphenisciformes; family Spheniscidae; genus Aptenodytes; species Aptenodytes forsteri. Next base: position 1,940,906 of record NW_008794836.1, on the reverse strand, counting down.
ATGATTTTTACTCACTGAGCTCAGTTTTCATTAATATTTTTCATCACTTGTCACTGCATTTTTCCTAACACAGGTTTTACTCTTTCAAAATATGTACTCTCGATACCTAGTCAAAACTACCAGCTAAAATTCTAATGTGCACGGGTCACTCTAAGTTGGCTGATGAAGACTAAGTCTTTACAATATACTATGCAGTACCAATGATTTTTACTCACTGAGCTCAGTTTTCATTAATATTTTTCATCACTTGTCACTGCATTTTTCCTAACACAGGTTTTATAAAATACTAATTAAAAATATGGTATAATAACCAAACTAGGACAGTTTGGTTCACAGATTTTTTTTTTTTTTTTTTTTTTTTTTTTTAAACCCAGTGACAAGGAGTGTTTGGGATTTTTTTTAT
>NW_008794836.1:1936710-1940476 GCF_000699145.1 Aptenodytes forsteri | reverse complement strand
TTTTTAAATTTTTTTTTTTTTTTTTTTTTTTTAAAGCCAGAGAACGAGAGTGTTAGTGAATTGATTAGTTACTGGGAAGTGTGGTAAGTTGCTTGAATTTGATGTGGTGGGTCATGAGTTTATATGAGCACTGTAGAGGTAGGTATTTATCCATCTCCTGCCCAAAAAGCCCTAAGTCACATGATGTTGAACACAAGACAAATAGACTTTGTTACCTCAACACCACACCTCAAGGATGTTATGATGATAATTGATTGATTCATACCAGTCTACAGTTCCAACTACTTGTATATCAAAAGGTTGATTTGAACTTAGAAAAGGGCAGTTTAGCTTTTTATCAAAGGAAATATGCCAGCAGCTGTAATAATTTGCTCATGGAAACGCAGACCTAGGCTTGGCCCTGGCCCTGCTTTACCATTTTTTTCTTGTCAATAACATGCAAGTAAAAACTGTTTTCCAAAGGTAGATAGCCAAAGGTCAGTGGTCCTCAGAGTACACCATTGAATTCAGTGACAGTTTTAAGATGAAGTGTTGTGTTCTGAGAGTGTCTTTGAGGTAATAACTCAACTACAGTGGCAAAAAATATTTGAGGTTTGTGTTTAAAAGAAAAGCATATATTTGAGGCTTTTGTCCTGTGCTACAAACCCCTCTCATAACCATTCCAGACTTGAAGTCAATTGATCACTTTTTTGTAGCCAGGCACCGAAAAGCCACTGTCTCTCTAACAAAAAGACAGGAAAGCTTCTTCCAGAGGCTTTGAGTTACTCAGACATATCGTTTATAAACATTAAGCCTTATTTAGTGGGTCTGTAAGTTCAAGCTTTTGAGAAAGCTTCCAAATTGCTACCCTGCCTTACTCATGAAAAGGCTTCTTATAATCTGGAATAGATAAGACAGCTGCAAGAAGTGTAGCACAGTGCCTGCTGGCAAGGGAAAGGGTTTTATTCCAGATAATGTACTGTGCAGAAACTGCCAGAGGTCTGGCTCACCCTCGATCAGGAAGTATCTCGATCAAGATAAGATCATGATGGTCACTCTCTCAGCCTTCAAGGGGAAGGCTGCTAACTATCTAGTGTTGCCATTGCACGTGTTGACAAGGAGTAACTGCCAAGAGCTGCAAATATTTCAGATTAGTTTATCAGGGAGCATTAGTGTACTATTATTTGCTATTTTCCCATCATCACTGTGAAAGTCAGGAGTCAAATTCATTTAAAATTTCCATGTCTTTGTAATGTGTTAAGAGGATATGCAGACAGAAGAGAGAGGCTGGAGAGGCTGTTTACTAGGAGAAACCAACTTTCGTTGGTGGTGTGTTTACAACCTTAAATGTAAATTCCAGGGAAGTTAGTAATATCTTTTTCTTGAGTGGGAAACCTTTAATATTAACAGAGTTTGTTCCCACTTTCTCTAATCTTTAATTGTTTGGCTCAACTGTGAGTTTTTTGGGTTTTTTGAGAACTCTTACAACAAAGCTAGACAAAGAAGTTATAAAAATACTAATAAGCCCTGCTTATCCATACTGAAGATAGTTTAAATTTAGATGAAAATATCAGTAGAAAGCTTGAGTGGTAAATAAATTCACATCTAAGTACACTGACTTTTGGCTCCTGTCTGATGAAGTAAAGTTTGGATAAAAGATGTAATGTAAGTGCAGAGATGGCTTGTTAGAAGCAGCATTCATTTCAGGTGTCAGTGTAACTAATATTCTAAAGCCTTCACTTTCATGTAAGACATGAACATCTTCAGCTGATATGTTAGCTCTAAAGGGAGGAGGTGAAACTTGAGTGTTCTGGAAAATGAATTTGGTTTATATAAAAACTCTTGTCTCATACTGAAAGAATTGGTTTCTATGCTGATTCATGTAAGCATGTGTTCCTGTTGTAAAAGCTGAAGATAATAGGTTATTGATGAGAAAAAGATTGGCTAATTTGTTTTACTGATGCTTAAAAGTATACATTGTCTTTCTCAGGAGCACCAGCATAGTATCAGTATAATCAGATGAGTCGCAAAAGCCTGACTGTCAATGTTGTATTATTAAACAGATAATTTAAATATTACTGCAGATTTTTTTAATCCAAGTTGCTCAGTATATTGGAAATTATCTAGATGTGATCTCAAATAGGCAACATGGTTTTGCACAATTTCCACTGCAGCTTCTAACGCTCTTTGGCAGGTCTTGACCAAAATCTCCTGAAGCCCTCTGACATTTGGGCTGTTTATACCCCTGCAACAGTATCATGATTATGGAGGAAGTGCCAATAGTTGCACTGTAATTAAAGCTGCATATAAAGTAAGAAAAGGTTGGAGAGGGGGAGAGAAATTTTAGATGAGAACTGAAATGGCAAAAAAGTTATTTTTAATATTTTTGCTTCACTTAACACTTTATACATTCTGTGAACCAAAGGAGGAAGCGAGAACCAACTTCCACAGCACATTGTTTGATGAGCTGGTATTTCAGTGTTGGATTACCTTTCTGGCCCTTTCCACTGGTCACACAGCAAATCTCTAACTACTGCATGTTCTTTCAGAGTTGTATACCCAATTGGTGATGACATGTTATCCAAATGATGGAAGTCAGGGAAAAAAGTCATACAAAAAACTGATGATTGTGCCTGATGCGTAGCCATTGACCTTCCTTTTTTTTCCCCAGAGCCACTGTGTTGGGTTCTCTTTATGCTTTTGAACTAGAGCAGCTTTCTGAGCTGCAGGGCAGGGGATTGGAATGAGCTGCCAGATATTGGACAGCTCATGAGGGAGAAAATGAGAACTGCAACAGAGGAGGAGGAAGATACAATTTTGCATGATCTATAATGCCTCTGGAAAAATAAGTTTAAAATATGGTATTTTGACTCCATACTAACTAATACTCAGTTTAGATTTCAGGAAATGAATATCCTTATTGTATGATAATTTAGCAACATATGGGAGAAACTTCATGCATCAGGCATCTTGTTAGCAGCAACCTATCAGTAGCTTGATCCTAAGTTGCGTCTAACTGGCTGTTACTGTTGGTAGTACAGGATGTGGAAAACGTACCTGATGGAAATTATATTCAAAAGAGGGATAGCCACTTATAAAGTGTCTGTTTCAAATAACTTTATGCCTGCTCCTTTCTTCTTTTAAATAAATGTAAAAATGTATAGTATTATTACTCCTTGGCATTCATATTGAAAACTTCAAGTCACTGCTTTGAAGATCTGAAGAGCTATCACTTCCATTTTCTTCATTAGTAGTTTTTGATCTTTGTCAGTATTAGCAATGTTGGCTATACATATACGTATGTCGCGTGTGTGTGTATTAATTGTGTATGTATATAAGTTTTAGAAACTTCAAATTATAATGCTTAGATGGAAAAACCAAGAAAAAACTAGGAAAAAAAACCAAACCCCAAAACCCCAAACAAACCAGACCCTTTATCTTCAGAGAGTTCTTCCCAACATTATCTCTACTGAGAGATGGATCTTACTGTATTAAACTGTTAGGGCCTGTAGACTCTTTTCTGACTTCCCTTGAGAGTCATGTTCAAGGGAGGACACTGTGTTCATCCATGCGGGAGTACGGTCTTCCATGAAATCAGAAGTGTGAAGGATGACTGGAGGCTTGCCAATGTGACGCCCATCTACAAGAAGGGCCGGAAGGAGGATCCGGGGAACTACAGGCCTGTCAGCCTGACCTCGGTGCCGGGGAAGATTATGGAGCGGTTCATCTTGAGGGCGCCCACAAGGCATGAGCGGGACAACCAGGGGATCCGGCCTAGCCAGCACGG
>NW_008794836.1:1878387-1935458 GCF_000699145.1 Aptenodytes forsteri | reverse complement strand
GTTGGGTTGACGGTTGGACTCGATGATCTTAGAGGTCTTTTCCAACCTCAATGATTCTATGATTCTATGATTCTATGATTCTATGATCTTCGTAGCAGAACAGCAAAAAGAAGAGAAAATGATATGTAGTTAACCGGAAGTACTATAGTAAAAGGCTTGTTTTGAATGCTACAGCCAAGAATATATTTCAACCCTAAAGGGTTCCCTTTCCCTTATCCTCCCATGGAACCCCTTTTTCATCTTATCTCTGCCTCATACCTCTTATCTCTACTCCTTAAGCTTCAGCATGAAAATTGTAAAAAGGGAGGAAGCTGTGGCTGTAGAAGCTTGAAAGAAGTATAGGAGAATGACACTCATTCAGTCATAGGGACAGAAAGAAATTACCTGGGGGGATGAGCCTTGCCACCACCTTTGTTCTTGATTTTTAGAGGATGCAATTACTTATTGGTGGATCTGATAACAGTTTTATTATCTAAAACTTAAAACTGGCTATTTATTACTTTCAATAATGTTATATTAGAGATTGTGGTTGTTTTAATGAGGCATGCATTTCCTTTTCCCCAAATAAACTAAGCAAAGATTTTTTTTTTTCTTTTCCCAGACTAACAAGATAAAAATAAAACAAAAAACTCTGGGTTCAGACTTTCTGTCTAGGTCTTAACCGTCAACAGCTTCTTAAGGTTGGTTTCGGAACCCTGCAAATGGGTTCTGTAATGGGAATGCATTAATAAAAAGAGCATAAATGTAACATTTTATATGTGCAGATCATCACTGCAGTCCTTAGATATCCTCCTGCAATACAGCAGAAGCAAATGAGACACTATGTGCTGTTTTCAAATGATGTAAATGTGTATTTTAACATCATGGATTACAAAAAATTGCTTAGGAAGAGCTGAATTACAAAGTAAAAAATTGTTTCAATTTTGGTTTGATACTGTTTTTAATATAAGTTCTAACGTGATCGTTGTTTTTAGAGAACCCATGTTCTAAATTAATAAAAGTATAACTAGGTACAGGGATACCCTGTATGAATAGATATTTACTGTTAGATCCGCTTCATAAGTAATAGTTAAAGATTTTTTTTTTTTTAAGTGCTATTTAATATAACTAGCTTGTGATAATTTGTTGAGGTGTGACCTGACTCTTCCATATAATGAACATAGGAACAGTCTTAACTTATTTTTCTGTCTACCTGCTTACACTTAAGGGCAGGACAGATTGGCTGGATGGGCTAAATGAAAAAATTTCTGTAGTCAGAATAGAAAAGTATAGAAGTATTCCTCTGTGTGTTACATGCATTTATAATATGTAGAGTTCTGCATACAAATATAATAATAATAACATAAAGAAGGTTGTAAAAAGCACTTCAAATAGCTCTCCTTAAAAAAAAAAAGAGAAATAGACATTGCGAGCAATTAGAACTGGAAACAAACATTTAGTAAAGTCTAATTGCATTTGAAAGTGCTTAATACTGAATGGTGAATAATACCATTTCATTAACTGCAAAATAAGCATAATTTAGACAACTGTTCCAGTAGATGAATTTGTATCTTGTGATGCATGATGTAGGCACTCAACAGGATAGTATCGCTTTGAATCTTCTCTACCTTGAATCACCTTCACCAGGCAAACCTTACCTTGATATTACTTATTCATTTTGCTGCCAGAGTATTTGAGTGGGCAGTGGAATGAGAAGGGTACTAAAGAGCCGGTATCTACACAGAGGTAGAGTTAGTGTTCTGTGCAATCTGTGCTATGTAATAGCCACTACCCAAGTTTTGTGTTGTTTAAATTAAAATAAAACAAAAATGTAAGAAGATTTTCTTGTAGCGGACAGATCTCTGTTAATGGATGAATGGCAGAATATATTTCAACAGCAAAACAATTCCGAAGTATTTTTAATAAGAACATATTAGAAGATCCTGACAATTCTCCAGGCTTGTAGAAAATTTGAAAAGCATAAACCCAGCATTAAAAGTACATTTGATACTAAAAAGCAATCTGGCAAGAGAAATAAGGCCTTGTATACAAATTTTGAGCTTGCTCTGGAAGTACCAGCTCAGCAAATAACCCATAATATAATTGCTTTTCAACAAGATCAAGGAAATCAAGCTGTCAAGTTATTAGAATAGCACTTACTGGGGATATAAAACACGTACAATAACCAATATTAATATGCTGGCTTACATCAAAACAAAAACGTGGCAAATTTAAAAGTTTTTAATTTTGACACATCAAAGTCTTTTCATCCTCCAGTAAGTATTGTTTCCTGTTTTTCACTAATAATTTCACTTCTACAGCATTTTAAAATTTATTATTCCCTCTTTTGAATGAAGTTTAGAAAAAAAGGTAGCCAGCAGATATTCATATGATTGCAAGTGTCAGTCATCTCATCATGTGTATCAAATGCATTTTAAATGCAGAAAACAGTTTTGAAGTTTAAGATTTAATTCTCCTTTGTCTTTTTTCTGCTATAGTAATGCTGTCTGTAATGAAATACCATATACAGAGTTCAGAATTTGTTTATTGTTGGATTCACAACATGCTTTAAAAAAACCAAAAAAAACTGTCGCAGGTAAAAACTTGTTATTGGACAAGTAATAAGTTTTGACAAATTACTAGTATATCAGAAATGTAGCAAATATTAATTACCAGCCTGGCTTACTCCTCAATTTCAGTACCAAAAAAATGGAAGGGAAGCTTGTAAGGGGAAAAAAAACCCCAATCTGCATTTGCTTTCTAAGCTTTATAATGACATCAAAAAAATGGATGCTTTAGTCCATTTTCTCCAGTTTCTTTCATCTTTCTTTCTGGAAAGTCTCAGTTGCTCAAGTTTAAGGGATTCTCCTGATAGGTATTGGGAAAGCTTGTTGGTGTTTTAGTAAGATTCATCTGCTTACTTGCCCTCTTAGACTAGCTGTGTGCGTCTGTGAAAAGTAATCATAGCTGCAGACTGCAAGGGATGGCGGTGGGACTAGGAAACAAGCGTAGACAAACTTGTGGGCAGAAGCAAATACAGATTAAAAAAAAATAAATGTGGGTAGCTAAAAAGACTAATTTTAAAATCATCACATATAATTCAAATATTGTGTCAGGAAAATCGAGACTTGTACAAAGTTTACGCCTATATTTTTTTTTCAAATATGGTGCACATACTTTTGGTGCTTTTGTATTAATTTTTTTTTCTTCTGTGGTTAGTTTTGGTTATATTAAGGCTTTTATTGAGCAAAATAATATTAGACAGTGGTTATTCCTGAAGTGGCAATTTTATTTATAATGTGAAAGTTAAATGTATTTATTCAGGCTGATCATAAATTGTCTGTACAGCATACTGCCAACAGAGAGACCCGCTGCCAGATGAATTATCTGTGTCTCTGCCTCTTCTGGGGGAAGCAAAACAGAGCTGTTCTATGACCAGTGGAGAAGTCTGAAAAGACTTAATCTCCAGTTCAATGAACAGTTCTCAGTCTTGAAATGTCAGTTCTCAAATTTAAGTAAGGATCTTGCAAAGTGTGGGGTTTTTACGTAAATCTTACCTAATAAATTACTTTCTTTAAATTGGGAATCCAGAGAAATGTACCAACAGTACAGGAAGCAGTAGGAATGCAAGACAAGGATTAAAAGCAAAAAAGGGTATTTTGTGTTTCTCTCGGAAAGTATCCCTCTTTCCTGACGGAGATTAAATTCTAAGAAAAACAGTTTTATGCAGTTTCAAAATGCTGAAGAAATAAACTGCTGTCCAGCCACTGACTGTCATGTAACGGTACCATGTATACACGGAAAATATAAAAATATAACTAGAAGTATGAAATACTATCAATGTGGTAGAGGAAGAACACAGAATTTCCCCAATGCCTATACATTTTGATCTGCGGTAGGCTGACTCACTTATATTTGTTTAATCCTATGGTAATCCTAGACTTTCACTGCCTGCACTATGGAAAAATGATTTGCTTGAAGTTAGTGATTTAACATGATCTGGTTTGAATGGATGTTTGTTTTTAAAGCAATCTTGGTAATACTGTCTTCACGATTCCTGATCTAACTTGATTTTGAAAGACAAACCTTGGTGTCTAAGGATTTGTTTCTGGCCTTTGACAGGAGCGAAAGAAAGAGTAAGGAAATATCTCACTCTTTCTTGTATGGAAACACAAAGGCCACTTCTGAGATGCTAAATCAAAGCCAATACTAGATGTCAGAAAGTACAGGGAGTAAGCAGAGCCATAGTTCAAGTTGCTTGCCCTGTGTATTAGCCAGCAGTGATTCTGAACGTGGTTTCCTAAGGGGCTATGTGCACTGCCTGTCTTTTCACCGTCGCTGGGAATTTATGAACCAATAGCTTCAAATGCATTTGTCAAAAGGTTAGAGGTCTGCAAGATATTCAGTGTCCAGAATTCCACGAAAGCAGCAGTGGCAAGAGAATTATAATAACTGTCTATAGTGGGGGGGTAATATTTTTATTCTGTTTGGAAGCAACTAGCTCACTGGTCAGTACAAATATACCAGCTAGAAAATCAGCTCCTGTCTAACCATGGTATGTGTTATCTCTTGTACAGTGGGTGTTTCATGGAAGGGATATGGGAATTTTTATGCTGGAGGGAAGAGATTTAGTGAGTAAGAAAGACAAATCTGTAGGAGGACAATTAGTTTTGCTGTCCAAAGAAAAATTCTTTAAATCCTTAGTGAATTGGAGCACTCTGGAAAACTGTATTTGGATGTTCCCTTAGTAGAATAGTAAAGTCATAATTTATGTTGGAAGGACTCTCCAGAGGTCATCTAGTCCAAGTGTCTGCTCCAAATATGTCTAATTAGGTCAGGTTGCTCAGGGTCATGTTCAGCCAAGTCTCGAAAACCTCCAAGGACAGAGATCCCACAACCTCTTTGGGTAACATGTTCCAGTATTTAACCACCCTCATGGTTTAAACAGACAAACAAAAAAAACCCTTAACCCCTTTTTTCCTAATGTATAATTGGAATTTCCCACATTTCAACTTGTCCATTGCCTCTTGTCCTATCATTGCACACCCCTGAGAAGAGTCTAGCTCCATCTTCTCTGTATCCTCTGATCATCGCTTTTCCAGGCTGAACAGGCCCAGCCTTCTCAGAGTCTCCTTGTATGTTGTGTTCTCCAGCCCCCTGACCAACTTGGTGGCCCACCACTGGATCCACTCCAGTATGTCAATATCTTTCTTGTACTGGGGAGCCTGAAACAGTATCCAGATGTGGCCTCATAGAAGCTGAAGAGAGGAAAGCGGACTCACTTCCCTAAACCAGCAGGCTGCACTGTTACTAATACAGCCCCGGCTTTTGCTGGCCTCCTTTGCTGCAAGGACACGCTGCTGGCCGTGTTTGACTTGTCCATTAGAGACCCACATCTTTTGTCTTCAATAAGGTGCACAGATTTTCTTCAAAGGGCACAATTTAACTGCAACAAGAATTCTCAAGATGAAAAAATAACTCATGCTGTTCTTACACAGGAAATACAGGAAACAATAACAAATGCTAGTCAATTTGGGTTTTTTTCCTGTTTAATTTGGTGAAGAGCTTGGACAGATTTTGTATTTCTTCTTTTTAATTTTACACATTTGACTTGTTTTAATTAGATTTCTGATAAATTTCATCCTATTAATTTATTGGTAGAACATACTTTGTATTCAAGAAACATCATCTGCAGGCATGTGAGAGAAATTTGTTTTTCTGTTATGTTCCCCCACTCCCAACCCAGTGTGGATTTAATAGCGTTACGATATGTTCTGTTTTAGATCACAGAAGCGGTAAATTACTTTTAAGTTCATGCTGGACACTAGTTTGTTATTTAACCTTAAAAATGCATATTTTATTTGCTTAAGAAAATCAGAAAATACTTCCAATGAAATCATGTTCTGTGTCTGATTATTCTTTCTCATTATTTTTACCTATTCATTAAAATCACCAGCTGGATAGCTTCTTTAATTTACTTCTGAATCTCTTTGGAAACCTCTTCTAACAGTAATACTTTACCTCATGCATATATAAAAAAAGATGCTGACCAGAGACCAGCTTATGGCTGACAGAGTGTCAGCCTTATGTGCAACGCCTGCCTCATCTTTTTCATACGCTGTAAACAACAAGGTGAGAAATAAGCACGCTATGGAGCAATTGAAACACAAAAGGAATCCCAATGTAGTTGCAATGTGGATAATTTAGTCTGGAAAAAAAATGAAGCTGCAAAATATGTAAGTAAAACCAACAAAAAGAATGTTTTGTGTATTCTCCAGCTGCATTTTCCACAGTAATAACAAAGTTAGTTTACTGCATCTTTTAATCCTGATATATATAGTTAGAAGGCTAATTAGCATTCATTTTTCTTATAACAAAGATTATTGGTATTTCGGTGTAAGTCTGTTGGTATTACTTGAGGTTTTTTCCAAACATTGAAACTCTTCCTGAATCGCAAAAATAAAGGGTTGGATGGGGCTTACATGTTTACTTATCTAAGCCCCCTGCATAGATGCAGAACCTGTATATTGGTTTTCAAGAACAAGAAAACTATCTTTTGCTAGTCAAAAGATAGTACAGCAAATTGACCTATCCAGAAGCCAAAGTCTGAATATGATTGCCCACAATCTACCTTGATGTTGTAAATAACATCATAAATACACTTTATCCAACAGTACATTGTTTGCAACGGATGATTGATACTTACGTTGCATCAAAGAAAGTCATTGAATTACCATTTTGGGTGATATCTCACAATTGTCCTTAGTGTTTAGAAGTACTGTGCCCTCCAAGTATTCTTTCAGCTAGGTTGATTAAATTGCAAGCATCAAATTTCTGTTAGGCCCTATTTTGAATTATTAAAGCCTATCAGAACAACTGGATTTATTGTCAATGTCTAGCTTATATTTAGAGTCTTTTTTTAATCAAAATGAGCTGTTCCCTTTTTATACTTTCAGGTTCTAAGTAGTAAATAAGCATATGTACAGTTACAGTTAGACAGGCTTAAGTTTACACATAATTTATGACCTCAAAGTAGAAAAGGAGGCATTTTCTTGACACTTTCCTATCTTCGTACCCCTTCATAAAATCTTTCCTACTAATAAATTTAACACAACTTTTTTTCACCGGAGGCTGAAATTTTACTAGCCATGTGCTGGTTCCTCACATGTTAGAGAGATGTTGATAGTAAATTTAATGCGAATACACAATGACTATGCCTTAAATGTTGTTTACATTTAGAAAGGGAAAAACCTAAAATCCTTCTATATGAGTTTCTGTAGTTATTGTAAGCTATAGTCTGCAGCAAGGACTGTCATAGGAGAAAGGTAGATGCTCAGGAGAGATTGCCTATATTTCTATAAAATATATAGTGCTAAATCAGAGTGCCGAATACTAGACGAGGCCTTGGAGACCGGCAGACTCCTGTTGTCACCTCTCCTCTATCCATTTCTTCTAGAATACAGTGATCCTCTTTGACTAAAATTCCTAAGCTGTTTTAGGGCTAAGTTGCCAGCAAGTGTAAAGTAGGAGAAGACCAAGATTATCTAGAAGTTATTTGAAGAAATTTGAAAACAGCTCTTGGTAACCATACCTCTAATGGCCTGCTTTTCATAGCTTATTCTCAATTCTGCAAACACAAATGATGTTGCATATCTAAACAGTTAAAATTAGCTCCTGTCTAGCCACCTTACCAGGTGTATGTAAGTAATAAAGCTAATTCAAAATCGTTCTGGGACCCTGTTAGATCTTCCCATCTTGTGACTGTTTTTCTAGCACTCACATACTACAGACTGTCACTCATGTTTACATTTCCGTTTGTATCATTGGAGATACCACGTTAAGGAGTACAGATTCTTAACTTGGGAAACCATTTATTTGTATGCGATCTATTTAGCTGTCATTTCTTACTGAAACCTCTGTAATTTGAATAAACACGATTGGAGAGGTATTTAAGAGGTTTTTAAGATTTCTCAGTACCTCTGCCCAAATCTAAAAACACAAACAGCTTTTATCCATTGATGGATAAAGATGAAGTGACCACATTAATGCTTTTGATGATACTGGTAACTAAGGTGCAGCTGTTAGGTTGATGTGTGTAACCCCTGAAGCAATGGACGAGGCCACCGAGTGTTTGCTGCTTCCTTTCCAAGAGACTCAAAACATTATTTCACCTTTGACTTCCTTTGCTTACGTTTAAGCGGGCAGAGTACTCTCAAGCTTTTAAAAAGCAGTGTGTGGTAACACGTTGTCCAACCTTTCTCATTGCAGCATAGGAAATGCTTGGGTAGCGTAACAACTGTATGATATTTCACAGCTGGAATACACCAGCCTTATATTCTGCACTGGTTGTAGGCAGCAGCTGAGTTCCAAGTAAAGTTTGGCATGTCAGTTTTGACCTACATCAGTTAGATTCTCCTTTCTGGAAAGACTGCTTCTCTCCCTCTAACGTTATATTCCCAACAACTTTTTAGAAGACAGGAATTGCAATAAAAAAAGTTGTTAATGAAGTCCAGTAGCTTATTTCTCATAAGAATCAGGTATTTCACACTTAGTAGTTTTCTTGTTACTGTTATATAATTTTCCCACTAAAACATTTTGTGTTAGCACCAGCTTAAGTGTTTCTAGGACACAGAAACACATGAAGAACTTGAGAAGCATATGGCTTTCAGAACTTTCACTGATTCTACTAGTATTTTTCATGTTATTTTTGTTATCCTAGATAATTACTAAGAAAAGTTTCCAAATGTTTTGGAAGGGCCTGATAAGCTCTAAGGATTGCTCTGTGTGGCAATAATTGTTGCAAGGCTAAGAAATACACAGTGACAAGAAATAGTAGAAAATAAAGCAGAATGATGCCTTTTCCTTTCACTATAGGGTAATTAAAACATTCTGTATGCTGCTTCATATTTTAGCAAAAGATTTTATGATATTTCTTCTATAAAATATATAGTGCTAAATTAGTCTGAGTACTTTTAACTCCAGATCTCACAGGTTTTTAGCCTACATTTTTCTAAAGAGTTCCCGAAAACTTCCTTTATTCTGGCACCTGCTTTTCTTCTCTTACAGCATGTTTGTTGTGAACTGTAGGTAACCCTTCAAATGCCCACCTGTTCGCTGAGGATTTTATTGGCCCTGAGTAACCAAGAAACTCTTTGACTACCCCAAAATCCATGATGATCATAAGGCTGTGTTTTTACTTTGCTTATAGGGATTTGCTGTTTAGGGGGACACTGTAATGAGGTAACACATTTTTTAACTGTATAGAGTGTGTTCTTGTAGAATCAACACACATATATCCTGTGCAAAATAAACTACTGTTTAAATTTTACTATGCACTTTTAAATAGTTTGCAATATTTAGAAGCAGCAGTGTTGAAAAATGAGTAGACCAACATCCTCAGCATTGCATTTCTTCCTTTGGTCAATTTAAATGAAAACTTCACAGAGATTTTGCAATTTTTAATTTAATCTATTCATCAGTTTTATTGAAAGTAATATAAAGTGACACTTAATTCTATCATATTTGACTAATATGTAACTCAGCTGTCATGCACCCAGAGAGATTCTTTAGGGTGTTCAGCTGTCATGTGTAATTTATAATACAGTTTTGTTGCATGAGAAAGGAAAATTTAAAGCTGAATATATTTGTTTTTCTTTCTCCACGAATGGAGGGGAGGGAACTGATAGCAGTCTTTTTAAGACTCGATTTCCATATATTTGCTTTGATAATATTGACCTTGGACTTCTATAACAAAAACAAAGATTCAAAAACTCAACAAAAAAAGATTCTTGCAAAAACATTCTCTCAGAAATTGTATGCCTGTAACATGCCTGCTGTTAGGAGGAAGAGGTCAGAAACAGTAGAAGAGATCAGATGGTATCAAAGTAACAACTCACCCAATGCAAATAATTATAAACACAGTATTTAATTTATGTAATTCACTGAAAGTTCTAACTACCTCTTTGGCAACTCTCTTACTAGGTCTTCCCAGGTGTCCCCTCCAATACTGGGTACTCAAAATATTGAACTAAACAGTATTATTTATGATCAAATGAAATGATTCTCAGTGGAATAAATCAAATATGTCACCCTTGAAGGGTAATTATCTTTCATTTTCTCAACTATTGCTCCATCCTACATTTCTTTCTTTTCATACTTGTGAAGTAACAGATGCTACTTCCATATATGATATAATAAACATTTCAATATTTTTTAAACATTTTAAAATTATGTTGGATAAGGAGAACTGATAGGAGAACTTTAAAAACTACTTCTATTGTTATAATGAGCCAACCAGTATTATTTTTAAACTTTTTCATTTTTAGTTGTCTAGACAAATTTTCAGCACAAATAAACCAGGCTCTCATGATAATATATTTCAAGTTTTCCCAGTACATTGTTTCTCTGTCATGATTTTAACAATTTATCCAACCTCAAGAACAATGTAGAAGTAGTGTAAGTAGCAAACCTTTTATTTTGATGTTGTGGTTCAGCAACTGACTTGCTGTTTTTTGCTGAAAGTGCTGCCTAAAGGGCAAATGAGGTTAAAAAAAAAAAAAAAGTCGTCTTGCAGATTATAACTCCAGTAAACTTTTTGTTGCTACACAAGCGAGTAAAACATATATTATCAAACATTTATTTGTTAACAACTTGAGCAATCTGTGGTTGCTTCATTCTTACAAGAAATTATTTTTCTGTCCTTCAAAAAAATCTTCTAGATTTATGACTCCCTCTGGAACTTTGATTAACGTTGTTTGCAGCTTTTTCTACTTCTTGTCTTTTAGTAAATGCTGTTCATCCAGCTTTAATTGCCTTCCTGATGCTTTTTTCATAGCCATTTCATAGCACTTTCATTATGGCCTGGCTATTTGGAGACGAGCGTAATTTTAAAATGGTATCATTTTCTCATAAAGCCTCAAAGCTATAACAGCTCTTTCTGTTAATTTATCTAAAATGTATGACCACCAGTGTCATACATGAAACTATGTTGATGTAGAGGAACATTTTCTCCTGAGACACTTGGAAGAAGAAAAGCAACTTTGACTTTAGGCTGCTATATTATTGTTCATAATGGCCTATCAAGCCACCAGGGTAGTTCTAGATTACATAATTTGTACCAGCTAGAGAAAGACAAGTCTAAAGTTAAAATAAATAAATTGAATTATGAACTAAGAAACTACATTTCACCTGTCCTTCAAAACATTCCTGGGAAGCAAGATTAGTTTTACTGTGATCACATCACATGCTGTGTTTCTGGAATGACAGTCAGTGCTAGCATCTGAGTGACGGATGCTCACCTGATACTCTAAAAGATGTTTGCTTCTTTATCAAGAAGAAAACAAAACTGAGAATAAATTAATGGTAGTATCTCACTTTTAGAGAAGGGGAAATAAAATATAGGTTGACTATGTGGTTTATCAGTGTTTGCATTGAAAGTCTATGAAAGAACTTCTATGTCATTGTAGTAAGATTTTTAAATGTTGTATTTGCATCCAGTGAAGACAATTCACTTTTTAAACCATTAATTGAACATGGTAGTTTGTTTTCAGTTGCTGATCCCAAATGTAAAGGGAAAAAATGTGGGGTTTTTTTGACAGCACTGCACTATTGAGTTGTGGGTTTTATGGTAAATTTTATGAAGGCACCTAAATTCATTCCTGTTGAAAGTATAGACTTCTGTGGGATTTCCAGTATAGATGGTGACAGAAATTTTTACTGATGTTCAATGTTAAAGCAAGATTCTGGTTTGCATCTTTGCTCACGTAGTTATTTTTTGCTTTTTGTCCAGTTATAACCTATTTGTAAGCCCTTTCTATGAACACTTCAGTCCTGAGTGCTGGGAGAAGTACAACTTGGAATCAGCCAGGTTCATTTTCAGCCTCCTGCTGGGATACACTTTACCTTATTTGGTCAAATTATAATGAATCATAATGAAAGAAATAGATGCCTAACTAAGAATGGTTTGCAAACTGCAAAAATATATACAATTAAATAATCTGTCTCTGTGGAACACATACATATCAGTTATTCCAAAATTATATATAGTCACTGTTTAGACGTCATCTTTGTGCATCAGTCAATGTCAAAATATGATATATTGACTTGTTAATCTTTACATTCTGTGGCTATATCCAGAAATCTCCACTATTCTTTTGCCATGTTATTTCTTGTGCTCTTGGCTGATTCTAGGCATGCCTGAAAAATCTCCATTTAGTCATCCCAGTAGTTCTCTCTTGCCACAAAGCATACTGCCAGAAATGCTGTGCTTCATAGTTTGAAAGCATGGTATGCACATTAATATGATTTTAAGGTACTTGGGCTCCCAAATCTGTGTACTCCTCCTCAGTGCAAGCAAAGAAGAAAGGGCATCAAAAAGTACCACAAAAGTTGACCACAAAAAGTACCAGCCTAACTTATCCTTCAGGCAACTCATCACTTCCACCAACCACCTATGTACACCTTCCCTTTGTCACTGCCGCTTCTTGACCCACAGTAGCTATACTTCCTACTATTCTCAAATTTTCATCTCCACTGCACTGCATTTTTTTTCCAGACTCCTCTTCTTGCCCCATAGTGCCTGTTACTTCAGTATCTTGTGATATCTAGGAGGAAGGAAAAGCATGACAGGGGATGGGAGAGGACAGGGTTGAGCCAGGGTGGTTCTGAGGGAGGCAGTGGTCCTGAAGGGCATTCCATAGTTCAGAAGTCCTTGAGTTCTGTCATGCTTGCTTCCTCTTGATTGTGAGCTGGTTCCTATCAATTCTGGTGCATGAGAAAACAGCAAGGTATTGTTTCTGCCATGCATGTCTTGTTCAACTATGATTCATTTCTGTGGGTTGGCAGACTTGGGGGAGACAACAGGGGAGGGAGGGAGTTAGGACATGTTTAAAATGATAGCCAGAATGTCTCGGTGGAGGCAGCCATTGAAATCTATGTTAATAATAGATTTGATTAATTTAGCATGACCAATTTTACAAAATCAGTTGCTGGGATTTGTTATGATCGATGCCTACCTCTGTTTCTTTGATCAGCTTAAAAGAAGAAAATTTTGATCATAAGTGAGGGACTACTACAACACTCAGTGTTTTGTTTGCAGTTTTAGTTGATAATGTAGAAAAGATAGCCATTCATTATATTTCTATGTGCAGACTTTCTAATGTCCCAATTCAACCTATTCTTGGATCCTTACTGAATCAGAATAGGGAAGAGAAAAACATATTATTAGGTGCTACTAACTTCTGTACTGGGAGATATGGGACAGCTACCTCTGATTGCTGTTTCACTCTGTGAGAGAATACTACTAGTTGTGGAGAGTCTGATAATCTGTCCAGAGAACTGGTTAATGGAGTCACTGAAAAAGAATTTTATCTTGGAACATTGTATTTGGTTTTGACAACAGAGCAAAATTACGTAGTTTTTTATATTTTTTAAAATTGTCTGAATTTTCCTAATTCTTTCCAAGACATAGTCCAGAGATGGAGTTCAGTGTTTCATTTCTGTGGGTTGATAGACTTGAGGGAGAGAAAATGGGGAACAGGGGATTGGACATATTCAAAGTAACAGTGATTATCTATTTAGTAAGCTGGTTAATATAAGCCGCAATGCGTTTAAATTTTCATTTTTTTAAACTGTTCTGTTATTGAGAGATTGTAGAAAATTCTAGACTATTGTGAAGAAGCAAAAGCTGGTCGTTGGATTAATCTGTTAGAACTCTTCTTCCAACTCATTTGACATGTCTAGAAACAGAACACAGGGTTCTCTTAAAGGAAAGGAAGCCAAATCTCAGCTTTGCTTTAAAGCAGTTATCATTGTGGAAGTGAATTAATGAGAAATAAAGTCTATCTGTGCTTGGGAAAGAAAATGGTCCTAGGTACTGAGATAGCCAAGATTAGACCCTAGACAATTCAGTAATGCATCCCATATTTAAGGCGATCAGTATACATGTCTGCGTTTGGAAAACAATGTTCCTTATAGTTCTTTCTGCAGTTTGAGAACAATTTCTTGATCAATTAAGTCTTATTTTTCTGTCTTGGAGCAACTGGTTGCCACAAACTAGGATCCCTAGAAGTTTTCTATAATTCAAGCCATGCATATGGAAACCTAAGAGGGAGGATTAGGACATGGTAAGACTGACCAAGGCATAAGTATTGTACTTCTTTTTAATTCTGCAAGAAGTCTGTGCTTACAATTGCTAGGTATGTATGTCTTATCTTAAAGATATACAGCATTTTCAAAGAGTTATGGCTGGGAAAATTTTGATGAGAATTGAAAGATATGTTTTCTCAAATGGACAACACAATTTAAAACAAAATTTCAGGTTTGACTTTCCTAAAGCTATTCAGTATTCTGAATCTGCATTCTCTTAGGAGAGTGCCCTAGCTATCGTGTTTTCAAGTATGCTGAGCTTGGGTGATCTATCTTCTCTTAAAACTTTCTACATTCTTGTAGACATAAATCAATGAAGCAGAAATTGTTACAACTTCTGGTTCATTCTCAGTAACTACAGAATAAGGAAACCTTTTCATTCTCTTGATGTACATCTCAATGACTTTTTACATATTTTGTATACAGAGGAATAATTACAGCAGGTTTCAACTCAGAATATCTTGTCACGTGTTAATTAGGACAGTTATTTTACTGTAGTATGATTATACAGATTTTTGTCTGTCTTAAATGGAAAATAAAGACATGATATTTTTGTCAAGTTAAAATATTTGTGGTGTTTTTCAGTAATATTTTTGATCAGGAATTAATTATATGATCAAATTGTTTTGACATGAGGCATCTTGTTAGATACTCGAAAGATTAACATGAATGTGAGCAAGCGATTTATACAGCTACTAAGAAATGGATGACTTACTATGTTAACAAGTGTGGTGAAAAATGAATTTGTAAAGGAGGTAAAGATCTGTTTAAGGAGGAGATCCTTAGCTTGCTTTCAATATTACAGCATTACGTTCTGCCACACTATATAACAGGTAAACAAAACAAGATGAAGTCTTATTGGAAAATAACTGCTTCAGTTGAAGTAAAAGTACTTAAACTTTTCTTCCTAATTTCCTGCTACAGTGAACCTGTGATTTCTTGTTAGAATTGTCATGTGTGGAAAAAAACCAACAAAACAACCTAGCAAAAGCATGAGTGTTAATTTACCTCTATCCAAATCTTACTCTAATCTGATAATTTGATCGTTACAAATTTGATTGCTATTACATAAAATAATTCTTTGTGTCTTCCTAAGTTTTTTGTAAATCCTTGCCATGGATTTTCCTTTATGTGCCCAAACTGAAATATTCCAGATTAAATGTAAAGTTTTTGTATCAGTTTCTTGTATGTTCTCTACTTCCCTTGGGTGTATTTTACCAATATATATCTTGAACTAGAAGTCTTAAATTTTTTTGGTTAAGGCTGTGAACACTAAATTGGTTGTCAGCTAGCTGTGGATTTGACAAAGGTTCATTGGGAAGCAAGGATTTCAGTTTGCACAAATCAAAAAGTACTTTGCCTCAAAGGATGTGCAAGTGGTCAATGGGAGAGTAACGTGAAAAAGTACAGGATGCACTGAAGACCCCCAGCCATTCCACTATGATTTTTATGACCACAGATGCATAAAAATTAAATCTTTAGCAAACTTTTATTCACTACAGTTTGATTGCTAATAAATGGAGCATTCATTTGAAGGTAAGGGAA
Source organism: Aptenodytes forsteri (assembly GCF_000699145.1). Lineage (NCBI taxonomy): Eukaryota > Metazoa > Chordata > Aves > Sphenisciformes > Spheniscidae > Aptenodytes > Aptenodytes forsteri. The sequence continues at coordinate 1,919,789 of NW_008794836.1, read as the reverse complement.
TGATAGTAGGCTTCATTACTTCTAATTTTCCTATGAAATCTGATGTATGATTCATGATAAAGGGTCTGAAGTTCATATCTTGCCTTAGCATAATTTCTTTGTTCTTCACAAAGTAAGCTTGTCAACATCCTGGTTCCTTAGTTCATTTAAGTTATGATTTTTTTATTAAATTATAGATACGAATCATTCCAGTGATTTGTTACGTGGACTGGCAGAGGCAATTACTGGAGCAATGGCTAGAACAAAGACTGTTTTCCTCGACAAATAAATGGAATTTGCTGGAAAAATTAGTTTCCCCAAGAAATACAACCTGTGTCTTTCTGTTGTATTCTGGCTTTCTACAAGAAAAAAGCTTAAACCCTATCTATTACTGGTTTGCTGGTTTGTCACCAGATTTTCTTTTTTTTTTTTTTTTTTTCCTTTGTGCGCTTGTAAGTCTTTGGTTTTCATAACACCTTCATTTTTGTAAAAAAGGAATGAAGTTGCAGAGATCAAATAGATGGACTGATTTGAACCATTGGTGTTTAAAAGACTTGTGGTGAGTCTTTGGCACTCGATCACTTACTACCCAACCTGAATTGCAGAGTTGTGTTCCTCTTTGATGGAAAAGAGTGGTAGTGTTATAATTACCTACAGAAACAATCTTTAGTTTTATTTTCTTGATGTTTGGAAAATAGCTGGTTGAATAGATATCATCTCAACTGTATGTTTCAAAAGCTTTGAAAACTCTGTAAGTGTGCCTTTCTATGGATAATGTATTTCATACTGAAGTTTTACTTCACTAAACGTTAAGTTTTTAAGTTATACTTTAAGTATAACTTAAATGTGAAATGACATGTTTTATTGGTAGTTGCTTGAGACCTGGGAGTTAGGTTGAATGCAGGATGTTTCATCAATAGTATCATAACAAATGAATTTATAGGCACAACATTTTTTGAAGAGCATTGCTGGCAAAAATAAGCAGTGCTCTCTCATGTGGTTTCCATTAAAATAGCTAAGTAGTTTTCTAACTGTGCTTTACAGCTTTTGAAATAACTGCCAAAATAACAAATAGCCAAGTTTAGACTGTGCCTGTGATAACAGCAAAATGAAAGATTTCTGTGGAGTTATGGTATTGGTTCCAAAGTCCTTTTATCTTGTGTTTTTGAGTATGTTTTGGAAAGCTTCTGGTATTTGTGTTCTGAATTGGAGATGGGAAACACATACTAGATTATGGAGTATAAAAATTAAATATGACATTTATTTTTAATGGGCAACACCTACAACATTATATCAGAGGGAAAATGTTCATCTAATTCATTTCACTTGCATTTGAAACTAAGTTGAAGGGCGGTTGCACTGTTCAGCGGGGAGATACCTGGCGTTTTGCTGTAGAGTATAATAGGGGTTATATCAAATGTCACAAAGTCTGCATTGCCATGTTTTAGAAGGTTTCATAGTTACCTTTATTAGTTTCTTGTCCCAAATTAAATTTCTCAGGATAATTAAGAATATTCCTTATGCATAATTCTTTTACAGGGGGAAAGTGAAGGACAGACAAGTAGAGATGTGCTTGCTATGATTTCATAGCAATTGGTAAAGAGAATAGAGAGTTCCTTACCTTTTACATTTTGATTATTACTAAAATATAATAAATATTATATTGCTGAAGCTACAGTTGTAAATATGTATTTTAATTGTTTTCTAAAATTAATGTACCGATGATGAATTTGTAAACCTTTTGACAGTAATATCAGTTATGAGTAATCAGTCATTTTTGTAAGGAGAGACTCTAAAGCATTGATGGTACTCAAACTTTGAAATCTGTCACACCAAAGAATTGGTGACACTGTTAAACAGTGTCTTCAGTATTCACTTTCCTCAGCCAAAACACTTCCTCTTCTAATGTTCCAGTGTTCAACTAGAAAGCAGAATAGATAGATGGCAGCCTTTTCTGGGAAAAAGGTGTTAATAGTAATTCAATGAAATCCGCAACTTTGAGGAAATTAGTATGGACACAGAGATTATAGACAGTAGAGACAATTTTTAAATCCTTTTTAAATACTGGCTATTTTTGATTGCTAGATACAGCTGGCTAGATAATTTATTTCATGGAGGATCTACAAAAATCATTCAAGTTTGAAACAAAGCCTCACCATTTGAATTTCCTCATTAAATGAATTATAAATTAAATAGTTAAAATTTCTTTTGAATGGTAGTAAATATTTTGTTTTAATCTTATCTTTCAGAAGTCTGTAATACAAATAAAAGATGTTTTAAAATGTTAAAGGAGAAGTAATGGTAAAAGAAAAAAAGCCAAGTATTTTGTAGGAAAAACTCCAAGTAAAGTGTTTTTGACAGGCTCTGAATGCAGTTTTTCTTTGAAATGTGTTTTCGCTAAAATTGATGCACTTCATGTATTTTATTTTTTTAACTTAAGCTGCACTTTAACAACTGACAGGTCTTCAGTTGTTTCTGACTCTCTTTTTTCTGTCCCAGTATCTTCAATAGGGTAGGTAGACAAGACTGGTTTTTTAGTAAATTAGGTATAAATGACTGTTGGCATGTCCCCTTCCCTGTTAGTTTGAGTTGAAGGAGTGTCATCTCACACCACTTTGTCCTTTCCTGATTTCCCCACAGCTGTGGTTGTGTTTCATTGGGTCTCTGTCACGGTGCAGATCTGCAGGTCTTGAAGTGTGAAACTGGAAAGGAAGGAAGCAAGCCGTACTCAGAATTTCACTTCACTAAACATGTCTATACCCTTCTCTGCGATGCCTCCCAAATGTTCTGAAGCAATCCTCAGAGTTGCTGCCTGCTGTTTATTCCTCTCTGCTGCTGCTTCCCTGCTTGTGCTCTCCCTAGGTGTCAGGGTAATGCTGGAATTGAAGGGAGTCTGGGTAACACAAGGAACTGGATATAATGTGTGGCCGGGGGAGATGGGGATCTGGAGTGATAATCCTTGAGGACGGTGGATGACTTGAATAATGTCAGTCTGGTGGCTGCAGTACTCAACTTAAGCATCAAATGTAAGCCTAAAGAAATATCAGTAAGGAAGCAAGGGCCTGTTGCGACAGGACAAGGGGGAATGGCTTTAAACGAAAGGGGGGTAGATATAGACTAGATAAAAGGAAGAAATTTTTTTATGCTGAGGGTGGTGAAGCACTGGCACAGGTTGCCCAGAGAGGTGGTGGATGCCCCATCCCTGGAAACATTCAAGGTCAGGCTGGACGGGGCTGTGAGCAACCTGATCTAGTTGAAGATGTCCCTGCCCATGGCAGGGGGGTTGGACTAGATGACCTTTAGAGGTCCCTTCCAATCCAAACTATTCTATGATTCTATGACTATATTACGGATAAGAGCTTGGGGATAAGGAAGATGTGGGGCTAGGAGAGTGCTGCGGACATGTGACACTAGTGTATGGCGTCTAGGAGGAGGCTGGACAGTGCCTGGATGGGGGGAGATGTCAGGCTCACACTGGTTGGAGGGAGCCTCGTACTTGCCCATCAGTGACTTCCGTTCTTACCTTTCATATTGGGGAAGATAGAAGCAGCAGTGGCCCAGTCTAGGTAGGCTTGGTTAGAGGAAGGAAAGGACTTCATGCTTAGTGATACTGGAGCTGCAAACGGTGTGAAGGAGAGTCAAGAAGCAGGATCATCCCATCCTAATCTTGCCCTTGCTTTCTTCTGTAGGGAAGGGATAGCCAGGAGAGTGTGCAGGGAGATGCCTAATTTGAGTTTTGTCTACCAAAGTGTACTTGGGCTTTACTCTGGTCAAAAACTGCTGTTGTGATATCTGTAAGAATACATTTTTCAGGGCATTAACTTTCCATCTGTCCCTTAGCACAACTAATGTAGGAAGGCACTGCAGCAGCCAGGCAGTGAGGAACAGCAGAGAATTAGTGGTTTTAGAAGGCTGGTTGTCCTCAACTCAGATGAGGAAAAATACAGGTAGATACTCCATGCCAAGAACTCTTCACAGAAACAAAATAGAGCAGAACTCCATTCTCTTTCCCATTTCCCTGTTGCTTCAGAACAAAATGAAACCACATTGCCTAATTTCTTGATCCCTGCTGAACTTGTTTATTCTACATAAGGTAAATGTGTTGTTTTTTTTTTTTTTTCCTGCATGTGGTGTAGCGCTACTTCGACAAGTTTATTCTAAAAATGTTGGTTGTTGAAATTCTGTGTTGGTCTGTTCATCCTTTGCAGATACCTTTTTTCCTATGTGAACTATACTTTTAAATTGCATTGTATTTGTTTAATGTAGCGTACATACCTCTTGAGCTTTAATGTTAGTAATACCACAGTTCCTATCAATGGCTCACTCTCAGGGCCACATAGAATTCTACAGAGTTTTTATTCAGAGTGCTGCCACAATAACAAAAAATTAGGATTATTGTTAAAAGCACTGAAATATGAAAAAAAATTATGAGGATGTAATGCACAATATCCCAGATTCTTTACACTAAAGTCCTGATTTGCAAATGTGAGTGAAAGATTAACTTTACATTTCCAGAGATGATTAGCTGCCAGCTCTAATCAAATTGAGAAGTAATTAGCAAATCAAAACTTGATTAGCTCTTTGCTTGATTTACTAAAATTACAGTTTATGCAGTTTAAATGATGGGGGAGGGGAAATGTCCCTTCTCTACATATAGCCTACTGTTCTGTATTAGGGGAGCAAGGGAAGAGAATCATTGCTTACGGTACTTAGCTACTTCAATACCCTAGCACCGTTACTTCAGTGAAGGTGATGCTGGAAAAGCAAAGACTTCATCCCTTTTTATCTTTGATGTAAATGTGTTGTGAGTAGCTATTGTGAGACTTGTTTGGGATACGTGTGACCCAGGCAACCTGACTTTTCATTACCAGTACTCTTCTTCCTTCACAAAGTGCTTCAGTGTTGTTACAGAATTATTAAAATGTGTAGGCTATGCATGTGATTCTGCAATAAAGTAAGTTATCTAACTGATGCATGTGCTGGAACAGTACAGGCAAGGTTGAAAGGGGAGAGCAATCTTGACAGTGCTGGAGTTCAGTTTTCATCTCTGCCACCTACTGGCTGTGGGACATTTGCCTTCGCTTGATTTCTGCAATGCTGTTTTTCCTTTCTGTGGAACAGGTATCATTTATTTTGTTCTTTCACCTTATTGAAATTTGAGTTCCTGAGGAAAAAATACATACAGCTGGAGTCTAAAATGCTCTAATAGATGCCCCTCTAGCTACATAAATCAAATGCAAAATGTTAGATTTTTATCTGTACGGGGCCAAAAATAAATATATATGTTTTTCCAGTATGCAATTTGCTACAGTCTTTCTTGTCTGTCTTCTCCTTGAGATTAGATGGCTGTAATGCTTTCTGCATTTACATTGTGACCAAGACACGTTTTAATGCATCTTTTATACTTGAGTCTTATTTGTTACAGAAGTAACTGCAGTGGAGAGCTTCTCTGAATTAATTTAATGGCAGAATTAGCAGGCCAGCTGTAATCCCATTGAAGTACTTTAAAAGCTGCACTTTTTGGAGGTAGCGTTATTAGAAAAGCAAGAGGTTTGAAACAAATTCAGAACAGAGTGTGAGATGCTTAATTTTTTTGGAACTGCTGTGCCTGTATTTTAAAAAGTACAGTTTAATTAAACAGAAGACTAGAGAGATAAGCCTAGTAATATTACAGTATAAACTATTGCAGAAATGCTGATATTTAGGGAGCCCAGTTCTGCTCTTAAATGCTAAGTATGAAACACTAATTAAAGAAAATTGAATTATCATTGTGTTTGTATATCAGAAAGCATAATGGATCCCTCGCATAGTCTACATTTCAGAATATATTCCAGCAAACTTTGGGAAAAAATGGATGCTCCTTTCAATGGATGATTTTTTTTTCCTTTAGTTTTTAGGGCACTTTATTCTCAGACATGGGTTGTTTATATAGCAATTTAATATATTGAGTATTTCTGCCTCAGGCTGCAAGGTTGTGGTGTGGCAGCTGATCCATTTCTCTTTCGGATAAAGTATTTAATCCATAAAATTTTCCTTTCTCTAGGAGACGTCAGTAGCCTTAAACATAACTCTTGGGCTTTCAAACTTGTATAGACTGTTAAATGAACTGTTGTATATTTTTCATCAGAAGCTTTATTTACTTTTTCTTGAGTTCTCAAGAACTGCACCATGCTTATCTTCCCCGATTCCTTTCCTGCTGCAGATTCAACCTGCTGTTTGGTACCTATCTCCTTTTCCTACATCTACTGATTAGGAAGCCTTTCTCTCATGGGACTGAAGAGCGGTCCCACCATCAGTTTGCAGGAACTGTCATGTTATCACTGGATGTCTCCTCTAGTGCAGCCATGCCACACAATAAAGCACAATTTATTTGAAAGAAGCTCTGTGTACCTTCAACTTAAATGTGCTATTGAAGGAGGTAGATCTCAAGAGGAACAGCAATGGCAGGAATCCTTGAAAAGCAAAGATGATGGCCGATAGCGCTATGAATGGGATTATACGATGTGTTCTGAGATATGGGAGGGCTTAAGTTGATCTCTCTGATGTCCCATCCAATACTTAATTCAGGTGCCTGACAGCTGGAACTTCAAGCTGATAGAATTCATACATTTAGGAGAAAAATTAGACTTTATCATTTTCAGCTGAGGTTCTTACAGGAACAAGCAGGACAAAATTATCCATCTTTTCTATGTAAAGGCAATAGATCTGTTGTAACTGTGTTGGTGTCAAGGCTGATTTTAGTTACAGAGAACTGAGTTTTCACTTAAGGGATGTGGAGTTTGCTTTTTAGCTTGGAAGTGTTGCAGTGGGGCAGGCAACATTTGATGAAAATACACATTTGTCAAAAAATAAAAGATTCTTTTGACAGTGAGGATGAGGAATACATAAACTTTTTAATTTTTAAAATTATGTTTGATCTTTACAGTGTTTTCTTTTGGTTATGACTTTTGTATCTTCATTTGCTTATATTTCCAACTGCTTACAGTTTTTACTCTGAATTACATTGTTTGCGTGCTTGCATTCAATCTTGTTGATAGAATTATTTTATCAAAAATTTTTGTTTTGCTAATGTCAGCTGTTTGAAAAAAAACAACCAGGATTGTCAGAAAAGCTTTGGAATGAATCTTAAGGTTTTTTTGTAGGCAGCAGGTTTACAGGCTGTGATAGGGGTGTGAAAGCTGTTAAGAGATCTAAAGAATATTTTTGGCTCACAGGTATCTTAGCGGCTTGGTTTGGGCCGTTTGTATCACAAAAAGTTGTGGTCTTTAGAGCTGATTTTTGGGATTACTCTTAATCGTAGGTTGCTTTTTTGAGTCATGACTGCATTTTCCCTTAAAATTGTAGTGGGTCTGGCTGGGACAGAGTTAACTTTCTTCATAGCAGCCTCTATGGTGCTGTGCTTTGCATTTGTGGCTAAACCAGTGTTGATAACACACTGGTGTTTTGGCTGTTGCAGAGCCTCAAAGCCTTCTTTTTTCTACCCCTGCAGAGGCTGATAGGCTGGGGTTGGGCAAGAGCTTGGGAGGGGACACAGTCAGGACATCTGACCCCAGCTGACCAAGGGGATATCCCATACCATATGGTGTTGCACTCAGCCATAAAAGCTCAGGGAAAGGAGGAAGAAGAGGGGGCATTCGGGGTTAAGGTGTTTGTTTTCCCAAGCAGCCATTAATGTGCACTGAGGCCCTGCTTGTCTGGAAGGTGGCTGGACATCTGCCTGCCGATGGGGAAGCAGGGAATTTTGCTTTTCTTGCACATGCAGCTTTTGCTTTCCCTATTAAACTGTCATTATCTCAGTCCACAAGACTTCTTGCCTTCCTTCTCTTTTCTCCCCATCCTGCAAAAGAGGGGAGTGAGCAAGAGGCAGGGTGGGTGTTTGGCTGCTGGCCAGGGTCAACCCCCTGCAAAATGATAGAAAGAAGTTGCTTTCATTTGTTGTCTTAAAGGCGGTAGTCTTTCACAGGCCTTGAGGATAAGGATGTTGACGGGAAGCTGCCTCTCTTTTATTGATAATGTTAGGAAACAAAACTGTAGGTACTATCAGGAGTTGAATTTGGAAGGAAAATAACTGTTCTGTGCTTTAGGATCTTTCCTCAATATTGGGCTGCAGTTCTTATGTCCCATCCCTACGTTGCATTTGCCCAGCCTCTGAAATAGGGGCAGAGGTTATATGCATGGGCAGTTCCAGGTTCCTTTCCCGAGTCTCCAACTTTTTCTGATTCTAGTATGTTTTCATACATGTCACAGTGTAAACTGAGTCCCCCTTTAGCAAATTAAGCATTGTCAGCACCAGCTGTAGCTGCGGTCATGAAGTTGTACTTGCAAAAAGGTCTGATCTGTTCTTGCTGACCCTCAGTCAGGCAGCTGTTACTACAGTATTGCCATGGCAAATCCCTTGTACATTTTCGCTGGCCGTTCTGTTGTTTCAGTGGGAATTCTTTGTGAAATAAGATTACTCTTAGGTAAACAACCCAAGGTTCGGGGAATACCAAACTCCTATTTGTAAGTATTGCATTAAAATACTAATTATTAATGACATCCCAATTTTCTAATATTTATACCAGTTGAGTAGGTAGGCAAAGTTTCAAAGGTTTTAACCTTAGAAGCATTGTGTCTCAACAGATGTGATGCTGCTTCATGCTATGTGTTGCCGTAATTAAGAAGCATTCAGAAGTTGTTTTTCTTTCAGCGATTTCAGAGATGTTCTTGCGATTAAAATTTTAGTGAAGATCATAACCTGTACTCCACTAGTACAATTAAGGTAATTGACAAAGACAAAACTAGTTTGCAAAGTTAATTAGATTTTTCCATCTCCTCAATTTCAATTAAGCTTGTTGGTCTGACGTGTTTCTTCCTGTTTAATTGCTATTATTTTTACACAGTATACAGGTTGTAGTAGGGTAGTCGTCTGTCAGATAAATAGTGGTTATTGAAATAATCATGGAGCTGAACTACTTTTTGCAAGTTTTGATTGTCCTTTTCTATTTGAGCAGCTGAGTCTTGTAATTAATATTTACTTCATTTATGTAACAGTTTTGATTTACACTTTAAAGTATGTTAGGTTTTTTTGTTGTGGTTTTTTTTCTGGAGAACAAGACCCTACTGTATTGCAGAAACAGATATAGCACATTAAAACAACTGTAATTACAGCAGATGAAATATTAAGAGACTACAAATCCTTTAAACTGTTCATGGATTAGGGCAGAAATTATAGCGATGCTGAATGTTAAACCTGACACTGTCAGAAAAATATTTACAGTTTTGGAAAAACAGCAGTATTAAAAGTTGGATTGCTGCCCTGGGGATCATACAGTTCTGTCAAACACTGTTCATGGGCAACTATGTTATGACTCAAGCTAAATAATTTGACCCTTTCAAAATGCTTATTGGTTTGCAATACTGTTGATTAAATTTATTCTTTTGATTGTCATCTAGGTGAAAGGAGGACAAATACAGTTAAAGTAAGATTAGATGCAAGATCACAGCTAGTGTTTATAAAGTATGTATAAATACATATTTTTAAAACAAAATGCTTGTTCAACATGTGGATACAAGCATCTGTCCAGTCCCTGCAATCATGAGATACCAAAATCACTTGGTTCAGTTAAGCACCTTGCAAGATGACAAATAAAAATTTCTGGTTCTCTTGAATATGATGACATTTGTACATTTTGGTGAAAATCCATGGTCTGCCAAATTTGAGGATGGAAACAGCAACTCATATGGCTATATTCTTCATTACGCTCACACCTCCTATATCTTACACCTCAGCTGGATTTAGCTTCCGTACATGCTGTGCTCCTTTCATTTGCTCCACCTCCCCTCTGTACTATGATGCTTACGCTTCCATATCTGACCTTAACATACACGTCTTTGTCAGAGAGGATCATTAGGAAGTAATGCTGTGGCTATGGTTGTCCTGGCTGTACCACAGGCCAGGTAAACTGGCTATTAGGCTATTGCTGCAAAATGTTGTCCTGTTGTGTCTTCTTTATTTCACAAGAGACTGTTTGTTGTGATCCTTGTCATCCCACAGGACATGAGGTGGCTCTGTGCTGATAGTCTTGAGTGTTCATACAAGTGGTATGAACTGGACCTGGGTGAAGCCACTCCGGCCATATTATTGTACGGCTTAAGATCCTAATGGAAAGCACAGCTGTATTTCTCCTGGATTATCATTATTTTATGAACCTTGCTGCAAGTTGAGAGCCATTGGAGAGAGTGAATGATTTGGGCATTGTAATGGGAGTGTTTTAAATGGCCAAAAGGAATTCACAGAGCAGTCAGGTTGCTGGTACTTCCCTGACCAAACTATCCCAGCAGTGGAAGTAGCTGTACAATACCTCATGCATTTTGGCTGAAATACCAGTATGATTCAAAGACCTTCCTAACATTTGAGCAAAATGATACAGGGTTAAAATGCCCCTCTGCCCATGCACACTGAGGGGTGCTAGCTGGCACCTGAGCAGTCACAGAATTCCTGTGCATCTGGACATGGTATTGGTACTGTCTGTGGAGGTCTCAGCATTGGGATGAGACCGGCCCACTTGAAGAAAGCCTCCCTTGTTCGCAGTTAAAGTTGGACATCTGATGCTGCTGCCATTGATACATCTGGTGATGTTGGTGGAAGTAAATTGCTGACCATGACTGTCTCACAAGTAATGCAAAAATTCCACGTGAAGCATCCGTGAAGCACCAGCTAAGCTAGAATGAGTGGGAATGTTTCTAATCTTTTTACTTGGTCTTTTATGCATCTGGCTTTCTGTTGTTGCACTTGTAAGCACTTCCAGTCCAGCTCCCTAAAAATTTACAGATTATCATCATGCGCATTGGTCCAGGAGTCTGGACATGTGGAACTTACTAATCTTATGGATAAAAGTCCCTTGACTTTGAAGTAATATGCCCATTCTGGTCTCTGAATCCTAACAGTTTCCAAGTCCAGCCTTACCTAATACAAAATTCTTTGGTACAAATGATGTCTCCAGTTTCTTTGAGACCAATCCTGTATTCCTCTGAGAGGTGATGTAAGAACATGCAAGGGCACAAGATTTTGGTCTTCATAGGCATTTGCAGTGAAACATACTTGTTTAAAATGTGTGAGAGTTGGCTAGGCAACTAGATTTGTATTTCAGCTGTTGTTCAGTAAAATCTAGGGGTCTTGTTTGCTTCTTTACTCAGCAGAGAACAAAAGAGACTGCAGAAGACTGTAGGAGGGCTGATTGTTTTTACATCCATATTTCCCTAGAAAAGACAGATGAAAACAGAAAGCTTGATATTTCCCCTGCTGATGTATGCAGAGATTTTTTCCAAGTGACAACGTTAAAATTTATGGTGATCCATTAGGCAATTGTCTTGCTTAATGATATGTTTAAAATATATCTTGACACGTCAAAAATATTTAGCTGTCGTCTTACATTTATTCAGCTTTCTGAAGGACTATGATCTTCCCATCATGAGAATGTGCCGTTTAAATTAAAAGGACTAAAGGCAGTGGTTTTGGAAAGCAACATGGAAGTACATAGTTTGGGAGGTTTTGGGTTTGTGGGGTTTTTTTGTTTGTTTCCAACAAATATGTTTGGCCTTCCATACCAGAAGGCTAACAGAGCCAGCTCTCACAGAATTTAAGATACAAATAGGAGGAGTTTGGAAACCTTTGAAACCTTTGCAGGCTTTCAAATCCCCCTTAGACAGCAAGGATAGTTCAGAAGTGAGTTGATCTGTGGCGTGTAGGATGGGATGCATTTCTTAAATTGAAGACTTTGTAGAGTAAGACCCTAATCTCTTTTATTGTGGGGTATGTGAATGTAAGAGAGCATGTCTCTTGTTGCACTTACGCAAATAAGTGTGTATTCTTTTCTGCAAATGTTATCACTTATACCCATTCCAGAAGACTATCTTTTTTAAAAGCTGAATTAATCATGTCATGTATCTGTGCTATTCAGATGACTGGTTTTGTTTTCATCTTAGTATTGATTAGATGATAAGTTGGAACTTCATAAAGATCAACAAATTGAAACCCATTATTTCTAAAGTGATACCCATATACATGGAAATGCAGGGACTTGGAGTTCTAAGTCTGGATGCCCAAACTGTAATGCAGGTAATGCACTGGTAGAATAGGCTTTTTCTTTTGAGGGCACAATAAAAGCACTATTACGTTGTAGTAAATTAGTGAATATGTATTTGGGATGCTTCTGGATCCTGGAAAAGAGACCACTCAAAATAATTCAAACAGATTATTTTCTTTCTGTTATCAAGATAAGTATATAAATCCATTTACCTCTCTTAGAAATGCTTATCAGTGTGTGATCCATTCAGTACTTTTCCTCAGAGTTCACCTGGCAGACACTGCTGCTTTTTTATGAGTTCAGGGAAGGAACACCAACTTCTACACATTCCTCTAGTGGTTTAGTTTATTAGGGAAATGATGCATTTAACACCCCTACAAACAAATCAGTTGTGTCATGGGATATTAACTTTCTCTCGCCTGAATTAATGAAATCTGTTTGAGGATAATTTTTTTCCCAACCTCAAGTGCCTTAAATAGAAGGTTATTTTCTGGCAGAAGCGAATGCAGTTTACAGACGCAATAAACTGCAAGGTCTAGTGTCTGAACCACAAAATGTTAAAGCTAAAATGATGTTGCATGTTAATTCAGCATTCTCCTCTGTGGAGTAATTCCACGGCAATCAGGCAGCCATGTCAATATTTTGTTTCTCTGTGCAGTAGTTCTGGAAGAGCCTAACTTCAGAAGACAAGGCCTGGGGGGGAAGGGGATAAATCTGTCAATTTTTAGGAAGAACAAATGCAGATATCCAGAAAGCAAAGCCTAAATTTTGTTTCTAACATTAACTTCCACTTTTAACATTACCAGCCACTGTCCAGGGAACCTGTGTAGTAGAGAGTTGGCTACTTGTGCTTCACATTGATATTCTTTAGTGATACTCATGCTTGTAGGTCAAGTAAAAGGTCATTCAACCAAAGCAGAAGAGAAGATGCTTGCCAGCCTCAGGTTAGTACTGCCTCTGGAGGTTTATATGTCAGCCACTTGGATTTCATTGCATACCTTTATTAAATACTAGAGCTACCATGTAGTCATTCAGGAATTCATGAAAACCGTGTAAACTCTTCTGAATTAAAATACTTTAGGCATATTATAGTTCTGATGTATGTGATTGAGAAGATACCTGAATTTTGAACTGTATGAATTCTGTGCATCTTTGTCTCTTTCTCAAGAGCTAAAACAGAGATACTTGTTTAAATATCAGTCTGAAACTTGTTAATCAAATCTCCTTGGAAAAAATCCTAATTTCCAAACTGAATATAAAATATGTCAGCAAAGCCAGATTTTAGATTTTTTTGTTTTGTTGCTGACATATTGTACTCTTAACACTAGTGGGAAATAGATCAAGCAGTCAGCTGCCAGCAGAAATCTCCAAAGGATAGCTCGTGGTTTTTTCCTCAGCTGCTGCCAGTGTGGTATTTCTGAGTTTGCCTCTACAGGAAAAGGTTCAGAAAGGATGTTGGAAGAAGGGCTGGTGTTAACAATAACCAATTTGGGTTGTATTCTCTGTAAAATCAAGTCTCCATCTTTAGGTTTAAAAACTTCTGCTTTAAAAACATAGAAAACATACCAGCAAAAAGGGCAGGCTTTTAAGCACTTAAGAGAGATTTAAGAATAGCCTCATCTATTTAAAACATTTGACAATACTATGAATTTTTAATTAACGTTTTCATGAGCATCATTATTTATAAGTACTTTTTAACAAACTGGGAAATAAATTTGAAAATTTATGGTAGTGCTGTGATTATGAGTGAATTCAAACTGATTTTTTTTTTTCTTTAGTAACTTTAAGGACTCTAAGTATTGAGTGAATGGAGCAAAAAAAGGAAGAGCAAAATAATCAAAATATAGGAAACTTAAAGGCTGTATGTGTTCTAACATACCATTGTAAAGTTTAGGTTTTGATGCTTCCACTACAGAATGAAAACATTAGTATCAGTGGAGAGATTTCCCCCAAGTATTCCTGTAATGATATTTGCTGTCCGTGGGAGGTGCAGACTTTTATGGGAAATAGGAAAAAGAATTATAGCTTTGATGATAGAACTGCTTAAGGTGATGAAAAGGGGTGAAACAGGATGCCTCTGTTTCTTTTCCAGTGCTCTAAGTCTTTTAGGTATTTTCTATTTCTACGTGTTAGCTTTGTGATCAGCATTTTCTCTTCTTCATTCTGGGTTCAACACAGGAAAAAAATTCCAGCTTATCTGATAATTATTGATATCATATTAAAAAGAGAAGCAGGAAGCAAAATACAGAAGTATACAATTCTGGGTCACGTACAGAGGGCCCCCACCTCTACCCCTCAGCCTTGCAAAAATCCACCTTCTCTTTCATTCCTGAAAGAAGGTTTTAAGCATCTGCTGCTTCTGTTCTCTTGGTTACATCTAAGTGGGGAATGATCCAATATGTGTTTGCCTCTGTTGAAAAATCTTTGAGCCTGCCATTTCAGATACACAGAACTTTGAGAATCAATTTAATTATTGTCCCTGTTAATGAATAATACCATTTAAGTATAGATGCTTATTATGTGTTATAAACTTCTTTCTTGCTGTAACATCTCAGATTGTACTCATTACAGTAAAAATAAGATATATTTATGATTCAGTGAAGAAGTGGGTATAGATTCTACAGAAGATGTACTCCCTCAGTTTTTCAAGTACTTGGATTCATTTCTATTTTCTTTTGTTCTTTTAATAGCAATGCTTGTTTTCTGTAGTTTAAGTGTTAGTTCAATCATGGTCTATCGTGTTCATTAAATAGTGTTTGTTTTGAATTGTTGTTCATCGTGACTCTTACTACCATTAATACCAAGAGCCTAGTGTTGTGTTTTGACCTCTTATTAGTATTCTTACCATATTAAATAAAAAAATCTTTCTTCAATAATTGATAAGGTAAAGAAATGTAATGTTCTGCAACTATCCCATTTTTCTTCATTTAGCTCCTTTATAAAGATGCTGCGAAGCCATCTTCCTAAGCAGAGAGTACATTCCTTGCCTAAGGCCAAAACAATTATCTGCCATCATAAAGAAGTTAAACCAGTACGGACGAGGGAGAGAAAAGGCTTGAAGTGCTAGTTATAAATTCTAGCAGCAAATCCACAGAAAAGTGGAAAGAAATCAGTAAGGGTGCCTTTTGAAAGCAAAGCCATGTCCTATTTGGTGTAGCAAACACTGGGCTGCAGATTTAGGACAAGCTGAAAGGGTAAGCATGCCGTAAGGTCTTTGCATGTTTGCTGTTTTAAATGACTGTGACTTGAGAAGTAGTTTGGCGAAATACAGATATGTTTTTATATCTCTATGTATAGTTACACATATAAAAGGGTGGCATTGCCAACTGGAAACTGTGGCTTGATATATTATGAAGGAGTATTTTGACAATGGCTTATGAAACGATTTGTCCTTTACTGTTTTAAGCTTCTGCGTTATTTTCGTTTCTTTTCAGTTACCACATTTGAAATAATGCCTTTGTCACTGATATTAGACATAGGCTTGTATCTTAATGAGCAGTACTTTATGAAGCAGCAAAGTTACCAAAAATGCACAATGTTGCTTTTATCCATACGACTGCAGAATCTGAGGCCTTAAGAGACATTCGTGTTCTTGCACAATTTGTCTGCTTTGCTTTAAGCCAAGTATAAGCATACTAATCAACTTTCTTATTTTTTTGTTATTTTTTGTGAAGGATATTTCTCAGGGGTCCATTAAGTTTCGGTATCACATAGCTGATCTCATGGATAAACTACTTGTTTATGGATGCTGAATGTCTAAATAATCAAGAGACCAGAATATAAAATATATTATGAAGAATTTTTTTTCTTGGGATAGAAAGTTCTCATATGAGCATAAATATGAACTGTTGAATACATTGTCAGCTAGACACAGCTTTTAAATGAAAATGTGTAAGAATCATTTTGCTACAGAGTAATGTTGATTTTAAAAACCTCTTCCCTCTAAGCCCCTTCCTGCCCTCCCCCAGCTCTTTCTGGTACAAACGTATACAAGATTTTCATAAAGCTTTTCTTTTTAAAAATGTGGTTCTAAAATATAAGTCATGCTCTAGCTGTTTCCCAGACTAGCTGTGTCTTATTGAGATTTAAAAAAGGTATAGTTACAGTAAGGTTTTTAATTAGACTTCATTTACATTAGTATTTTTCATTCATTCACTGCATAAGTGATAAGGGCATGCTGTACTACTTGATCTATAAACACAGAGGTAAAAGAAGGTCCATGTCTTGCAAGAATAGAAAAGCTAACTATAAAGCAAAAAACCAGAATCAAACAGAGAAATAGAATGCAGTAAGATGGTATCACAATCCTGGCTGGCACAGTGGGCTGTAGTTTCAGTGTTGTAACAGCCTTTGTTGTGATTCTGACAGCATGAGGAAGGTGAATTTTAAGGGGCTGTTTCAAGAAGACTAACACTTTAGGTTTGCCAGCTTGTAGAATTGTCTTCTCCATTAGATGGGCTTTGGAGGCTTCCAGCCTGGGTTGAGAAGTAGAAATTGGTATCTTAACGTTGAGGTAGAGAATGGGATAGGACAAGAGGGCTGTGGAAATGAAGAAAGCTTATGTTGATGCAATAAAGAAAATGATGCAAATGGCTTTAGAAAAGCACTGATGGAGTACAGATGAGCTTCCTTGGGGATTTACATAGTTGTACTGGGGTTCAGAATGAAAGGGATGGAAACATTTTTTAAGTTGTGCAACAGTGTGCTGCTTCCCTGAGATGATCCAGGGGATTCATATTGTAGCAGCCATCACTAATGGGGTACTGCAGTATGCTTATCTGTGCTGATAAACCTTTTCTTTGGTGGTAGCCACATTTGGAATGGATTTGAGCAGTGCAAAACTGCACTTACCTAGGCCAAAACAAGGAATGCTGCCATGCAGAAGCCAGGATGAGCTTTTTTTCTGTATAAAAAGATGAGAAGAGCTGTATTTTAGAGAGGCTATGCAAAAGGCATCTGTGGACCAGCAAGGTGAAGGACTTAGCAGAGGGTATAATCAGTATAGTGATTTAAGTCTAGTTTAGAAGGCTGAGCTGCAGGTGGTTATTACTAAAGGCGGTAGTCACGAAAGAGATTAAAAAAAGCAGGGGGTGGGGTGGGGAAAGGGAGGGTGCATAATGAAGAGCTTCAGTTGAGCCATAATATATCTGAGATGCATGCAAGACATCCATAAGAAAAGGCCAGAAGAAAAGTCTAATGAGATTTTAATTTGGACATGGTAGAACAGAACTAGACTAAAGAGGTGGATTGGTGAGGTAGGAGCTTAGAGATGTTATATGAATATATGTTATTTGAGTTTGTGGGTGGGATTATGCAGTTATGAGACCTACGTCAAGTACAATGGTTTTGAGGAATCTTGCAGAGAGCTGGGGTGAAATGAGGAGGCTCTGCTGAAGGTCACTGAAAGAAAAATTAGAACACAGAAAGAAATGAAGCCATTAAAAAAACAAGGGGGGACACAAGGTTTAAAAAAAAAAAAAAATCTGGAATTTAGATTAGCTAGACTTCAAAAACTTGGAGCAAAGGGGCACAGCTGGAATTAAAACAAAATGGGAAAGGGTAGTAGTTGGTTAAGTCAGTGCAATTAAGAATGTTTTGAATTTGTTCTTTAAAAAGCTTGAAAGGACAAATAGAAGTTTGAAAGGAGAGAGATAAAGGAGAGAGAGACAGGGTAGTTACTTAAGAGTTTTTTCTGTGAAGACTGCAGATACAAAATATCCTTTTCCAGAGACAGAAATTAGAGCTCTTCGGTGGCCAGGGTAGTAGTTGGTTAAGTCAGTGCAATTAAGAATGTTTTGAATTTGTTCTTTAAAACGCTTGAAAGGACAAATAGAAGTTTGAAAGGAGAGAGATAAAGGAGAGAGAGACAGGGTAGTTACTTAAGAGTTTTTTCTGTGAAGACTGCAGATACAAAATATCCTTTTCCAGAGACAGAAATTAGAGCTCTTCGGTGGCCCTCTGCATTCTTCAAAATAAGAACAAGATAAATGTGTTAAATTCAGGAAGCAAAAGGATTATTCTGAATTTAATATTTATATTTATCTAATAAATTTCCATAATTATTTTTATTAGCAGCATATTTTATATTCAGCCCTTGTAACTACTGTAAAGAATCTTGCTTATATAATAAAAAGATGTCTCTACATAACTTGGCTATGACTAATAAGAAATTTGCTTATTTTCCTGATATGGTGTTTAAATAACATTTTAAAATTCAATTTCATAAAGCTTTGCCAATTTATGTGTAAGTCTATATAATATCTAGTATGTTTTAAATAAAATTTGAGCAAACTTTAACAAAAAGATGTTTTCATCTGTTGTTTTTCTATTCACTTTTTAATGGACTTTCGTCAGATAAAAACCCTCAATAATAATGAACTCTATAATTTGTTTTACAAAGTACTTTATGACAGTCCAGCTATGAATTTACCACCCACTATTCTGAAAGCTCTTAAAATGTAGTAGCTGCTAGTCTTTACATTAGGGCAACATATGTATATATATGTAGCATACTGGATGTGTAAAAAGTCTGTCATGTTCAAAAGATGAAGGCTGTACAGAAAAATAACAACTTTTTCAGGTCTTTTCAGGACTTTCCTCATAAATGTGAATGTTTCAGCATTCTCGCCCAGAATACCTCAGATATTAAAAAGTGAGAATTTTAGAAGACAATGCTGAAATAATGAATAAATTTAAAATGTCTGTAGTTCTTATCTGTCAGCAAAAATTACTTTGAAGTATGCAAGTGATTGAATTTTTAAAATGCACTTAATTGAATAACTTGTGTTAATGTGTCCAAAACATTTGTCAGAAAAGGCAACAGGTATGATTTTATCAAATTTGATTATGATAAATATTTCCCACCACCCCAATACAATTGGCATTATGTAAGCCTGGTTCTTCTGAAGCTGCTGCTTTTAAAACTGAGAATGCCTTTTCACATAAGATAGCTGCATCTAGGGTTGTTTACCTGGGATTTTGACAGCAGGCAAATTTGCATCAGAGTTGCTGGGGCAGATTTGCTGGTGTTAAAGTAATTGTTTGGCTTAATATGTTAATAGTAATGTTTGTGAGTTTTCAATTATTTCTATAAAATGGTCAAAACCTGTTTCTGAGACACTATCCCTACTAAGAACCTTGCCCTTTCCCAAACGTGGTGTTTTGCTTTCCAACTCTTTCAGCAGTTTAGGGTCATCATCAGGCTTTCCAACTCTTTCAGCAGTTTAGGGTCGTCATCATCATATTGTCAGGTCACCAAGATTCCTGGTTTTATAGTTGTTTTTTAATTTGTTCCTCCATTTGCAAATTAAGTTTGATTCGTGAGCATGAAAATTACTACATAATCTAATGCTGTCTCGGGGGAAGTCATAATTTTCTGATGATGTCCAGTTGTTTCTTACTGGAGTTGGAAATGTTAGAGTTTTTCCTTCCATCAGTGAAAACCTTTTTTTTTTTTATTAATAAGCACAGTGTGATTAAGATATCTCATAAAATTAATTTAAATGCCTTTTCCAGTTTTGTTCACTTAACACAGGGAGAGCAATCTCACATATGGACCATTGCTGAATGCCAGTGGTTCCAAGCCTGAGCACAGCAGTGCTGTTCTGTTGGTAGGGGATGGAGACCTGAACCACTGCTGTAACTGCAGTGATTTGCTGTTTCACTGCACTGAAGAGGGAGGCTGAAAATTTGCCCGATTCCTTCGCCCATAGTTACATTTTTCTCTGTCATTGGGCAAAACGGATCTACTCCAAGAAAATTATTTTCTCCAACTTTGAGGAGAAAAACAAAGAGAAGAGCTATGATTCATGCCTCCAGGGGTTCATTAAAATGTATTTTACTCTGAAAGTGTTACAGCTAAATATTCCTATTTCAGTTAGTGAAAGTTCATACTGGCTACGGAAACTTTCAGATAATAAAAATGTTTGCTCTGAAAGTCCTTGTTTAGTTCTGAGTATGAATTTCAAAGAATTTTACTATAAACATAATGCTTCTGAGATGCATTTGTTGGATTTTGGAACAAGGCCACTGAAGAATGCAAAACACACCCTTTGTTTAGTGGGCAAGTAGCAGGTGGTGATAGCGTCTGTCCCTCTCAGCCCAAGCCTGGTCAGGACCCCATATGCTGGCTACCATAGAGCAAGCAGAAAAAAGATATGCTACTTGTTATTTTATGCTTGCTACGAGGAGTTAGTTTTCAGAAGAAAATAGGAAATTAATACCCAAACTAGGTTTTATAGCTTCTTTCTAGCTTCTGAAGTGTTTGTATATAGATGAGAGAGAGAGAGAGTGATATATGTTTTCAGCAGTTGGCTTCCTGTCCCTTATAAATATTTTTTTTCCTGAGGGTATCCTCAATCAGTGTATTTTTTATTGAAAAGTTTGCTTTGGATGCCTGAGCAGGAATGTCAGGCTTGCTCAGAGAAATCTGACGCCTGTTGATTTTGATGTCAGGAGAAAAAGTAAACTTTTCTGTAGATGATCTAACAAGTCCACCTGATGGTTTTGGATCCAGAGTTCTTACAGCTATTAACAAAAGCCTGTTATAGCATGAACTAATGCAGCATGAAAAGAAAGAGACATCAAATTGGGTCTTTGGTGGAGAGGTATTTTATTTCTTTAAATGTAATTGGGTTTCCCGGTATCTACCATAGATGACAGTGTCAGTGCAAATTAGAGTTTTAATTTCCTTGACTAGGATTCTGAGAATATCAGTGGTTAACTGTATGTTTGGTTGTTTTTTTTCTCAAAAATCTTTTGGTAACGCTTATGCAGTAGGCATATTTTTTTAAAAAATTTTTAATTGCAAACTTATTTAGGTCATGATGATAATGGTATTCTCAGGAACGTGTTACAGAATGAACTATCAAGTGACTTGAGCTCTTACATCAGTAGTCAGTTTAGTGAGGAAAAATTCAGATAATATATAGCATACTATAATGTTACAATCTGTTAAATGCTGTGGTTATCCTGTGCAAATAGTTGCCAAAGATTTTATAGTATTAAAATCTGCTTTGAATCTAGGGAAAAAAATAATCAATTATCTACTATATGTAAGGATCCCTTGCCAGAACCTATTTAATATCACCTTTTAATTAACTTTCTACCTGTAATATATTTTATACACAGTGAAATTCTATGCAGGCTGTTGCAACTGCTGGCTTGTTGCTGCTGTTGGTGTACCAGAAGTACAAGTGGAGAAAAGTGTCTCTTTTTTGTCTGACCTGGTACTAGAAGAAGAATCAATAGCAACAAAATTTTTTGGTGACCAGGAAGATGAAAGGTATCGGTTGCTGGATGAGACATTATGTAATTCTTTGTTAGGTCTCATAAAGGTTTGGTTTAATGAAAAATTTAAAGGGCTGTGTAGCTAGGTGCCGAGGGGCAGGAGTACTGGTGTAGGCACAAATACATAGCATTGAAGAAAAGGTAGAAGAGAACAGTGGAATCTCTTAGGCAGAAGATACTGGGAAGAGTTGAGCTGCAATCAGAAGTAAAATTATGTGACATCCTGAATAAAGAAATAGGCAGCCTAACTGAGATTAAGATTAGAATTTGTTAAGATTAGAACTCATTTCGTACGCTTGGAAGGAGGCATTGCCCTTAAGGGAAAGAGAAGTTTCTGTATTAAGGTGTGTTGCAAGTAGAGTGTAGATATTGCCGTTGGAAAAAGGGCATTCTTTCTGGTTTCCTCGTGTCACTGAGTGGCAAAGCAAACAGTAGAAATCTTATTCTGAGCCCAACAGTCTTTATGGAGCAGACTGTTATCATTTCTCTTTCCATTGATCAGATGGCTTTTCACTTAGCAGAGTGCTTGAAAGATGACAAAGTGATCTTGGACTCTTGTAACTTCAATCTCTGATTTCATGGAAATCATACGCGAACTTCAAATGTGAAGAGAAGTATTAGGTGATTATGCCATCACCATGACATATTTCTTACTAGTATGGGATTTATACAATAGTGACTAACTTGTGAAGTAGTAAACTACTGCTACCTTAAATTTGTATTATTTTCTCATCTTCTTCTTTTTGCATTTTATGAGTTACAGCAAAGTCAAAAAATAATTTGATTTGTTACTTTCAATTTGTGTACCGTCATCTTTCACCTCATTTCCAGTAATGAAAAAGTTTGGGGTTTCCCCTAATTTTACTGTAGTAAACATTCCAGAAAATACACACTGTGGTTTCCCCTTTCAGAATTTTTGGGGTGGAACTATGAGAGATAAGTTATCTGTTCTACAAAAGAGACATCCTCCTACCACAGCCTGTTCCCCTGGTAAATTTTACCCAATGAAATCTCTTTCCAAGTTGTTAATTTACTTGCTGTCATTTTATTATTAGAGAAGTTTCACTGGTGCCTAACTGTTAAGGCTCTGATATTTTATCAGTTTTAGGTATTCATAGTTCATTTCACTTTTTTCCTGACAAAAGATTTATAGTTTGAATATAGAGAGGGTCTTTAACTCCTTGTACTGGGTCTGGTGGGGTGGAGTTGATTTTCTTCCCAGCAGCCTGTATGGTGCTGTGTCTTACATTTGTGACCAAAACAGTGTTGATAACACACCAGTGTGTTGGCTACTGCTGAGCAGTGCTTGCACAGCATCAAGGCCTTCTCTGTTTCTCACTCTGCCCCCCTCTGAACAGCTGACCTGAATTAACCAAAGAGATATTCCATACCATATAGTGTCATGCTGAGCAATAAAACTAGGGGGGGAGGTTCCAAGGTAGCCATTGCTCAGAGTGCCTGGGCATCGGTCTGCTCGTGGGAGGTGGTCAGTGAGCGCCTCTTGCAACACTTGAGGGTTTTTTTGGTTTGCATTTTTTTCACTTGTCTTCGATTCACTTGGAGTTTTTTTGGGTTTGGTTTTTTTCTTCCTACTTATTAAACTTTCTTTATCTCAACTCACTTTTTTTCCTTGCTTTTGCCCTTCCTTTTGTCTCCCCCATCCCGCGGGGGAAGAGTGAGCGAGTGACTGGATGGGGCATTAGGTGCTGGTTGGGGTCAACCCACCACACCCGTTCTTCAGACACTGGGTATAAAAGCTGTTCATAGTGTCAGAATCTGGAAAATCTGTCCATTTGTCTTGTCCTTTGAGAACAGTTGATCCTGCAATCATATTTAAGAACAAAGCACATCTTTGGTTATTTGGTGGTGTCCTTCATCTTACTCGTTAGGGTGGCTAATACATTTGCCTTGTATTATGGTCATTTGTTTGAATAAATGTCATCATTATATTGATTAATATCCTGCCTTTCATAAGACCCATAAAATTTCCTGTCTAAATTCTCAGTGTCCTATTTTCAGTGATGCAGAACAACTATTTTTCATATTTAATACACTGAAAATCAGTTTGGAACAAAGGACTAAAGGAATGGAACCAACTTTTTTAAAATTCTTTTATTCTTTCTTAGGAGATATTGAAATAAGGCCAAAATGTCATGTAAGAATACAGACAGCTGCTTAAATCTGGGCAACAGAGGTTTTCCCCTTATTGCATGGTGGAATCATTGTTGGACACCCACAAACTCCCTAGTGGTGGAAACGCCCAGCGTAGCTGAGCGCAGATTTCAGCAGACCTGAACTAGACTAAGATTTAGGCAGAGAATGACTGATGTGAACTTGGTACATAGTCACTCATGCCCCATTTTGCTGTCTGTGATATTCTCCGCTGAGCACATCTGGCAAGACTTAATGTGAGAGCCAAAAGAGAGACTTTTCTAATGTGTCTTTTCGATCCAACTCTCCGGCCATTCTGCACAACAGACAGCTCTGGAATTTAGTATCAGTAGGGCTAAGACCACCATAATCTAGCAAGAGAGGGGGAAAAAAACCAAACCAAACTTGTCTTTGAAATGCTTGTCACAAAGGGGCTAAACTGTTTATATCTTTTTATATAAATGTGAATTGTCAGATCATCTGTATGACATGATAGGTTATGACAGTTTCAGCAAAGAAAATTTTCCTTGATCAATTTGTTGTTTTCTGTGGAGGATAAGCCTTTAGTATTTTCTGCCTCTTCTCAAGGACTTCCTCTGTTAAGGACTCAGCCCTGAGTCCTTTGTATCGTGTGTCCTACTATCTAGTGTCCAAACACATAAATGAAGAAAGAGCTTTAGATAGTATCCAAAGTGTTTTAACTTTGGTGGATCCTTACCGGTCTCAAGTTGTCTGTGATTCCTTGTTCTCAGCCAGTCCTTTGATGTTTGGTTCGCTTTTGTGGCACAGTGGGACAACTGGGTCCCACGCCTTGCAGATGACAGCAGCAAATGGTTTTCTTGCTTCAGGGAGTTGCTGATGCCTGTTTCTCCTATGTCAGCTGTTAAGTCTTATACCTCAGGCACAGGCTGCTCTCAGCATCTTCTCCTTTCTGGACTCAGCTCCAGTGATGTTTAGCTCCTTCTGCCAGTGCTTTCTCAGCACAGACTAGAAATTGTTTTGCTAAGGTGTCAGTCAGAGTTTGCATGGCAGCTCTTGCTTCTCCTCTTCTCTCTTGGCTCAGTGCACGGGCTGAGGTGGTGTCAGCATTGTTTAAGGTACTGTTTCTTAAGCTCCTAGCTAAAGCTGCGTGAGCTCTCCTGTCCGTCAGACAGGAGAGGGGCACGCGTTCACTTCCCCTCTGGAATGCTTCCATGCTGTTATCTTTGAAAGCTGCTTCTCTCGGTCTCCATTTGGCTGTGAGCTACAACGTTTCTGACAAACATTGTGCTTTGCTGATGTTCCTGCTACTGTTTTAAGGTTGATGGTTCTTGCACTCCAGTGGTTTTTCTTTCTTTCCTCACATTGCTTCTCTATAATGTGCCTCTCTTATAACATGTTTCTACATCTTTCTGCTGAAATTGGAACTCTGTGCTCTTTCAGAAAAGGATATATAATGAAATGATGGAATTTGGTACTTACTGTGAGGATAGCTACTCAATTAATTCTTTCTTTTTCTTTCATGAAAAGCCCTTGATGTTCTCTCCAGCCCAAAAGATGGTTTCATAAATATTGCTGACTACAGTTATTCTGAGGATAATACATTTTTCCCTGTTTATTGAAATAGAAATATATCCTTGTTTGCTCCCTTAAGAGTGGTGAAGATGTATTCTAGATCATATGGTTTTAAGGAAGTAAGAATTACTTGAAATTCCAAACCTTCAGAGTCTGAAAATTACTAGTCCTGTGATGGGTTTCTTCTTCCGGGTGGATAACCTGTTAGTGCTTTTGAGAGTGGCCCTTAATTTATGCCACTTACTTATACCTGTCAGTTGTTTGTAGATATTTGTCAATGAGAGTGTGTGTGAATATGTACTATTTTCCTCAGATTAACAACAGCTTTGAATATTCTTTTTTTGTTAACTAATATCTTTGTTATTGTAGTTAACAAATTAGTTACCAGTGTAGTTAACAAATTCAGCATGTCTTCTTTTGCACCTTGCATTGAGTATTATCTTAAAAAAATGAGATGTTTAAGTGCAGATATGAAATAATTCTTCATAATATCATAAATAATTACCACTGCATATGGGAATCATTTAGAGCTGTTCATACATGAAATAGTGTTTTTCATAAAAGTGTATCATTAATAAATAATTGGATTAATAGCAAGTACACATGAAGAAATATTAATCATGGTCAGCGTTATTACAATATGTTGTGTTCATGCAAGTGTCAGAAGTGCATTACAAATGCTGATTAATCTGGGAAATAAACTAATAGAAGAGCACAAAGCTGAATGTCACTGCAAGCATATTTATGTGAGCTTTTGATTTAATCTTTCCAGCTAAGTGCTGCAGGTGAAGTGAGAGAAGCTTTCACCTGTAAATTTCTAGTGATATTTAATGAATACATTGGAGTTTTAGTCACTGGAGGTTCAGTGGATTTCACTAAGTGTGGTAATCTGCTCTTTATAAAGAAGAGACTTCAGATGTCTCCATCTTGTATGCATTGCAAAGTAGTCATTGAAGAGGATGCTCTTTAAACAAATGCAAAATATTCAAGGGGGGGATGCGTGATATTTTTAGTTTCATAGACTTTTTTTTTTTTCCTATACGTATGTTTTACTTTCCTCCTTGTGGATGGTTAAAATATCAGTATCTGCAAATTATGTTTTTCAAAGTGCAACAGCCTATTTTAAAGACCATACAGTTAGAGAGATCTATTGTGCAATGTCTGTCCCTCTGTGCTACACATATTTGTAAATAGAAAGCATTCTTCAACTTGCTGCCACTGTAAGAGGTATAGCTGGCTTCAGCTTCTACTGAATCTGATTTTTCTCAGGCAGAAGCAAAGGAATAGCCCTTTGTCTCCTGTTCTAACCATTTTATTCCCTGTGCATATCTGATGGACATGTACAGACAGGCTGACAACAGATTTGTTATCTACAGGCCAGCAGAAAAATTAAATAATACATGTAGGAGTCTAAAGAGGAGTGAGTATACAATAACAAACTGACAAACCCTTGCAAAGCAGCTGAAGGAAAAGGAGAGATGTTTGATAATCCTGGGCTTTGTTGGCTTACTTTTTTTTGATAGAACAAATGTTTAAATTAAAAATCTATATAAAGTGCTGCGTATTTCTAGAATGAGTGTTCTTTTTTTCTTTTTCTATTACATTATGTGCCACTTGGAAAAAGTCTTAATGTTTATTCATGCATGTATTGATTTTTAACCTCTGGGCTAGCTGTGCAGTAAAGGACAGTATGGCCAACAAAATGGAGGCATGCTTACATTTAACAGTTCTTAATCCTGGGACTAGTGACTTCTATCTAGTCCAAGGATGCATCTGTGCCAGCCTTTGCAAGGAAGTGCTACTTTGCTCCCTCTGCCTCCTAATTTGACAGGAGGCTGCACGAGTGCCACTGAGTGCAAGTTGCAGTGCCATCAGTAAGTGAACATTGCTCTTGTCAACACTATTAATTTTGACTCCATAATAATCTGTTCACATGGTTTCCGGTCATTATGTGGAGATTCCTTAAAGCTTCCAAGTGATGTAAACATTTTTAGTACAGCAAAACAACTGTGAAGGTTTATCTCAGAAAAATCCCATTAGTTTTAGTTGAACTGGAACAATACCCTTCCCTTCTCGCCTTGCTTTTAAACCTTTCTGAAAACAGGTTTTTCTCTAAATTAAGAATAAAAATCACATTAGAAAAAGCAACTTGCATGGAATGAAAACCATTCCCACTTTGCCCAAAACAGTAATTTTGAGCAACTGAACAGTTTTATATGTCACACAGAATCATGTACCTTTTTTTTTCCTAATTTTCACTATGTGAAGGTATAAAAATGAGTTGCGCATTAAGTAAATTTACGAAATCTAAATGCAACTCATTGAAACAAAACACTTCTAATTTCTAAAACAGAATATTTTCAAATGAGCAGAAAAAGAGATTATTCTTCCTGAGTTGTGTTTTTCCTGCTGATGATCACACCTTGGTCATGTTGATACAGTTGTGTTTCCAGCGGAAGACTGTACTGGCCTCTCTCTTTCCCTCTCCCAAAGAGGTGACTGTGGTCAATCATTTGCCTGTTCCCCAGTAAATCAAGACATTGTTCTTGCTAGTCTCTCCTTGTAGTGTGCTGCTTACTTATGGTGTTTATTGCATAGTTTTATTATATTATTTCCTAGCTAATATAATACTATTTTTAAAATAATAGCTGATTAAATCACTCCTACAGGAAACAATTTGTTATATAAGACAGAACATCTACAGAGGTAGAATATACACTTGTTTCCTGAGTTTTCCCCAGTTTCTACTCAACATTCCTCTTTTGGGGCGGGTGGAAGAAGAAAAAACAGTGCATGAAAGAGCTGCCTAAGAATTTCAATAAAGCAGTGGCAGATTAATATCGGAGCTGAACTAGTGTCTGTTGCTTTTGATAATTTTGTAGTAGCAGCCTAACTAACCAAATGCATGCTAGCTGTGTTTGTTTTTAGACTGTAACACACTGGTCAGGTGAAAATTCATTTAGAAAATATGGAAATCGCCATCACTTACACTTGTATTCATTATTTTTACACAATTTCTCAGAAGTTTCAAGAATATTATGACCCCTATTCTGTAAGTTAATTTGTACAATATGTCCAAACCACTGCAGTAGCACACAGAAAAGGTCATATTTGAACAGATGATTGGTATTTTCATGCTTTGATATTGCCCTCACTTCCTCTGATAGGAGTCGAAGACATTGTCAGGAAGCTAAGTAAAAACTGTGTGGAGATTTCTTTCATATTATTCTGACCCCTGTTTTCTACGCTCCTCACCCTTGTCCTCCCAAGAAGAATAAAGAAAAGACTTTAGGTCTCTCTTGAGTCAGTCCCACACTTTTCATAATCACAGGTAGGGGGATAACTGTTTCAGCATGAAGGGAGCTTCCAGGCACTGTTCGCTCTAACCTGAGTAAAGGATTTCATGGAGGGTTCTTTTCCTCTCATTTGTTTTGTCACTATTCAATCCGAATACTATTGCATTTTTTTTTTCATTTTGATCCTTTTACGAGACTAGCCTTAGCCTAATGTATCCTGCTTATTTTATCCTTCCTTTTGTTCTTCTTCCCTCTGCCTTTGTTCTTCTGCTTTGCTTTGTAGCATTCCTCTGCTGTTATCCACTCCTCCTTTTCTCAGAAATACCTTTCTCATTATCTCAGACACGCATTCTGCTCCTTTCTTGTAAAGCCATACAACGCACGTGCTAAGGGGCTACACAACTTTCTTGCTGACTTGGTTCTCTTGTTCAGCAGCTTAGCAGTTCTCAGGACAAGGAGTGTGTATTCCAGTGTTTGTATAATGCTCGATGCAGTAAGGTCTGTAACCATAGTAAGACTCTTACCATCTGCTGTTCTGCTCATGGAAGTGATCATCCAAATTCCAATGTACAGTCCAACCATTTGTTGCTACTGTAAGGATAATTAAAAAGTTGCAGCCTAGTTTAACTAATGACTTAAGCTGCATGCATGCATGTTTTGTACTGTCAGATTTTCAGGAGTAGTACTGATACTAAGCAACAGACTTTTTTGTAAGTTCTCTCTTTTCTTTCCTATAAATTGTTATCGAATGGATTATTGTCTTCAGAGTCTTGAGAAAAGCATCTTTAATTCAACACCAAAAGTATGTGCAGGGAAATATCCATGTCACCCACCCATAAGCACCGGTTTTAAGAGATTCCATAATAAATGGAGGGAGAGACAGGTTTCTCGAAAAGGCAAGTCAGAGAGCAAGCCTAACCTAAATGCTCTGGACTCCCTCTGCTTTTCCACTGATTAAGATGCCATTTTTTTTGAAGTCAGACATCTCAGTGAGGTGGCTAACTTTGAGTAGCATAATTGCACAACACTTCCCTTTCCCTGTCTTTCCATACTGCTGACATAAAAGGGCCCAAACCCAGCACCTCGCTCCACAGCAGCCAGAGCTGCACTACATGGGGATGCGTAAGAAGCAGGAGAAGTGTGAAGCAGAACTGTGAAGACACATCAGGGTGCACTCGGCACCAGTCGGCAAGCTGCTTTGTAATGCACACGGCAGCATCCCTCCCCGTGGTAGAGCTGAGAGCCTGTCTTTACACCCAACAGCGCAGTTCCCCAATCTGCGAAGAAAAGTCTAAGTAGATTCATCTTGCATTGATTTCTAGGGTCAGGAGACTTTTCTGTCAAGTTCCAATATATTCGAGGTGCTTAATCAATACCAGTGTTAAACTGCCACCCATAACCATTTGCAGGGATATTTTTCTTTGATTTTCTGACTTATTCGTATAATGCCGTGTGTATCTTAAGAGATTAAAAGTGGGAAGAAGACATGTGTAGATGTTTTTGATGAATAGGATCTTTAGTAGAAATTTAATAACCTCAGATGTAAAATATTGATCTTGTTGTACTAGCTTTTATAAATTCCTTTAAAACTGTAACTTTCTTTTAGTTGCAATTACATGGAAAGACAAACACAGTCTTAGCACCTGTAATCTAACATGTGACATGATGCAATAACAGTTTGCAGCCCTGAAGGTCAAGAACTTGAGTGTTATTTATTAGAGAGGGAGAACATGAATTGGCACTATGGCAGAAGAATGCGTTTTTAGATAGAAGCGGAGCAAAAGGGAGAGAATTCATGACATGTTGGATTTCCATAGCCTCGTAAGTGGCTATGGAAATCAAGTACATTGATGAATTTTAACAAATGTATTGACAGCAACGCTAAAAAAAATAATTGAGTAGTCTGTATTATATAAATTACAGAAGCATTTGATGATGAGCATAATAACATCCTACAAAATTGCTAATAAAAGGCACTGTTAAGCAATGTTGTGTTCTGGACTTTTGCTGCTAGTCTTGGTCTGGAATGAGAAGGCTGGTCTCTGTGTGCATCTGAGATAGTGTGGCTGGATTAAGCCAGCATTTGAAACAGTGGAGAGTACTTTCTGTGGTGAAAATATGATAGTTTTTACCATTAAAGCAGGGGAAGCAGGTAAAGTCTTTTGGTGTTTTCTTTGTTATTTACTACATCATGGATTGTAACTCTTTCAGGCCTCTGTATGCTGTAGGGCTTTCCTGGCTAAGTTTGACCATGAGTCAAAATTCCTGGCTAAGTTTGACCATCTTTGTAGCAGACTCTTCCATTACCAAAATCCAAACTGGCTTGTTAGCACCCTTCTATACTTTGGCTCTCTGAGGAAAAGTTTGGTGGTGAGGGCACTGCAAGACTGTTCTAGTTTCTTGTTTTTTATGATTGCCGAACTCTTGGGTTTGGGATGCCTTAGTGTTTGCTTGGTATCTGTAAATCACCCTTCATAAACTAGTTTACAGTATCATGTAAAATGAATAAGTAATTTTAAAATTCTAACTATAGAGAACATATAATTTTAAAATTCTAACTATAGAGAACATAGTTACAACTTTATGGAGCTAATACCATTCTTATCTCTTTCTAATCTACTCAGAGTCTCCTACTGTATATCATCTGTCTAAAAACCTGATAGTAATGCAAGATTAAAGGTTTCTTCTTATAAAAATTCTTAATTTACAACCAGAGGGGAAAAAAAATTGATTCCTTTTGTACCCAGCCCCACTTGAGGTTCCATGCCAATTCAAATCTTAATTTCATCAAAAATAATATCTTTAATTCCTAATATTCTTAATTTCATCAAAAATAATATCTTTAAGTCCTAATATAATTCAGGGATTGCTTTAACTTTTTTCCTCTAGGTGATTCAAGAATCAGGGCAATTAGTAAATATTAGAAGAACTGTAATTGTATGGTGAGATAAAGCATTCTTTTTCTACTCTGATCAAAAGTCCTTTTAGTCTTTCGATATACCTAACATCATTTCTTATAAAATGCCCGAGATAAAGCTGAAGTTTAGGAATGCAGACTTGAAGGTGAGATTATTGCATGTAACATTAGTGATTCTTGATGGAGCTAATGATGTAGTAACTTAGGCTGGAAGGGTCCTCTGGAGGTCATGTGATCATCCCCCTGAGCAAAGCAGTTGCAATTCTGAAGTTAGATGGGGTTACTATGGGCCTGCATTTGAACAAGTTGAGTGTCTCCAAGAAACAGAGCTTCCTCAGTTGTTTGACTACCCTCATGGAGAAAGTTTTCCATCTGCTGCAAGAGCAGACCATGATAATGACATTTCTGAGGTGATGATTGCCTGGAGTGACTAGCTCCTCACTCTTCAAAGGATTCCATGATGGCTTATATGTACAGTTTATTAAAGGAAACCAGGCTATAGCTGCCAGCAGTGATGGCTCTAATGCTCTTAGCCAGTGAGCAACTTCCTAGCCCTGTGTGTTGTGGTGCCAGGCTTGAAGCTGGCATGTCTGCCATCACACTTAGTGCAAGAGAGAAATAACGCTCAGATTTTAACAAGGGTTATAAAGCTGAGGTGAAGATGGATGGATGCCAGTGTTTTCTGCTGAGCCATAGAGCAGCCAGGATACTCTACCACACTGTGCTGACTGCACACTGGTAATTTTTTTTACAGCCTTTGGAACAGCAGGAGTAGAAACTCTGAGCTACCCCCACTATACTAATCTGCGGTACTCAGTTGCCGACTGAGGTTAAACCACGACACACTTTTATTTCCTAGTCTTTGTTTTATGGTAAATTCATGTTACTTTTTCCATGCCTACCAACTGATTTAATAAAAGATTTTACCTGTACCTACAAATTGTCTTGCATTATAACAGGAACTTAATCAGAGTCATAGAACAGTTTAGGTTGGGAAAGACCTCTGAAGGTCATCTGGTCTAAACCCCTGGTCAAAACATGTTCAGTTGTGAAGCTGTTGTTATTGGTATACTAAATTTAGACACTAGAAATAAGTTTCTATATGTTTTCCTTCTGCATTAAAAAAAAAAAAAAAAATTAGGATTCCTAGAATAAAATAAAATAATCAGCTGCTTTAACAGAAAATGCTTTGACTGAGCTCATGAATTGCAGTCAGGTAAATGGAGTGAACAAGGCTCTGAATCCGGGTATCTGTTGAAAACTGTCTTCTGTAATCATGCCCCTGTTAGTAATTCTGAAGATATATGTTAAACCCAAACGGATAGGATGACTATTAATCTATTTTAACTAAGTCTATCATTAATAACACAAAGCTGTTAACAATAAGAGGGAGGTGGGGGTTTTGATTTGTTTTTTTTTTTTGTTGCAGATAACTAGTTTTAATTCTTGAGTAAAAAATAGAGGGAACTCTCAGAAAAGCTCTCAGTTTAGTTTCTATTTTTATCTTGTTTATGTAGCTGAGTTGAAAATTGTCACAGGAAGAAGCTGTTTATTTTGTTTTTACTATGTGAACTCTGAATATAGATATAACTTCTATTCATAGAGTGCAGAAACTGTGGACAAAGTAACTCAGAAAGGCACATTATAGTGATGCGGCTGCAGATGGCAACTCCTGAAAGCCTGGGGGTATGGGAGAATATTGAATCTAACTTGAAATGCATTTACTCAGATCGTTGTTACAGGGGTTCTGCAACCTGTTTGTAGTCAGTGTTGCTGCTTTCCTGTTGCTTGTTTGCGAGAGCAGAGGAGTGTGAGAGGTTGAGGAAGCGCGTGCCCTTGCAATTTCTTTATGGCTTTCCACATATGTGTGCTTCCTTCCACTTTTCCTCCCTTTTATTGTTTTTGCTGGATCAATGGCTTTTATACATGTTTCCTAAAGTTTTAGTTTATTGAAGTGTTTGGGCACAGGGGAAGGCATAGAAATATTACAGCAGGAAGTAATGCATACATGTTACACTGCCTGTGCCCAAATACATTTTTAAAAATTGTAATTCTTTTTAGCAATTAAGTATTTGGTAAGTATGCAATGTACACTTTCTATGTTTTCCAACACCTTTTTTGCATAATGTTCTTTCTCTGCTCTCTTCTCAGTTACGCCATCAAAAAATAACCAACAGTATAGGAATTTCAAGAACATAGTTGGGAAATGTAAAATTCATTTAGTCTGCATTTCCTTGTATTTGCCAATTTGTCATCCTCACTTTTATTTATCGCAAATGACTTAGCATTATGTGGATAATACTGATGATTGTGTAGTCTTCTGGAGTTAGACTAGATGAAGGGTATTTGGTAGTAGGTAGTTGGAGGGAGACTTAGTTCTGCATTTACTTTTCTGATGGCATTGTAGTGCTTCACGTGGAAACACAGGCACTGCCAGACCGAGTCAACCCATGGATTTCTCTAGTCTCATACGCTGCCCTTGGCAGTGGCAAATAGGTTAAGAGGCAGGCCAGATAACTTAATTCACCTAGGAGGTTACATATATGGGATGAAGAAAATGTTATTAATAGTAGTTCATGCTGTACTTGGGGCAGAGGGATTCTACTTATACCCTGAAGCATGAGATTTAATTACTCTTACGTCATTGTCTTTGCTTGCAAAGCTGCCAGTATTGTTTATCATCAGAAAATTATCCAACCCTTTTAAAAAGCAGCTTTAATATTTGTCTTAATGAACTTTCACAGCAGTAACTCCATAAATTAATTAAACACTGCCTTGCAAAAGTGGCTCCTTTTTGCAGTTGAAAGTTTAGTATCATTTCATAGAAGCAGATTTTTCACACTCAGGGAATAAAGTTCAAAAGAAATTGGATAGTTTTCGCTATGCCCTTCATTATTTCATTTTTATATATTCATTTTTATATATTTCATTTTATTAACTTTTTCCCAGCTGATAAGTTAATTGGCTGATTGCATATATTAAGTGGGCTTCCTTCTCCGATACTTCCCAGCCCCTTACATTCTTTTGGACCGTTTCAGTCCAAAATTAAATATGTAATAACCCTATAAATGTTAGTAATCTTATGATCTATCTAATGTAGCTCTACTACTGCTAGTATATTTATGATCTGTCTAAAGTATGTTCTTCTAAAGCTAAAACTTTAACCTTCTGTCAAATTTAGCAAATTCACTGAGTTAATTAACTTTATCTTAAATATCTCCTGTTTGCAAATGCTGAAAGATTCCTATTTGTTTTTCTTATGTTAGTATTCATTTCTATTTATGAGACAAGGTGTAGATTATATCCGATAGCTATTCGGTGTTCCTGATATTAACTGTTATGCATGTTATATAATATTTTCAGATTAAAGATGCGAGAGGAGGGCAGTATGGCTTTTTATGAGAGTGAAGTATAAAATGGTTATAGTTACATACAGTGAAGGAATGTGGGTTGTAAGTAGATCCACAAAGAGAACTGAGTCCAAAGCACAACTGAATCCAAAACACAGCAATGCAAAGAAATTCGTTTCAGCTGCATCAGTTCCTTCATCTGACTCTCCACGTAGTTCAAAATGTACTGATCCTGGCATAAAAGTGAGTGTGGGGGGGTGCAAGTGGTTGGGGTATGGACAGAGGACAGGAACATTCACTCTACATTTATGGTCACTTAATTCAAAATGTGATTATGGTCTAAATAAATCTATATGTCTTTCTAAAATTTTATAGTTCCAGTATAAGAAGGCTTAATGTTAAAAAAATGTATCATGTCAATATGATCTGGTATTTAATTCTCTTATTTATTCTTATACTTTTATGTCCTTAATGTCTTCTCTAGTGCTCTGAACTTCATGGTTTTAAATTACCTGGGCTTATTGTTAGTATAGTTTTTCATGGACTTCTGATGACTGTGCACTCAGCCTGGAATTAGGCTTGAAGAGGACCTTCATCTGTCTGTCTTAGACATAATTATATATGTATAAAAGACCCTGTATTCCTCAGTGGCAGATGGTTTACTCCTTTCAAAAATCTAGAATAACAAATAGTTTTCTATACTTGAATGAACTATGCAGCTTTTAGAAACGTAATTCCCTGATAAAGCTACTTGCTGCTTCTCGCTACATCACTGAATTTTAGGGTGAAAGTGTGAAATGGCATGTGGCAGTTTTGAGAGTAAAATCATGGCATTGACAGCCAGTGATCACCTTCCTGGAAGTTCCCTTTTAGTTGAACTGATTCTCAAGATACTGATGAGAACAACAGATCGGCCATGCATAATACCTGTCAAGAGCCAGGCCATCTTATGGCTGCTTGCTCTGCTCCTTAAGATACGTTTGTTTTTTTTTTCTTCTTCTTATTGGATTAACTTCATGAGGTAGCTGTTTGCTGTGACAGTATTGGTTGTATATTGATCCCTGGATCTTATTGTATGATTCATCACTTCGGGTAGCAAGTCTTTGAAGAAATTGTTTTTATTTACTGTGAATACTCTCGCTGATAAAATTTCTTCGTTAATTTATTTTATCAGTGATTTACATTGTACAATAATCATCCATCTTAGCTGGTAAGTATATAATAATTATCAGTAGTCACATGTACATATTGCTGCATTAGAGGATGCTGAAAAATGCAATTTCGTCTAGCCAAGGTTGATATCAGATTATACAGATCATTCTAGGGCTGTTTCCTTTTTCCCCATTTATTTTTCCTAAATCACTATTATTTTCTTTCAGTCATCTGATGGTATAATTATTGCTTGATTCATAGCCTACTAAAGTCAATAGAAATATCCCTGTCATATTCAGTGGGTGTTAGATTTTTTTTTTCCCCATCAACCAGCCTGAATTGTTTCTTGCATGTACACCTTTTGCTTAAAATACTTTTTCAATTGCAAACTAAATATTGTTCATGCTGCACAAGCCAAAACCTTTTCCTTCCTCTTCCTCTCTCTTCGAATGTCAGATTACAGTTCTGATATAGCCCTATAAAGTCAATGGGAAGACTTTTTTTTACTTAGAAGACAAAACAAAAAGGAATAAAAAACTTCTGTCATTAAAGGAAACAAAATGTCTGAATCATAGAAGGAACAACTATGTTGAATAAAAATGTTAACTTTCAATGAATAAATGTATATATTCATATGTGTCGTTGTAAAGGGATTCATTCATTGCCTCCAACAAATTTTCTGTTGGACTGTTATTGAGACATACTTTATTTGTATATTACATAGCTCAACTTATGTAGAGGAATACTTGGTAGTGAAAATATCTTTGGAACTATTTGTCATATGATGAAATATGGAAGGTTATGCAATGTTGCCTCTGTGCAAATGATACTTCCATTCCCAGTTCCTATATTAGAAATGCAGAATACAAAAATATTGAATCAAATATAGTTTTAGCACTTGTATGTTTGCCATAAGTTTTTTTCAGAACCCAAA
Source organism: Aptenodytes forsteri (assembly GCF_000699145.1). Lineage (NCBI taxonomy): Eukaryota > Metazoa > Chordata > Aves > Sphenisciformes > Spheniscidae > Aptenodytes > Aptenodytes forsteri. The sequence goes on along the minus strand of NW_008794836.1, from coordinate 1,883,100 downwards.
TATTTATATTTGGGTTACTTTCTGGTTGACAGCTTCACACAGATCTGATACCAGCATTTTACCTTGAGGGGCAATTTTTTGTCGGCATTCTTTTTCTTTTTGTTTCTTTGAAGAGAATCTAATTTGAAATGATAGTTTTAAACAACGTTCAGCATACAGTACTTGGTGCTCAGTATTGCTTGGTAGACAAAATGCTGACTGCAGAAGCTGTTCAGTTTTTCTTTTTGAAAGTATCGCTATGAATTGTAACTTGCCAAAATAATGGTTCATCAAAGAAGATGCCATGGTAGTCTCTCTTTCTGCGTGCGTACTTCCATTGTGGGCGAAAGTAGGACAGAGAAGGAGGGTGGAATAAAATAAAGTGGTGGTCCTGAACTAATGTCTGTGTAAGTTTCAGAAACTGTACCATGAACCACCACCTTTTCAGTGCTATTCCTTTCATCGTAGAGTTACTTTTATTCTTACTGGAAATCAGTACTAAAATAGCTGCGTATATGAGAATACATTTTGCTGTTAATCTGCTGGTTGACAGTTCAACCAAGTATTTACATGGTTCTCCAGGGAGACTTTGCAATCACCTTGTTCTGGCATGAGTGCGCTGACAGCAGAACCGAAGGTGGGTATTTTCAAGCTCACTCATATACTGCCACAGAGCACTGCGGCTGGCACAGTGTAGACCAGACTTCGTAGTGAAATGAGAGGAGAACCAAGCCCTTGCTTTGTACTTGTCAGCAAAGTGCCGTGAACACCTCAATGGCTGTAGAAGTGGTAATACCTAGTAGGAGACCTTGTTGTGTAAGCATTTGGAGAAAGCACCGTATTTTCTGATGACTCCGTTGGACGAGTAAAGGACAGCTTTTAATGAGGTCAAAAATGGTGAATCTCATTCACCTCATCTGATCTGGACATAATACAGGGCCATTGCAGAAAAGTGGGGTTGAGAGAGATGTATTATAGAGAGGCCTGAAAACAGGAAGTCTTTTAACATTGTTTAGTTCATGTTCTCTGAGAAATAATTCTCTTTCATCTGTTAGCGGGCAGTGTGTCACGGTGCTATGCCTGTCGATATATTCTCTGACTTCAGAACAATATCATCAAACCCAGTTTAGGGATTTTTATAGTTTTTGTTAATCTGTTCTGTTAGGCAGACCTGATGCATGTATTCCAAATGCTAATGTTTGTCGTTCACCTTATTATTTGCCAGTTTACAGAACATCACTTACCAATTCAACCAAGATGATAGTTGAAAGCTAAACTGTATGTACAGGAAAACATTTTTTTAAAGTATAACTATAGCTGGAAAGATTACTGGTTAGCTGGTTAGCTAGAAAGATATAAGGTTGCTGAGATTTGCCCAAACAACACAGCCTTATTCTCCTCTCTAAAAAAACCAAACCAAACAAAACAAAAAACTTAAAAATGTTCATTTCTGTTGTCTGCAAAACAAGATATGGCACTACAGTATTTGCTTTGCATATTTATTTTTATATGTAAAATTTGACCATGTGTTTTACAAAGTTCAACTTGATAATTCTGTTAATAAAATATCCAATCGTTCTAACTAAACTTGCAGTCAGCCACTATTTTTGCTTTGCCAGTGGTACTGGCTTTAACCATCTGATAGTCTAATTGTGCTCTTCCCATGCTTTCCCAAATGTAATGGAATTTAAGCATCATATGCCATGGGAATTATAAAAACAATGAGAGAATTTGCAGAAGGAGATCTTACTGAATATGAATAGAAATATCAGAATGTAGCATTGTGTAATTAAAACCTTTTTTAACGTTAAAGCATTTTTTTCATTCAAATGATATTTTGGTCTTGTGTCAAGACAGTGTTTATTTTATTTTAAAAATAATGAAGGAATGGGAAAGTTACCTTTTGCCATGGTAAAAGTATAAGCAAACATCTCTGAAAGACAACTAGACAAAGTAATGCTGTAAAAGTTCATTTTCTGACACTCTTGCAGCTCATCAATACAAATTATTGTTTTCCTTTATTTAAATAATTCTAACATACAGGTTCTTTGCCATTGTTTAGTTGTAAATCTAATAATATGATTGGAATTGCTCAATAATCTTCTGTCTCAAGCTTTTCTTCATTTCTGATTCATTGTGTCTATTATTAAACCCAGCTGTTGATGTTTTTGAACAAACTGATTTCTGAATTAACTCTGCATTGTGTTCTATAATAACGCCACTTCTGAATTATCATGGGCTGCTCCCAATTTACTTTTAGATAATTAAAGGCTGTCTTTATTTCTATCCAAGTTGCCTGTTTTATTTCCCAGAACACAAGGATGTGATTTCATTCACGCTGCTCTAGGGGTCTGAAGTTGATAATCATTTTTCTACATCTGCCCTCATCAGTGTCATCTTCCAATATATGATGCTCCAGCATTATTCCTTGGCTTTACTCGTTAGCATTCACAGTGTTGGTGCTGTGGTGTGCTAGTCTGCCACAAGCCATTCCCTATTGTTTTCCTGAGAAGTCTGTATCTTCATGCTGTGGAGTAGCCTTGCTTTCTAGAGTACATTCCTCTTCCTGCTATTAACTTTTACTCGCGTAACCTCTTTCCATGTCAAAATTAGTGATACCTTAAAATCATGCATTCTCTAAATATTTAAATAGATTGTATATGAATGAATACAAACATCATTGGGATCATCGTAGTGTATCTCATGTATGGCGCATATACTAATTACTAAATTAAATTTAAGGACTTTGAAATTAAGACCTCAATATAATGTATTTTGGATAACTAATTCATGGGGTTCTGTCTTCTGCAAAGTAAACTGATTTTTTTTTTTTTTATTTAAAACAAAACAAAACAACAACCCAACCCAGATGTACTTCAAATGAAAACACTGACCTGTGACATACTTCAATATGGGGTCATGTCATACATAATATCTAATTTCCTTCTTTCACCAGCTCATGTCATTGCTAAATACAATGGGAAGAAAGTCTTAAAAAAAAAAAAAAAGGGGGGGGGGGGGGGGGAGTAAGGGATTTACAGTAAACCACCATGACAATTAAAAAGAATTATCTTGTTTATTCCCACTAAGGTTCATAAGAGAAGGGCATTTTAGGCTCTTAATAGTCTTTTTAAAATTAGTGTTAACCTCAATTTATGAGAGTTGCATTTATTTCCCCTTGGCAAGAACAAGAATTTTAATCTGATCCTACTGCTTTTTCTCTTGCCAAGGTGAAATTCCTGTCACTTATTCCACATTTAATAATTGAGATCTTTATGGACTGGTTCCTTGCCTTTGTTATTTTTTGAGGGACTGCTTGTGGTACTTTTAAATGTAGTAGTAAAGCTGAGCAATGGACGTGGCAAAGAATGATCCTCACCTTACTAATAAACAGGATTAATAAAACAGGGTGAGAATTTGATGTACGAGACCTATCTATTTGCTCAAAAATGTAGTAGCAAGTTCTTCCAAGTTAATGTTGCCTTCGCAGAGCAACTACTTTTACCTACTTGGTTTCATGTAACTGTGTATGAGTAAATGAAATCTTTGAACTGGTGGCAGTGTGTTAAGTTTCTGTTTACTTCATTACTTTATATACAGGACTTTTCTCTATTATTGCTCAAGAGGCAGCACTGTTAAGATGCTGTGTAAAATTTTCAGACAAGTGCTGAGATACTCTAACAAAAAAATGCGTCTTATTTATGATGTGTCAAATTACTGTTCTGAGAGTAGACCTTTTAGGTTGCATTCAGCCTTTAATTTGACTGAATTTAAATAGCATAAAATGCCTTTTAGTTGGAACTTGGCTTGCATATTATATCTCTCATTTCAATGAAAAACATTCAGATGCAAATACGGTTTGTTTGGGCTGAGTGCAAATGCCACTATCATGACTGATGAAGGCTTTTGATCGCACATCTACAAACTGAAACCTTAAAAAGGAAGAGGCTATTTGGACTGGCATCTGCAGTGCCATGAATTATTTAGTTCCCATTATTCATAAATCTCTTTGAAGAGGCGGCTTATGAGGTTTTTAAGGAGGAGTAGTCATAGTTGTGTTGCCAGTTTCTATTTATGCTGTGACTGACTGCGTGTGCAAACTTCTTCTAAACTGCAAGAGTTGTACTGAATATGAAAGAGGTGCATGTATGAACTTCGCAGGAATGGCCCTGAAAGGTTTCTTTGGTTTCCTAGGGTAAGAATGGGGATGCCTCTGTTGTTACCGTCTGCTTTGGCGTGCTCCAAGAGGTGGGCAAGGCAAGGGCATGTCGGTATAATTTGGTGAGCTACCCAGTTAGCTGCTAGGGACCTGGTTGAATCTCGCAGAGCACATGTTCGCAGCTGGAGTTTGTTCTGCCGCTCATTCACTGAACTACAAATCTCTTTTGGCTGTGCTCCAACAGCAAACAAAAATAGCAACACCACCCTCCTTTTTGAGTTCTTTTGTATTCTTTCACTCAGGATCCTTTATTGTATGATGGTTTTGCTACAAATGGGTGACATTTCAAAATGTTTCCTCTATTTCCAGCAATGATTGAAGCTAAACGCTGTATATAAACACTATTTTGCTATAAAGGGGGTTTGTGTGCTTGTTTAGCTCATTGTAATTGTGTAATAATGTTGTCTAGAAGATGCATGTTGGCAGAGATGTCACGGAATGAGTTAGAAATACCCAGTAGTAACTTGTTTATCTGCCTTGTGGGCTAGTTTAGTGTTTGGGGTTTTTTCTTTTTT